>NC_047668.1:58625339-58925339 GCF_011762505.2 Arvicanthis niloticus | reverse complement strand
CCATTGTTTCATATAGTTTCTTGTCCAAGTTAACACTGAGCATGAACCCCTTCACCAGAGTCTTTGTTAGGGTCTCCATATACCAGGCTTTGCTCTTTCCTTCCCCGAGTCCTGTGTACCTTATCAGGAGTCCAGTATACAGGGATCAAGTGACAACCCTGTGGTATAAAATAAAATTGCACACCGAGTGCCTGACAACCTCTCCTACCTTCTTTCTGTTTTATGGTTTGACCTCTTTAAATTGTACATTGGGGTCTGGGGTATGTCCCTAGCATGAGTGGGCATGCGTGTACACACACACACACACACACACACACACACACACACACACACACACGGGTGCGGTGGGGAGAGAGAGAGAGAGAGAGAGAGAGAGAGAGAGAGAGAGAGAATGACTTTGAGTCAGCTCAGCAGTATAGTCTATAAAAATTATAGTTGTTTTAAATTGGAGTTAATCAAGGGATTTGCTCAGCACTTCTGAGTTCCAGAATTGGAAATTAATTTTTTCTTTTAAAGTCTACCTTTTGTGGAGTCTCTTAATCTTTGAGCTTTTGTGTATGGGGGAGGGCACACTGAGGAGCTCTGATGTTTACTGTCCAGTGTTCTGATCTTGGAATATTTTTAATGACAGTTTAAAAAAGCACTATTTTTCTATGATTATCAAGATTATAATATTTCATCATATACCAAATCCACTTTATCAGTGTGTAATTTGGTATTATTTGGTTTTCAAGAAATCTTACAGGAGAAAGCTCTGAGAGTCACATTGTGCCCATCACTTATCCCTGTGTGAGCAGAACCTGATTAAGAAGGCAAAGATGAGACATTGTCTATGAATCTAACCTACAGTTGTGTTCTGGGTATGCATGTGCCTATTTCATTGTGTGATGCTGTTCCTAGGGAGATGTAAACAGATGTTTACTCACCCTGTGTAGGAACCGACACCACAACAAAGTTGGATTATCAAGGTCCAACTTAGTGAACCAATGAGTTTTATTGAGACCACTTGCAGGAATATGGATGAAAGGTTATTTATAGGAGCAGAAGTGATCAGAGACAGCTGCATCACCCAAAGCCCACTCCAGCATGGGTGACAGACAACTCATGAAAGCTAGACACTTGGAGTATAGTGCACAGCCTGCAGGCAGCTCAACAAGCTGAAGGGTGTCCCTTTTGGGCAGCACAGATGGGGTCTGGTTTCTGTCTCTTCTGCCTGTGTGTGTTCAGGGAGGGAAGGACATATTGTATCTGGTGAGTTTTAGGGACTTCCTGATGGATTTGAGTTGTTTACTTCCTGAGTTTAAGACACTTCCCTACAAGATAGAGAATTTTTATCTTGGAAGAACTGCTACGTAGCAGTTTTCTCCAGGAAACAAAACAAAACAAAACAAACTTCTTGATGTCATGGAACACTGTAGAACTGATTAAAAGTAACTCAATGTAAACGCTGAAAAATGTGTCATATTTTCCTCTTCTGTCCTTCACTTTCACTTTTAGGTTTTAGGAGAAGTTTCAGCACAACCTCTGCTTCTTCTCAAAAAGAGATTAACAGGAGAAATGCTTTTGCCAAGTGAGTATTGAGAAGCCTTAGAAAACTACCTTTCAAGATGAGTATACCGGGATTCTGTGAAGGAAGAAAAATGGAGTGTTGTATCGTACGCCCCGCTCAGCAGAATGTTAGCGCGTAAGAGAGAGGTGTGACCGGTGTGTTGAGTTCTTCTTCCCTCCTTTAAAAGCTCCATTAAACATGTCACAAGTGGCTAAAAGCAGCCTACTGTGTGTGTCTTCTCTTCTAAGAGGTTAGTATGGCTGCTAATATAAGCTGAGGGAATTCATGTTGTGTTTTCATTGGGTAAGGCTGGTTGATTTTGAACTCGTGTTCACTGAATTAATCAGATCTGATTTAATATGTACAGCCATGCGTGAATGAAATAAAGAAACATAAGGCCTGTTTGTGTAAGGCACTCAGAATTATTATTTTTTAAAATGCTTTCGCTTCCCCCAGTAGTGTACACTTTTCAAATCCATCATGGATTTGGAGTTTGAAATCGCTCTTCCTGCTCAGATAGCCAAGAGATTAAGGACAGTGACTTTATGCTCCAGTGCATTGGAGATACTCAAGGGCTCTTAGGCCAAATGGGAGCTAGTACTAAGAAGAGATTGCCTGGACAGTTGGAGGTCGGTGAGCAGGAGGATGACACAGAGAACTGAGGGAGGACAAAGGGTGCTGCTCCCTGGCAAGGACATAGCAGCAGGCAGGCCACGTGCACATGGAGGGCTGCAGACATGAGGAACAGCTGGTAACGTTTACCTGCTTCCTATAGAAATAGCAAGAAATTGAACTTCATGGATAAATCTATTTTTATGAGTTACTTGAGAATGTCACATGCACACAGTATATGTTGATCATAGTCACCCGTATTCCTTCTACATCCATCCCATATTCCCTTCCAAATTCATGTCTTCATTTCTTAAATTCACTGAACCTATTTTATATTCACATAAACTCATAATAAGTGCAGGGCCATTCTCTGGATTGTGATGGACCTACCAGGGGCTACCAGTAAAGAAACAGAAGCCATTAACTGCCAATAGTGGCTCAGCCGAGGTTGGGGATGGTGGCTGGTGACTCCCTCCCCCTCTGTGCTGGGGATGTTGGAAGGCTCGACCTTGTGTAGGCCTAGTGCAGGAGCCACAGCTTTGTGAGTTCGAGAGTGCACCTCACAGCCAGTAGAGACTGTTTTATCTGGCCCTTTCTTTTTTTTTTTTAGAATTTATTTATTTATTTATTTTGTGTAAGTACACTGTAGCTGTCTTCAGACACCCATATGAGGGCATCAGATCTCATTATGGATGGTTGTGAGCCACCATGTGGTTGCTGGGATTTGAACTCATGACCTCTGGAAGAGCAGTCAGTGCTCTTAACCACTGAGCCATCTCACCAGCCCTATCTGGCCCTTTCTAACCTCTGCTTCCTAGACTTTTTTCTGGCCCCCTTTCTACAGTGGTCCCTGAATGTTGAGTAATGGGCTGGGATACAGGTGTTGCATCTGTGGCTGAATACTCCACAGATACTTTTGCATCTGTGCTAACTCTATCTACCACACAAAGAGACTTTTGATATAGTCTGAGAGCTGCACTGATCAATGGATACAGGAATGTGAACTTAGAGGGCGTTTTAATACTATGTCCCTTTAGCAGAATCATAGTAGTGTCCCTCTGTGGCCTGTAGGCTTCCCAAACTTGGGTCTTTTGGCCAGATTTACAGAACCAGGAATGTATTTCCTCCTGTGGAATGGGCCTTTAATCCAAGCAGAAGGCAGTTGGTCACCCCCATAACATTCATGTCACTATTGACTGATTGGTCCCATCACCGATTACCTTATCATCTATATTATCTCTGCCTCCCTGAAAATTTTTCCCCACCCCCACCAATGATCCCTTTAGAGTTTTCTAGTCTCATAGGCACTCCAAGTTAAACAAATCTAAAGTTCCAATGCTAGGATCTATATATATACATGAGAATAGGTTATATTTGTCTTTATGGGTCTTTATTACCTTAGTGTAATGTTTTCCAGTTCCATTGATTTACCTGCAAATTTCACAGTTGAATTTTTCTTCACAGGTGAATAAAATTCCATTGTGTGGGGGCACCAGGTTCTTATCTGTTCATTAGTTGATTGCTATCTTGGCTGTTCACATCCTCACTACTGTGAATTTAGCAACAAGACACACAGATGCCTTTGTAGTAGGTACATACCCAGGAGTTGTATCTGGGTCACATGATAGTGGTAGTCGTAGTTTTTTGAGGACCTGCCATACTGATTTCCAGAGTGGCTGCACCAGTTTGTACTCTGAACAACACTACATAAGGGCTCATTTCCCATATCTTATCCATCAAGAAACACGAAATTGGGGCTGGAGAGGTGACTCAGTGGTTAAGAGCTCTGGCTCTCCAGAGGACTAGGGCTGAATTCCCAGCAACCACACAGCAACTTGAATCTGTGTAAGTTCAGGCCTGGAGCTCTGCTGCCTGCTTCTGGTCTCTGCAGGCACTGTACACTGTGACACATAGCCAAACATCCCAGCTAAACATCCATACATGGAAAATACAGTAAACATTACAACTAAAAATATTAAAAATGGTGAAACTCACAGTAGTTACTTTAAGATTTTGTTCTGTGAATGTTCTACCTACATTTGTGTCTACGTACAGACATAGATTGCATACTTGGTGCCAATGCAGGCAGAAAAGGGTATCAGATCCCTCAGAACTGGAGTTAACAGACTATTGTGAGCCACCATGTGGGTGCTAGGAATTGAATCCAGATCCTCTGGGAGAGCTGCCAGTACTCCTAACTGCTGAGACTTTTCTCTAGCCCCTTCATAGTACCTTTAATTTACATTTTCCTGATGGCAAAGAATGGATGGTGAATATGTTAAAAAATATTTCTTAGCCATTTCATTTTCTGAGAAATCTTTGTTCAGTTCCATTGCCCATGTTTTAAAAGGGATGTCTGTTTTCTGGATGTTTAGTTTGTTTTTTTTTATATATATATTCTAGACATACCAATTTTATGTTTATATATATATTCATATATATATAATTATATATCCATCCCTATGTCAGCCATCTGTCTATCTATCTATCTGTCTGTCTGTCTATCTATCTCTATATGCCTCTCTTTATATATTTATCTCTCTCTATCTCTCCATCTGTCTCGCTTTGCCATCTTGTGAACTGCCTCTTCACTGGATTATCAGTTTACTTTGTGATCCAGAAACTTTCATTTCTTGCAGTTCCGCTTGTTGATCGTTGGTTCCCGACAGGAAGTCCTCACCTCAGCTCCTGTCCTGAAGCTCACTCTGTACAAATCTCTTCTAGCACTCTTGAGTGTTTTGGTTCAGTGATAAGATCGTTGATCCATTTTGGAATTGATCTGTGTACAGGGGATGCAGGAAGGATCAACTTTCAGTCTTTATGTGAACATCCAGTTCTTCAGCACTGTTTGTTGAAGATACTGTCTTTTCTCCAGTGTGTACTTTGGCATCCTTGTAAAAACCCAGGTGGATGTAGGTCCAGGGCCTTGGATGTCTCTGTGTTCCTGGTTCTGCTGCTCCTGCTCAGTGTGTCTGGCTTTCCGCCAACGCTGTGTGTTTTCACTGTGGCTCTCTAGGATAATTTAAAGTCAGGAATGGTGATACTTCCAGCAGAGTTTTTATTGTTCACGGTTGTATTGGATATCAGGGTTATTTTTCTTTTTTTATTTCCAAGTGAATTTTAAGATTGTTGTTTGTTTTCAATTCTTGCTTAGAATTGCATTGGAATTTCTATGTGGATTGCATTGAATCTGTATATTACTTTTGGTGGGATAGCTGTTTTCAGGATATTAATCCTACCAATCCATGGGCATGAGAGGCGTCACCATCTTCTATCTATTTCTTTAGTGTCATAAGGTTTTCAGTGTATGTGGTTGTCATGGTCAGGTTTATTCCGGGTTGGTTTGTTTGTTGACTGTTGTGAATGTGATTGTTCCCATGATTTCCTTCCCAGGCTGTCTTTAATAAGAAGAATGTTGGTTTTGATATTCTAATGTGTAACCCACTACTTTGCTTTATGTGTTGGTCAGCTCTGGGAGTTTCCTGGTAGAGTCTTTGGATCCTTCATGCACAGAATCATGTCATCTGGAGATAGTTATGCTTGGTCCTTTCAGTTAAACATCTAGTGACAATTTGTGATAAAAACTGGAGAGACGGGGCATGGAGGGAACATAAGCAATAAAGACTAGATATGCCGACCCAAAAGCCACCATTCTATTAAGTGGAGAAAAATACAAAGCGTTCCCACTCAGATGAGAAGACAAGACGCCCACTTTCCCCTCCTGCTCAGAATAATGCTTCAAGTCTTGGCTGGAAATACGCTTCTGCTGAAAATGTAGTCATTCTTTAGAACGAGTCTTGCCTATGGAACATGAAGGTGGGCGCGGTGTTTTCTGCTTACTGTTTGTGGGAACGTTAGACTTGGGCACTGGCTGTAGGTGGAAGTCTGGCGGGCCTCAGCTGTGTGCAGGTTGGGCGGTTCTGCAGAGCTTGCTGGTGTTTGCTGGTGTTTGCTGGTGTTTGCCTGGTATTTTTGCTGGTGTTTGCCTGGAGGAATCTGTGTAGGAAGAGTTGTTGATGACTGATCAACGTGGTGCTTCTTATTTTTAATTATTCATATGGAAATAAATGATACCTTCAGAGCAAATGTAGAAAATAGAGATGGTGAAATCCTGGCTTGTGTGAGGCTGAGATTGTATGAGGCATCAGGCACATGGTGAGTGTTCAGAAAATACAGCCTATTGCCATTATTTTTCTGAAAAATGTCGCCAGCTTTGTCTGGCTACAAAAAGCATCCATTTGGTGGGAATTTGGAGAGTGAGGGAATGGATGTTTTGTGTGGGAGTAGAACTCATATGTTGCTTTTGTGTGTTCAGTAAAAATTTGTTTCTGTGCATTGCATTTTGCATTTATGGGATAAATAATTGTAAATGTTTTGATTCTAGTCACTTCCTTTTTTCCTGTTGCCTCTCTTTCTTTTTGAAGTAGTTCTTCATATTGTCCAGGCTGACCTTGAGCTCCTGATCCCCTGACTCCAGCTCTCTGGCTGCTTGTTTTATAGACACAATCCACCTTTCCTGACTTCTTATTTTCTGTTTTAAGGCAGGGTTTTGTCATATGGCCCATGCTGGCTGGCCTAGATCTCATTATGTAGCTGAGGCTGGGCTTAAACTCATGATCAATTTGCTTCAGCCTCCTGAGCATTAGAATTACACATGTGCACTGCCATGTTGGGCTTTAAAAGTATTTCCAGATTACAATTTCTTCATTTTTTTTTTGGAAGGTGTAGCATAGAAAAGTCTCTGAGCTCTGGTGTCCTAGGTTTACATTTTAAAATCATCTTCATTTTTACTGGGTGCCTAATTGAAACAAACAAGATATTGTGTGTGATAGCATATTTAAAACTGTAGGAAACAGGAGCTGGAGAGGTGGCTCACAGGCTTAGAGCCTTCTCAGCTTTGCTTCACAGTCGTGAAGACGAGAGTTCAGATCCTACACCCACACAAGTCAGGTGTACCAGGAAACTCTATAACCCCAGATGAGTAGAGACAGGAGGATGACTGGGACTTGATGGCTTCCAGCCGTGAGTTCAAGGTGAGAATGGTTTCAGAAGAGTACATGGAAGGCACCCATGCCTTCTTCAGCAGGCACATGTACAGACAGACATATGACACACAATGAATTAATCTTTAAAAATGTAGAAAGGAAGATAAAAGGTGAAAGAAGTAGGCCTTGCTTCTCTTTACAGTAGGAAGACCTTTGGCAGTTTGGGTAGCAGTGCCACAGGGAGAGAAGATGGGGGGGGGGGGGGAGAGGAGAGAGGGAGGAGGAGAAGGAAAGGAAGAAGGGACCAGGAGCTTGAAGTGGAAGACTCCTGGTTCCCTTGGCAGGCCCTGAATAACCATCTGGACTTTCTAAAAAAGAGGGCAACAGTGTCTGTTACAACTATCAGGGTCAGTTGCCTCCTGTGGACAGAGAGAGGTGCTGGTGCTGGTAGGGAGGGGCCCTGGGGGCAGTATGTGTAGTGGAGGGGCCCTGGGGGCAGTATGTGTAGTGGAGGGGCCCTGGGGGCAGTATGTGTAGTGGAGGGGCCCTGGGGGCAGTATGTGTAGTGGAGGGCCCCTGGGGGCAGTATGTGTAGTGGAGGGGCCCTGGGGGCAGTATGTGTAGTGGAGGGGCCCTGGGGGCAGTATGTGTAGTGGAGGGGCCCTGGGGGCAGTATGTGTAGTGGAGGGGCCCTGGGGGCAGTATGGGTAGTGGAGGGGCCCTGGGGGCAATATGGATTGGGAGGGAGTTCTGGGGGCAGTGCAGTCTCAGGCTTGTTTTGTTCCAGTCAGGTAGGTGGCAGGTGCTAAGAGGTGCCTACTCTGTAGGAGCTGCTATACATAGAAGGCAGGGATGCTATGCAGCCGAGCCCAGACTCTCTCCTGCTGCAGAAGGGAAGGTAACAAGTCCATGGAAAGACCTATATCTTTATCTAAAATTTATTTTCTAAAGTTGTAGGATTTTTTTTTATTTTTATTTTTTTATTTTTTTTTTTTGTTTTTTTTTTTGTTTGTTTGTTTTTCGAGACAGGGTTTCTCTGTGTAGTCCTGGCTATCCTGGAACTCACTCTGTAGACCAGGCTGGCCTCGAACTCAGAAATCCGCCTGCCTCTGCCTCCCAAGTGCTGGGATTAAAGGCGTGCGCCACCACCGCCCAGCAAGTTGTAGGATTTAAGATTTGTTTTCATGTAAAAATATTTTAAAGTGAAATCATATTCAGAATACCAGTTCCTTTTCTTTTAACTTACTGATACTAAAGTTATGTGTATTTTTCATAATTGTTTACTGAAATCAATCAATCTCTCTGTCTCTGTCTCTTTCTCTGCGTCTCTGTCTCTCTTTTGTGTGTATGTGTGTGTGAGAGAGAGACTATGTATTTTTTGGGTGGTGTTAAAAGATTCAAAAGAGAAAAACTTTTAGAAATTGGAAGTATATTCATAATATGGCTATTTCCAATTTAAAAATTATACTCTGAAAAATAAAGAAAAAATTCCAAATGTCATTTAACTGTAAATAGAAATTGCCTTCTATATTTAATTAAGGAGAAATGGTGACATTAAAATAAAGGATATTATCTTGTGACAATAGAACAATAAAAAGAAAGGGCATTTGGAACAAGCCTTCCACCTATAATTAAGATTCTTCTGAGGGATAGGAAAGTAAAACTTAATAATAAAAACAACTAATACTTAACTGCTCAAAAATAAAATAAGTTGTTATCATAAACTTTTCTCTTTTGTAAATTAAATGAATGAATGGCAGCAGGAATGGATGTAGAAACTGCATCCAGCGACTCCAGTACCTAAGTCCAATTCTTCCTTTCCCTTCTGGACAGGACCAAGACCACCCTGCGCCGCAGCTGGAGCAGTTCTGCCACGGCGGGTGGTCTGGAAGGGACTGTGAAGCTCCACGAGGGGTCTCAGGTCCTGCTCACGAGCTCTAACGAAATGGCCACGGTTAGGTACGTGGGTCCCACGGACTTTGCCTCTGGCATCTGGCTTGGACTGGAGCTCCGAAGTGCCAAGGGGAAAAACGACGGTGCCGTGGGTGACAAGCGCTATTTCACCTGTAAGCCAAACTACGGAGTGCTGGTTAGACCAAGCCGAGTGACCTACCGAGGGATTAGTGGGTCAAAGCTCATTGATGAGAGTTGTTAACTGCCTAAAGTGTTGAGCTTCTCTGAATGTGTATATGTGTTAGATGAAAAATAGGGTCTATCTCAAAGGGTTTACTTTATTAGCCATTATGGGAAAGCTGAAAATAGAGCAATCTTCATAAAAATCTCCAAAGGAACACAAGTATGAACTTTGAGGGTCATGGTTCTTTTGAAAATAATTTCTGAATAAGCACTTTTTAAACACTTTAGGTCCCTAGAAAATTTTGGGACTCAAAAAAATTGCTCTTAGCAATATGTTGTGGTTACTTTGCCACTTGGCTTCATTTTTGCACAAGGTGTTATGTTCTTCATAGAGTGACAGTTTTCACCTCCAGCTTCATGATGTTCACAAGAACATCATGTTTCCTATCCAGGTGTTCTGGAATGTTCCTTTCCATCCTCTGTGGTTTGTTACTAAAAAGTCCCTAGAGAGCAGTCACTAGACAACTGGTGTATCTTACGTATTTAGTAGGCTCACTTGCCCTTCGGGGATAGGCTCCTGTGAGCAGTTAGAACCTGGGAGGAGGGGGCCCCTGGGTGATGTCTGGCTCCACCTTGTACCCATTGTCAACCACAGAGATAGGATTCCCTTCACCAGAATACTAACTGGCTGGTTAACAGAGCTGAGCGTGAACATGGGTCTTCTGACTCAGTGCATGCCTTGGCACACAGTGTGCTCTCAGGTTTCTCTTCCGAGGCCCAACCGCCCCAGCTGTACACACTACAAGAGACTTGCAATTAAGCTTGTGAACTCAAGGCAGAACCTTTTTTGCACACTTATTTAACATTGTACGTTCTCGACATGCACAGCACTTTTGAAACATGATGCACTTTTTACTTTTTGAGACTTTGCCTTCTTTTCCTCCTGAGATATAAAACACTTTAAAGAAGTATTTCAGTGTAGAGTAAATTAAAATGTGTGAGGCATGGTGTGTTATCTGTGTGAATATCATTGTGTCTGGGCTTGGGGTGGGGTCGGAGGTTGGCTGTAGCTGCTGAGTTGTGACCACTACACAGCTGCACAGCTGTGCTGATCGTCCGTTGTCTTGGGCCCATGTTAAACTGAGCTTCATGATAGTGATGTAATAATGTTACAAATTTGTCTTGTGGTTATGGATTGAAGTTTTCTGGCCTGTTCTGTGTAAAAATTCATCCACTATTGTAAATATTTAGACTTGAAACTACCACACAAATATTGGAACAATTTGCTTTATGAAATTAAAAGTATCCTTCCGAATGGAACTTGCTTTTTGCTCAGACCTATACTATGCTGAACTATTTTACAATATACTATCTTAAATCTAAATCTGGTCACTCTGTTGCCTTTTAAAAAAGTGTGGTATTTCAAATAGAGTTATTTTCCTGAAATATATTTGCAAACTCAAGCTGCTTTATAATCAAGGAATATTTTTATTGATTGAAGAAAATGACTGCTGCAATTCAAAAGTGAACTTATTTTATTATATAGATGATTTCTTAAAAGCTATTTATACCATAATATAAAATCCATGACTGTAGTGAGCCTGTGAGTCTGTAGTTCTTCCTGTTAATAATACTCTAACATACAGTATGTTAGAGACAGCAATGCTAACATGGAAGTTATTTTTGAGGTATAAAAAAAGTTGTTCTTTTCCTGTTTAGATGGGGATTATTAAATCCATATAATGTATATGCTTATGTATGCTACATGTGCAAGTTAGGTGTTTTTTTTTGTGTGTGTTTTGCTTATTAGATGTCATTCAGGTTCATTTCTCAAACACTAATAAAGAGAGAAGCTGTTGGAGTGGTGTTGTCTTTCACCCTATCTGTAACTCTCTTCAGTGTCTCAGGGTCTGTGTTCTTTGAGCTCCCAGCCCCATAATGGCGCAGAATTGACCTGTCCCTTTAACAGAGTCTTAAAGGTCTTTAATAGAGTACTTTATTTTTCTTTGAGATTCCCATACATGTATACAATGTATTCTGATCATATCTACCTATTCCACACTTGTAGCAAGCAGGCAAGAAGAGCCTCACACAGATAAAGTTGGAAAAACCAAGCATGAAAATGAAGGATAGCATTGAGCCGTAACACAAAGTACAAAAGAAGTATACGTGCATCCACACTAATAAATATCAATAAACAAATAGAAAGTGGTGACAGGGGTGGCAAATCTTTCTTACTCAAGAATTTCAAGTAGTATGTGTTATATGAGTTCTCCAGGAGATGGGGCTTAATCATGCTAGGCCCACACCTCCAATAGGAGTTAGATTTATAGGACACTTCTGGAAGCAAAGTATGAACACAGGAAAATAGTAATGTCAGATAGAGAGATGCAGCATGCACGCTCTACAAAGGGCTTGACACTAGTGTTACAAATTGATAGCATGTCCCTCTTAATGTGCTGGAATAAGATGAGCAGGCCACTGCTGTGTATTCTGCATTCCTACCCCGCCCCAAACATAGAACCCTAGTCTAAACATAAAGAGAACATCACAGAGACTCAAATGTAGGGATTTTTCTTCTTCTTCTTTTTTTTTTTTAGTGTAGTGAGAGAACACTTGCTTACGACTCAGAGGACTCTCGGTTGAGTCTCCAGCAACGTGGTGCTCTAGATTGGATCCTGAACACCAGTGGGAAAATACGAGATGCTAGTGAAGGCTGGAGTTAAGAGTAAATGTACTATGTTTTCATTGGTTTACACAGCTCAAGCTGGCTTTGAATTTGCAGTGTAGCCAAGGATTCCCTTCGATTCTGCATTCTCCACCTCCCATTTTAATCTCATGGTCTTGACTGAAGTTATATACAATGTGAAGAGTGGGGCTGAGGAGATGGCTCAATGGTTAGAGCACTGGCTGCTCTTAGGACTTGAGCTGAGTGCACAATGACTGGCCTTACCTTGAAGTACCTATTGTGATGTCATATGGAGAAATTTTGGAGACAGACTCTTTAGTTGAGAGGCTTGAGTAATGGAGCCAATGTGGGGGCTGGCTATCCCACTGCTGGACCATCTCAGCCTTACTGTATTTAGTTTCTTGGTTTATGGCATGTGGGTGTTGTTTTCTAGGTATTGGAGCCAGACACAGATGGCAGCCAAGACAGAGGTATGTGATAGCCGCTCTTTCTCAAAACCCACTTCTCTCTGTGCTGAACCCCTATAGGTTTGTATAAATGCTTAGCCTCTGGGCCATCTGAGGGAACAAGCAGAGGGTAGATGGAGCTGAGACAATACCCATAAATGTTTTTCTCTTAATTCACATCAAGAAGCTTTAGGCTGGGCATAATGGTGCCCACCTTTGATGTCAGCACTTGGGAGTCCGAGGCAGGAGGATCTCTCTGAGTTCAAAGTAATCCTGGTCTATATAGTGAGTTCCAGATAGCAAGGATTACTGTCTCAAAAAGCCAAGAAGAGAAGAGGAAGAGAAGAAAAAACAGGAAAGGAAAAGGAAGAGGAGAAGGAGGGGAGGGCAGGAGGAGGTTGAGGTGGTGCTAGGAGCAGCTTTAGGATCCTGTTATCAAGACACTGATGAAGAATGTTTGAGATATTGAAGAAGTGCTCCCAGGAGCTTGAGCTGAAGTGAGACATTCAGACTGACAAACACAGAACCTTTGCAGAAAGAATGTGATATGAGTTAGGAGAGGCATGGATCTTGTTCATCACATGGGAGGCAAAAGACTAAGTGAGTTCATTTTGAAAAGAAAGATTTATACTCATATGACAAGAAAAAGAAGGTCTTGGGACGTTAATTGCAAGTGACAACTTTGTGGGTGGGAATTTTTACTTCCGATAAAGAGGAATTGTTTGCAGACATGGTACACACAGTTAACATTAGTTGGTCATGCCTCTTTTCTGAGTTTCCTCTCCTGTGAGTAGACCATGAGTGTCTGCCTCCCCTAAAGTCCTGCCATCTTGCCCAGACTTGACACGCCCACCTTTTTTATTTTAGTCATTCCATTGAGTATATAATACCGTGTTGTGGTTCATGTGCATTCCCCCATGACTAGAAACACTGAACAACTTCTCACATTGACTACTCACTTGGAAATGCTCATGTAAACTGCCTATTCAAGTCATCTGTGCACTTTTTTATGTGTGCATGTGTGTGCATGTGTATGTGTGTACATGTGTGTATATGTGTGTGCATGTGTGTGTGTGTATGTGCATGCGTGTGTGAACATCTGGATGCATTTGGCATTGTTCACATGTAGAGGTCAGAGGACGATTTTGTGGAGGTGCTTCTCTTCTCTTATCTCTATGTGGGTTCTGAACTCATGTCAGCAGGCTTGCCCAGCCAGTGTCTTTACCTGCTGAGTTACATCACTTGATCCTCTTAGTATCTTCTTAATGGTTGGGTGGTTACTACTTTATGTTATATTTGAAAGACCTCATTGAATATTACAAGCAGGAGTTCTCTGTTAGGTTTAGATATTACATAGCATGTAGAAATCCTTTTCTTTTATATTTATATCTAAGATTCATATCAAATTACTTTCTGTGGATGATATGGGGTAGGAATTGAAGTCTCTCCCCAATTCTAGATAGCTATTTAGTCTCTCTAGTTGGGTGGAAGGGTAAGATGAGTGAGCTACTTAGACACAAATACAAACTTGACACACCACACACAGAGACACACACAGACACTCAGACACAAATAAGTAAAATTACTATATCCTGAGGGAAATCAAAATAATTAAAACAAAGATATCCATGAATTGAAGACTCATTTCTTAGCATAGCAATTATTTTTCATCTGAACTATAAATGCTATGTACACACATACACCCTTACACACACACACACACACACACACACACACACACACACACTCAGAATCCAGAAGAGGTTGTCAAACCCTTGGAACTGAAGTCACAGGTGATTGGGAGATGCCCGACATGGGTGCTGGGGACTGAACTCAAGACTTCTGCAAGAGCAAAATGTGCTCATAACCACAAAGCCAACTCTCTAGCTCTATTTGCATTTTCTTATTTTCACTCAGTAACACTTGGCTTTCAATATACAGAGTCTTTAATACATTTTATTTGTGGTTGACTATGAGAGAAAGATACAGAGAATGGAGTGGAAGGCAGAGAAAGAGTATGGGAGGGAAGGAGGGAGGGAAAGAGAGGGGGGAGGAAAGGAGAGAGAGAGAGAGAGAGAGAGAGAGAGAGAGAGAGAGAGAGAGAGAGAGAGAGAGAGGAGACGAAGGGAGACAGAATTGCAGTGTGTTTACAGTGGGTTAGTGTAGAGCCCAGGGATAGCACTCAGGTGGTGAGGGTTAACATCAATGTCCATTGAACCATCTAGCTGGCCCCAATATGTAGTTCTAAATACAGAGAATTTTAAAGCTATAGCAGTATATGAGTGTGTGTGTGTGTGTGTGTGTGTGTGTGTGTGTGTGTGTTAGTGGGGGATCAAATTCAGGTCATTGCTCACACTAGGCAAAGCACTCTACCACTGAGCTCTGGTCCATTTTCCTTGATTTTTATTAAAGATAATTTCAGGCAAATCAGAGGTACACAGAATTGGTAATGCGCCTAGCATGTGCAAGGCCCTATGACCTATTCTCAATATTAGGGAAGAAAAGTTGGTCTGATGACTCCTCACTGACCTGTCACTCTGTTTCAACACTTACTACATTATTTTGAAGCAAACCACAGATAATTTCATGACAAATATTTTAGTACATATAGTTTGAGATCCTGCCTCCACTCTGCAAAGGAAAAAAAAAGGAAAAGTAAAATGTATTAATCATAATATCATTATTACACCTAAAATTTAACAACAAAATTTGAACAGTTCCTTAATGCCTCAAATACACAGTGTTTAAATTCCAATACTCGTGCAGTGACATGAATTATTATTTAGCTGGACTCAAGATCACATGATGAGATTGAACACCATGTTTCTTGACTCTCCTCTAGTCTACAGATTCTCTTCCCCCCCCCCTTCTATTTGTTCCATTTATGTATTGCAGAAAAGGGTCATTGCTCTAGATTTCTCAGCCAACATTTTGTTGACCAAATACCCATGCTAGGTAGCCATGGATATATGGGCAGCTCTAGTTGGACTTAGTGGAATATCAAATAACCAAATAAAACATGAAATTGGAAGGTGGACATTTGTGGGGGGTGTAGGAAAAGCTGGAAGGGGAGGAGAGTATGATTATATTTTATTGTATACATGCATACAATTTTAATTAGGAAAAATTATAATACCCCTTCATCTGATTTGACACATTCTGCTTCCTCTTGTACTTCCTGTGAGTTGGGACTTACCCAAAACTCATAGAAACACATTTGCCAGGGAAGCAGG
Organism: Arvicanthis niloticus; assembly: GCF_011762505.2. Lineage (NCBI taxonomy): Eukaryota > Metazoa > Chordata > Mammalia > Rodentia > Muridae > Arvicanthis > Arvicanthis niloticus. The sequence goes on along the minus strand of NC_047668.1, from coordinate 58,909,749 downwards.
GTTGGGAAGTACAACCTTTAAGAGAGATTAACTCTGCTCTTTCTAGACTGGGTAAGGTCTTGCAAGCATGGCTCCTCACCCCCCTTCCCTCCTGGAGCTTTCATTACTGTATCTCCTGTTTCTTGGCTCTATTTTACCTCTCTGATCTACACATCATTCTTCAGACCTTTCATCGCTTGCAAATTCTAAATTGAACAGGAGAGATTTTCGAGATGTGCTTTCATCCAGTAGCCCAGGCTAGCTGGGAACTTACTAGATATGCTAAGCTGGCTTTGAACTCATCATAATCCTTTTATGCCAGCCTCCAGAGTGGAGCATTTACAGGCATGCCCCACCACAATCTGCCTTTGAAGTGGTTCTGAAGTCTAAGAGTTCAATTAAAGTATTCCATTTACCTTTAATGATGGGACCATCAACCCAGACTCACTGAAATTCATGGCCTGAAGGTGTTTGAGGACTCTCTCATGATATGAACTTGACACTACTGACAATCTGCTAAGAGATCATCTTGCAGGCATGCCTGTGAGGGAGCTTCTAGACTGGACTCATTGAGGTGGGAAGACCTGCCCTAGCCATGGGCAGCATGGTTCCATGGGCTTTGAGCATTAGAAGTAAGAAATAGAAACTGCAAACTATACAATCAGCCAGCAGTTAATGGTTTCTGGGGACACCTTTTTATCTTTTATACTTTTCAGTGTGAAGGCCAATTTCCTCGCATTTCCCAAGGGCTAGAAGTAAATGGTAAATTTGACATTTGGAGCTTCTAAGTGAGTATGTCAGGAGGTGTCTTCTGCTGGATTGAAAAGGTTATGGCTCAGTGGTTAAGAGTACTTGCTGCTCTTGCAGAGGACCCAGGTTCAATTCCCAGCATCCACATAGTGTGTCACAACCATCTGTAAATCTAGTTCCAGGGGATCTAACACCCTCTTCTGGACTCGGGGAGCACCAGGCATGCAAGTGGTGTGCACACGTACAAGTAAATACTCACACATGGAAAAAAATGTTATTAACAAATATCAGTGCACATTTATGAAACATAACAGTTTGCTTTATGCATTGTGTAATAATTAAATTAAACTTATTAACACATTTTTCACTTAGGGTTTTTCATGCATATGATGAGAAATTTAAGATCGATTCTTTTAGCAATTATGGTTTTCAAAAAAATTTTCTTTAATTAGTTCATTATCCAAGGTGGCAAAGATTTTTTCTTTTATATTTTGTCTGTTGTAGTTTTTCACATTTGAATTCTTTAAAATTCACATTATTTTTCACATTTAAATTCTTTATTTGTTTTTTTGAGACAGGTTTTCTCTGTGTAGCTCTGGCTCTCCTGGAACTCATTTTGTAGACCAGGGTGGCCTCAAACTCAGGGATCCTCATGCCTCTGCTTCCGGAGGGCTGAAATTAAAGGCATGTGCCACAAGTGCCTGCTCTCATGTAAATCCTTTATAATTAAGGTTTATTTTTATTTTTACATATAAGAGCTTTTTGCCTGAATGAGTGCATGTGCGCCACATGATGTCTGTGCTTCCAGGGGTCATAAGAGAGCATCAGATCCTCTGAAACTGGAGCTACTGTTATAAGTCACTATATGGGTGCTGGGAACCGAACCTAGGTCCTCTGCAAGAGCAGTCAGTCAGTGCCCCTAACTGTTGAATCATCTCTCCAGCCCCCTCACACTTGAAAATCTTAATTCACTGAAAGTCTATCACTGAATCCCATATTGAGAAAGGACCCATCTTTTCTCGTTATTATTTGCTGTCATCTTAGTTTCTTTTCTGTTGCTGTGACAGAAAACCCTCATAAAAGTGACTTCGTTGGGGAAGGGTTCATTTCAGCTCACAGTCATTCAAAGTTATGGTCCATCAATCCACCGTGGCAGGGCAAGAAGCCACAGCCGTAGGAGCTTAGGGTAGCGATTCACGTTGCATCCGTTGCATCCGTTGCATCCGTTACATCTGTTACATCCATTGCATTCCATAGTAAAGAAGCAGAGAGCAGAGAGCCCAAACTGCTGCTCTTTCCCCATGGACACGGTCTGGGATCCCAGTCATAGAATGGCGCCAAACAGAGGCCCCCGGGACGGTTTCCAGACAGTTCCCTGGCATGCTTAGAGGCTCATCTCTAGATGATTCGCGATTTTGTCAAGTTGACGTTTGTCATCACAGCGATGGGATTGTTTTCTTGTTGCTGTGTGGAGCTCTCTTCAATTAAGCTGTCACATTGTCATATGTAAGTGAACTTGCTTCTGAGCTGGGTATTTTGTTTTGAGAAAGGCTCTCTCTTTGTAGCCCTGGGTGTCCTGGAACTCATTGTTTACACCAGGCCGGCCTTCAATGCACAGAAATCCTCTACCTCCTGATATTTCGGAGCCTTAAAAAAAAATGTTAATCCCACCGGCCTGTTCCTGTTATTAACTATGGTTTTGTAGCTGTTTTAGTTTTTAGTCCTGCAAGTCTCTCCCTCTCTTCTTATTCTCCATTAAGAAGGCCTCAAAGTAGAATTTAACTTGGAGAGGAATGACATATTTGATATTAAAATCATCCCAGCCAAAAGCCTGAAATATCTGTCCAATTATGCAGATCATCATGTATCTCCTGTATTAAATGTTTATGGTTTTATATATGAAAGCTTTCTGTATTATTTATTAATTCAGTACCTTGATATTTTATATTTTATTAATATAAAGAATATATTTTATTATTTTAAATGTTATAGAGTTTTTACTTGAAGTAAAAAGGCTCTCTCTCTCTCTGTCTGTCTCTCTCTGTGTGTGTGTGTGTGTGTGTTGTTGTTTTTTGAGATAGAACCCTGCTTTGTGGCCCTGGCTAGGCTGGTGCTCACTACGTAGATTATCACAAACATATGACAATCCTCCTCCTTAGCCCAAGTGTTGGTATTACAGGTGTGAACCACTAGATTCAGCAGCTATTAATATTTTTAAGTTGTTTTAGATTCATAAATTTGGTGAAGTATACTATATGCACTATATATAGCTTGGTTTGGTAGTGTTTGCCTGGAACCTCAGCATTTGGGAGGCAGAGGCTGGAAGATCAGGAGTTCAAGGTCATGTTCCAATAAAGAAAGATCAAAGCAGCCCAAGCTATATGAATCCTTATTTTAATATAACAACAAAGGCTGGGCAGAGTGGCCCATGCCAGTAGCTTGTGCTGGAAGGCAGAGGCAAGAAGATCAGGAATTTAGGGTCATCTTCAAGTAAACTCAAGGCCAACCTGGGCTACATGAGTCCTTGTCTTAAAAACACAAACCAAACAATATGTATGTATGTATATATTAGATTTGTTAGGAATGTCTATTACTATCACTTTCATAGTTATTGGTTTAATCAAGTAAGGTCTGTCTTTGTAAATTCTGGTCACTTATGTTGCATTGAGGAGCAGGCAGGCTTTCAGCACTTATGGGACACTTCAGTGGAAACATGCTCTGAGCTCATTCTTCCTCACCTGGAAAGCAGGCATTTTCTAGCCACTATTGGCCTAAATAACCATCAGAGAAGACAGAGAGAGAGAGAGAGAGAGAGAGAGAGAGAGAGAGAGAGAGAGACCTAAAAGAATAATGTCAGAGAGAGAGAGACCTAAAAGAATGTCAGAGAGAGAGAGAGAGAGAGAGAGAGAGAGAGAGAGAGAGAGAGAGAGAGCGAGCTAAAAGAATAATGTCTGTTTGGGAGAAGCAGAGCACTATAGGGAAATATGTATAATATAGTAAGTTATGGCTGGATTCAAAGAAGCCAAGACAGAAGAGAGCTCTTAAAGGCAAAGAATGAGAAATTGGCACTGGAGAGATGGCTCAGAGGTTAAGAGTACTGGCTGTTCTTTTAATTAAAGGACCGGAGTTCAATTCCCAGCACCGACACGACAGCTCACAACTGTCTGTAACTCCAGTTTCAAGAAATTCAACTCCTTCACACAGGCATACATGCAAGCAAAACACCCATGCATATAAAATAAAAATAAAATGAAAACTTAAAAAAGAGTATATATTTAAAAGAAGAATGAGAAATTTATGTGGGCTATTTGGACTCAAAATTCATAGATCTGAAGCACGAGTTTGCATCAGTATATTGGCTGAAGGGCTGTCACTAGGCAGATACTCTGTTGGAACAACCTTGACTATAAGGTTGCAGTTTTAGAGACATTAAAGATAAACCTGTAGAATCTGTACATACTGAGACATACAATACACATTCGATTAATAAAGAACAGTAGTTCTCAACCTTCCTAGTGCTGTGACCCTTTAATACAGTTTCTTACACACTGTGGTGACCCCCAACCATAAAATTATTTTCATTGCTACTTAATAACTGTAATTTTGCTACTGTTATGAACCATAATATAAATAAACTGTTTCCTGATGGTCTTTGGTGACCCTTGTAAAATGGTCCTTCAACCCCCAAAAGAGTCATGACCCACAGGTTCAGAACCACTGATGTAGCAGGACTCTCTTGTGGCACATGTGGTCTTTGGAACTGTATTTATCTCCAGCATCAGGAGTGACTGCTCTCATTGACTCTGATGTTGAGTGTAAAAAAGACCAATTTTATCTCTGTAACAGCATTTCTTCACAGCATCAATGTGTCCTCTGAGCATGTGGCACTCTAAGAATCTTGATTTTTTTAATGAGGTCTTTTTATGGGACATTTCTTTGTGCCAACACTGTTACCAACCCATTTTTTTTTTAACAGTCTGACAGTGAAGTGAGTTTCAAACTAGCCTCTGAGTTTTCACTGTTGCTTTTCAGTGTTTTTCTTGTAGGAGTCTCAGTCTCTCTCTCTCTCTCTCTCTCTCTCTCTCTCTCTCTCTCTCTCTCTCTCTCTCTCATGCTAACCAATTCAACTAGAACCTGTAAAATTAAAAGAACTTCTTTGAGATCCCATACATAACAACTCAAGAAACAGGTTCAGGAGCCTTTGAATCCATGTTCTAAAGAAAGTAGGGGAAAGTGGGGATTTGTTTGAGCAAACAGTTCTGGTTGTGCAGTGCTGGGGAACAGGATCCATGTGACCAATAGAAGACAAAAGAAACGAATCTACATACCTAATAAAATGTCCATAAAACAGGAACTGAATGCCTAGAGAGATGGCTCAGAGGTTAAGAGCACTGACTGCTCTTCCAGAGGTCCTGAGTTTAATTCCCAGCAACCACATGATGGCCCACAACCATCTATAGAGATGTGTCTGAAGACAGCCACAGTGTACTCATATATATGAAATAAATAATTTTTTTCTGTTTCTTCTTTTTTAATAATTTTCTTTTTTTTCTGTTTTTTAAATTCATTGTTTAATCTTTTTTTTTTTTTTTTACAATTCAGACTTTATACACCTCCCATTTATCCTCCAACTGTTCCACATCCCACAACAGCTACAGTGTACTCATATACATAAAATAAATAAATAAATCTTAAAAACAAACAACAGGAGCCGAATACCCATGGATATGTGTCCCAAGTCTCTAGTCGTCTGGCCTGTCCATGTGTTTGTCTCAGACATCCACAGTACAGGGTGGAGGTGACCAAGCTCCCTAAGCAGCAACATTGGAAGAGAAGAGGCTCCATCAGTAGCTTCTGGGGCTCCATTTTGAAAAGTGTTCAACTTAGCTTTTATTGTAACCTTACTTTTCACAGAGGATAAACTCTACATTTTAAAAACATGCCACATTCTATCCAGGATCTGTAGGTATTTCACCATGCAGGTGTTTCCAGATTACTTAGGTCTGTGATATTTGTAGATCACGTGGAGATACGTATGCAGAAGGATCATTGGTAGACATATTAACTGAGATTTCAACACCAGTTTTCTTTTGCTTTGTATCTTTACTTAATGGTTCCATCATGAACATATATTATTAAATAATGCATGATTAAGCAAGCATAAAATAAGTTAACAACTATCAAAACTACCACTAGATGTATTTAGCTCTGTGGTAAACTGGGTCACTAAACCATGGACTTACTCACCAAATGCTCCAGAATTGTCATCCAGGGTCTTTAGATATTGATGCCCTGATGCAAAATGAAGGAGTACCTATTTGTTTTATTTTAATGGTGACAAATGTCATTAATAATACCCTTAAACTGACTGAGGGCATTGCTGCAAAGTCCCAGGTATTTACGACTTTCTAGGAAGACCTTGCAGGATAGAATTGAACTCCTAACACCAAACATTCCCTGGTTCTCATCTTCTAAGCCCCATCTCCTACAACGCAGCAAAAGTGCACCTGAAAATTGTAGCAGGGCTCCAGACCTTAGCACAACTCACTCCATGATGCAAGTGCCATTCAGGTTGTAAAACTCAGCACCTAGACAGTACCACCTGCCAAAACTAAAACAAAGGCCTAAGCCATCAAAGTCCATAGTTCTTGGAGTCTCAAAATGTACTAGCCTCACTTTTTGATTTCTGTTTCTGGCTAATTGTTCCTGTTAACTGAAGTATGTCAACCCAGAACATGGGTTTTGTGCTTAAAAGGTCACCCTGAAGAAGGCTTGGGGCTACACTGGGATCCTGAACATTCACTGTAGTTGCCGAGTGGCTAATAACAACTTTCTGTTGGCTTAAAGCCATGTCTATCCAGTCTTCTGTGGTGAATGCCCCACCACAAAAATTACAATATGCCATTTCAGTGATGTCTTACTTGCTTATAATGTTCTTTTTTGCCCAGAAATCAGCTGATTCTCTAAGCTCTAGCACAAATGAAAATTTATGGAGTAATTCTGGCATTCTGTTTAAGGAAATTAATCAAGGTCTTCTGTGTTTACTGATGCATTTCTTTTACACTTACCACATTTTTAAAAAATTGTGTGTGTGTCTGTGTGTGTGTGTCTGTGTGTGTCTGTGTACAGGTGTGCACATGTCATGGGACATAGAGAAGTAGAAAACAACCTGCAAGAGTTAGTTCTGTCCATTTCACCTTAAAGGTCATAGGAGTTAAATGTAGGTTGCCAAGGCTTGGTAACAGTCACCTTTACCCACTGAGCAGTTTTGCTGGTTCCCACATGGTATCCTATCTGTTTAGGTGGCTGCTTTCCTTACTACTGCATGTCTCTAGAGTACAGGGTTCATATTTATCTTTAGTCTCAGTATGCCAGATAATAATCTAGAAGTGTTAAAGTTTAAAAAAAAACTTTAATAATGTGTACGAGTGTGTGCATGCATGCACAGATGCCATAGTGTGCATGTGGAGGTCAATGAGAGAACTTGTGGAAACTGCTTCACTCCTTTCCAGGGTGAACTTCAGAGATGAAACCCAGGTCCTCAGGCTTGGTGTCAAGCACCTTTGCCTACAGAGCCAACTCACTGCTTCCTTACTATATTTAATAAATTATTCACTAGTAAATTAGTAACTAATGATATGATTGTAGAAGATAACTGAGTTAATACCTGATATAAAACACTTCAATATCCCATGGGCAAGATGAGATGTACTGTCAGTAAAATCTCCAATCTATAACATAAATCTAACTTTCTTGTTTCTTTTTGTGTGTGTTTCTCTAGGCTTCAACGCAACATATTCGTCAACAGATCAAGAAACTTGCAGGTCAGAGTGACTCTATCCCTTATTGTTAGCTCAAGGCTGATGTCAGATCAGCTGTGTTTCTGCTTTAAGACTCTGGTCTTTGACAGTGTGTGGAAGAAAGTTGAAAAAGAGGGTGTGACTAGAGTAGAGCCATCTTTCTAACATCTTCACTTCCAAAGTCATGCAAACAGCCCCATAACTCCTCCACGGTCCCTTTCGCCGTGCTTCTGTGTCCTGAGTGTTTTCATGGAAAGCCCAAAGTATGGGAAAGAAACTCGGTGGGTCAGGAGAATGGACAAAGAATAACTACCAGGAGTTTGACAAGGGAGGTCTGTTACCTTGATTCTTCTTCTATGGATTCGGGGTAGACATCTTTAAAGAAAAAGGTGTATCAGGATCTCTGTGTCTCCCACTGCTACGTTCCCATCCCCATGCTTCTAATGGGGGCACTTCTGGTCCATGATGAAGACAGCAGAGCTTATGGACTTTTCAAACCTTGATAGCTGTGCCATGCCATTAATTAGCTTCATGACAGGCATGACTGTTAAGTGAAGGGGGTTCTGATAGATGATATCAGTAGTTACTATGCTAAATAGTTTCTTTACTCCTATTCCCAGTTTCACAGTTGGAAGACTCCAGGAAGAATTTTATAGAAAGTGATCTGACAAGGTAAGAGTCTGTCTTCAGACTGTCCTACTGACTGTTTCACGTCAACTTGATACAAGCTGGCATCATTTTTGGAAGATTACTCCTTCCAGATTGCCCTGTGGGCGAGCCTGTGGTGCATTGCCTTAACTGATGATTGATATGGGAATGCCCAGCTCACTGTGGGTGGTGCCACCCCAGGCTGGTGGTCATAGGTGATATAAGAAGGCAGGGTGAGAAAGACATGAAAGCAAGCCAGGAAGCAGAGCCTCTGCGTCAGCTCCAGCCTCATGATGCCTGCCCTGAGTTCCTACCCTGACTTCCCCCCACAATGGACTATGGAATTGAAAATTGAAAGATGAAACAAACTCTCGGACCCCAAGCATTTTATGGTCCTGGGGTTTCATCACAACAATAAAAACCCTAACTTAGACATTGCCTTAGTTCTAAGTGCTAAAAGTATAAAACACCTGGTACTTTTACTTCATTTACTGTGGTAGCAATTGTCTTGTTCCTAAATTAACTTTCTCTTCTTATTGGTTAGCTTTCTGGTACTTTGCTATCACTTCAGTTCCACTGACCTACCCTGCTGTGTCCAGTATTTCAGGACTTCCTATGGGCTGGAACCAGGGCTATATATGATGGTCAATAGACAAGAGCTTTCAATGGCTCTTCCAACATCTGGAAAATGCAAAGTCAGGAAAAAGAGTTTCTGGGTATGGTGTAGAGAAATACTTAAAATAAAAGAAAGAAAGAAAGGAAGGAAGGAAGGAAGGAAGGAGAGTAAAGGGGTGAGAAAAAGGAAAATATTTGAGTCGTAAAGAACTATTTTTTGAGATTTATTTGTATTTTATGTGTATGAGTAGTTTGCATGCATGTATATCTCTGCACCACATGAATGCCTTGTGCCCACAGAGGCCAGAATAAGGAATGAAATCTTCTGGTATGAAAGTTCCTGATGTTTGTGAACCACCATGTGGGTGCTGAGAAGCAAACCTGTATCTTCTGGATGTGTAGTCACTGCTTTTAACTCCTGACTCATCTCTCTAACCCCGAAAGCAGTGAGGTTTTCTTTTTAATTAAAAATACACTTATTTGTTTTTAACTTTTTTTTTTTGGTGCAAGTGTACACATGTGTGCCACATGTATATGGAGGTCAAAGGGCAAGCCACTGGTATCAGTTCTTTTCTAACATGCAGATCTTAGGGACTGAACTGAACTCAAGTCATCCAGCTTAATGGCAAGTTGAATAGGAGTGTGTGTGTGTGTGTGTGTGTGTGTTTTTGCAAAACTTAGGTGTCATTCCTTGGATCTGCTCACCTTTTCTGTTTTAAAAAAAATAGAGTCTCTCAGTCAAACTTACTAGTTAGCCTTGATTGGCCAGTGAGCCCCAAGGATGTGCTTGTCTCTGCTTCCCCTACACTGGGCACCATGTACTTTTATTGTCGTGTGTGCTCTGGGGATGGGGCACAGCATTTGTATGGCATGCACTTCACTGATTCATCTCCCTCACTTCTGGTAGAGGGATTCTTTACAGAAATAACTGATGCTTGTGAATGCACCCCCTTTTCCACCCTCACCTCCCTTACACCAAAAATAGTTTGCACTTGAAATGACCACTTCTTTTGTTCTGTCCTAATTTTCCCACTACTGATTCCAAAGAAAACAACGACAAAAATCTCTTTGTTTTTCAGCTCAACATGTATGGAATGGGATTTACCAGAATCCCATGATACGTCTTCTTCCTCCATCTCTGACATTGTGGCTCAGGAGATTGCCCCACCTCACTGTTACCGTGAAAATGGGAAAACTTCTACTGACTACAGTATATCCTCTGAGTCCTCCAACGACAGCTCAATCCTGTCTTGTCCTCCAATCCTTTCTGAGCTGACACCCAAGGTACCATGTTCAGCCAGAGACAGCATAAAGGTCACTGCGATGGCCTTGCATCAGGTTATGGAGGCAATGGGAATGATCCAAGATTCACATTCAGAGGTAGCAGACTCCGTATGGAAAATAAAAGATAAGACTAACTTATCATAGCCACCCTACCAAGCTGAAACAGTCAGTATACCTCCGAAGTCATCAAATCCAGGAATTGCATCACTAAAAGCAGCAAGTCTAGAGCATCAAATGAAGGAATCAGAGAGTATGGACTCAAGAGTAAATCAAATCACACATATCTCAAAAGTAAGTCCTGTAGCATTGTTTCATATCTTTGGTTCTAGGGGGCTGATTAGTGAGTTATGTTCGAGTGTCACAGAATCAGCATGACTAGCCCCAAAGCCACAAGACTCAGTCATGGAATCAGAGGGGGTAGATACATTGCATAAGGATCAAGCTGTAGAACCAGCAACTATGAGGCCACATCATCCAGTCTTCAAAGCTAGGGAAAAGATTATTATTATTATTATTATTATTATTATTATTATGCCTCAGCATAAAGTCATGGAAACATTAAACATGGACTCAGGGTCACATAATCAAGCCACAAAACAGATCAGATTTACTATTAGGCAACTTCAGTGTCTATGCCCACCATCTAAAGTCCTGGATTCATCGAGGATGATTCCAGAATATTCTAAGAAATCCACACGTGCTCTAAAGATAAACTAAATGGTACAGAAGTCACCCACGGGAGTGATCACGCGACTACAAGCTGGTTTGACTGCACAGTCAGTGGCTCAAACCAAAGAATCTCTAGAGTTGCCTTCTGCCCTCAAGGTTCAAGTCAGAGAGACTCCATAGGGATGACACCACATCAAGGCACAGAGTATGTGTCATTGACTCCCAAACTGCCTCATCAGGTCATGGACCCTTCAGAGTTCACCCCACGACCCCAAGACTTAGACTGTTCAGAAGTGAGCCCAAGGCAAAGTCACAAAATGACAGAACCTATGGGGTTGACCTCTGATACCTGGCCACAAAAGAAGAATCCTACAGAGACAACACCATCACATCATCAAATAACAGACTTTATGACAATAGCCCCAGGGGTACCAGATCAAGGGACAGTAGCTATAGGGATGAGCCAACGACATCAACTTAGAGAATCTGAAGTAGTACCAGATACTCAGAAACTTCAAGAAGCAGAGTATTTGGGGAAAAACACAACCCCACAACCTAAGGTTATGGAGTCAGTGAACTTACTCAGAGTTACAGAATATAAACTCATTCTAGAAATAGAAAAAGATGAACTGCTGACATCTACAGATTTGACCCCAGAACAACATCAGCAGAGCATACAGTCTGAGGAATTAACCACCATACCACAATTACAAAGAGAGAAACCTGTCCCAGCAGCCCCAGAGTCTCAGCTTCAAGATATGAAGTCTGGCCAACTAACAGTTTGACATTTGTGAGCACAAAGTTTATTCAATGGATATATTCAATATCTGAGTTTTAAAGTGAGAAAGAGTAGGGTTAAACTCAAGGTCACGGTCTCAAGATGCCAGACTTACAGAACTTAAGCCTCCTATGCTATGGAAAGGTATAAGGTCATCTGATCTGACTGCCAGGTGAAAAATTCAAGGAGAAAAATCTGTGGCATTTCATCTTGAGCCACAATTACAGGGAATAAAAACCCCTCCATTAGCAATAGGGTTTCTGAAACCAAGAACTTTGAACTTGACTTCAGAACCACAGCCTCAGGGAATCACAACCAAGGAGCTAAACAAAGAGCTACAGGCTGAAAGTCTAAGATCTGTTCAGTGGATACTTCAACTGGCATTGCACTGTGTGAAGTTTTTATGACCCAATAGGAAGTCACCAACTCAAGGTGTCAAATGGACAGACCAGAAACCCTCCATACAGTAGGGATGTTGGAAGCCATTGGAAATGACTCAAGGGCCAAAATTTCAAGGGAAAAAATCTGAAGATTTTCACCTCAGGCCACAAGAACAGTGTGTGAAGGCCCTCCAGTTGTAACCTGGACCAGAGCTACCAAAAGGAGGAAACTTTGTATCACCTTCAGAACCACAGGTTCAGTGTGAGGAAACTGTGCCATTGCATCATGCAAGATAAATCTCTGCAGAATCTTGTGTTACAGGCTCAAGCAATCAATCCTATCCAAAGAGTTAAAACCCTCAAACAAAGGGATGTGAAGACATCAGAGGAGTTGACAAAGCAATCAGGATGAAAAATGGGTTAATTCAAAATGTCTACAATATAGCAAAGAAAGGCTGTAGTGGGAAAATACTGAGTCTAGAGGCTAAGAACTGTTGTTCTAAAGTAGGAGCCAGATTTCAGACCCAAGGGAGGATTGTATCTAACCCATTCTTGAAAGGAACCCTGCAGAGTCACTTTGGAAAGAAGCCCATACACAAGGAAGAACAAGGCTTCCTCAGGGAGAGAACCCTATGCAATAAGCCATTTGAAAAGATCCATCACAGGCTTCCTCAGAGAACTCACGGGCAAAGTCTCTCAGAGAGGAGACATCACAGTCCTTCTTGGAGAGGGCGTAGCAGTCCCTCTGACAGAACCCTTACAAGTCTTTCTGAACTTATCATAGTCTCTCTGACCACCCAAAGAAGCACTGTTCCTTCCAAGAGACAACAGAAGGAATCTTCCCAGCCCAAATTCATCCAACTGTTTTTCATGGCCCGAGGCAGGCATTCCAAGCAAGCAGCACATAGAATTGTGACTTTTACAGGACAGAATCTTGAGTACAAGATGAGGCCAGACAATTTGTGGCCAATCAAAAACTTGTGCCCACACAAAGAGCCAAGGGTTCAATAATGAGAGATAGCATAGGAGCCGGAACACTGGTTGTTGGGCACAGGTCAACACTCTCAACCCCTAAGCAAAAGGACAAGGTGCAGGGAGCAAGGGAGTGGTGTCGACAAGCTCCACAGCCCAAAGAAGGGAGCCCTTTCCTGCCCAGATCCTTGTAATTGCAGAAGACCATGGCTTGTGGCAGGGATGTGTTTAACCAGGTGTCCGCAGTCCCAGAACCTTTGATGAGAATTCAAAATGTCTACAGTGTAGCAAAGAAAGGCTGTAGTCGGGAAATACTCAGTCTAGAGGCTAAGAACTGTTGTTCTAAAGTAGGAGCCAGATTTCAGGCCCAAGAGAGGATTGTATCTGACCCACTCTTGAAAGGAACCCTGCAGAGTCACTTTGGAAAGAAGCCCTACACAAGGAAGAACAAGGCTTCCTCAGGGAGAGAACCCTATGCAATAAGCCATTTGAAAAGACCCATCACAGGCTTCCTCAGAGAACTCACGGGCAAAGTCTCTCCGAGAGGAGACATCACAGTTTTTCTTGGAGAGGGCGTAGCAGTCCCTCTGACAGAACTTTTACAAGTCTTTCTGAGAGGAGTCATTGCAGTCCCTTCCCAGAGAAATAGTCTTATCTCCTCTCTAAGAACTTATCATAGTCTCTCTGACCACCCAAAGAAGCACTGTTCCTTCCAAGAGACAACAGAAGGAATCTTCCCAGCCCAAATTCATCCAACTGTTTTTCATGGCCCGAGGCAGTCATTCCAAGCAAGCAGCACATAGAATTGTGACTTTTACAGGACAGAATCTTGAGTACAAGATGAGGCCAGACAATTTGTGGCCAATCAAAAACTTGCACCCACACAAAGAGCCACGGGTTATTGCTTAATGGGAGATAGCATAGTAGTCGGCCAACACAACCCCACAAACTAAGGTTATGGAGTCTTATCCTCCTACTCTACTTAGGCCTCACTTACTTAGGCCTCCCTACTTTCCAGTTCTGATTGAAGTGGGCTCTCAATGGAAACTGAAGCTGAATCTTCATGTTACCCTTTTCTAGCACAGCCCCCTTGGAAGCAGGTAGGCGGAAGCAGATGTTCAGAACAGGGTTAGTAGCCTGTGAGTCCACATGTGGGAGAGATGAGGAGAGTGGAAGTGGCATTGGTCTGGCCTGAGCCCTTTTGTGAAATTTTTCAGCTAGGAGGAGGTTTGATGTCTTCCAGACTCGGTGCAGTCACCGCCGTGAGTTTCTTGGTGTGACCATTATACTTTAGAGATAGAACTGTTGGGCCGAGAACACGCGGTCCTTTGCTTTTGTCTTATACTCAGAGTTGGGTTTTTTTCAGAGCCCATCGTAGGCCCCACCCTTTATATCACATTCACTTACCCCCTTTTCCCCCCATTTTTATTTTTATTGCCTATTCCTCGTATCCTTGGACTCAGTTCCTCGACAGATTGTTATTTTTTTATATTCCTTCAGCATCCCCAGTACCTCCCGTTTCTATATAATATGTAATATGTATATACATGTATATATATACACATATGTGTATATATACATATATATATATACACACATATACATATATGTATATATATACACATATATGTATATATTTTTTTCTTCTTTTCGAGCCTCCATCTAGGATACGGTTTTTAGAATTGGCAAAGATGAAAGGTTTGGTATTTTCAAACTGCCTTTACATTGTAGAAAAATACGATGGCACACGTTTCCTAAAAAGTGCCCCCTTCGGTCCATTTGAAGTAGTTACCTGGGACAGCTTCACATCTAGGTACAAGGGGGATTCATCTCTTTGTGGATGAGGTTCAAAGCTCCCTAGCACTCACCCGTGTGCTTGTGATTTGCTAGACCCCGGGATCCACATCCCTTAAGCAGCAGAGGAGCACCAGGATCGTGGGAGCTAAGAAGTAAGTGAGGTTTTCTGAGGACATTTTTGTAGTGCTGCTAAAGATGTTCTGTGTCTGCACTGTGGAGCATCATAGTCACCAGACAGGTGTGGCTTCTGGGCACTTGAGATGTGGCTAGTGCAATTGAATTACAAGTTTTATTTCGTTTTAATGGACTAAAACTTCAATAGCCATCTGTAGGTGGTGGCTACTGGATTGGGTAGTGCAGATATCAGCCTAGTGTGGGGAAAAAAACTGGATTGCAATTAAAATGCAGTCTAATAAAAATAGAGTGTGTGTTTCAGTTAGTGGTATTCTTGCATGTCCTCTGCCCCCACATCATGAATGTGCTCATTATTAATTTGATGGACTTGAGGAAAATAAAAATAGCTATAAGCAATCTTTAAATTTCCAAGCTACTGGGTTGCAGCATTGATTTATTATTTTGTGTAATGAATGTGCTAAGTTTGTCCATGCCTAATACAAAAGAAAAGATTTTATTAACTTGGACCTCCCTGGTGAGTTCATTCACTTAGATAACACTTAGGAAATGTCTTCTCTGTACCAGCTGTGTAGTAGGTTGGGCACCCAGGCATGAAAACAGAGCTGTGGGTTCAAGCGATTAGGTGGGTAATTGGGGCAACACAATCCAGTGTAACAGAAAAAAAACCTATTTTTTAAAGTAGGGGCTCACTATCTGGAAATTCCCTGCGACACTTAGGTTGGCTTGTAACTTGTACTCCTCATGTGTCTGAGGACTGAGTGCTGGAATCACAGGCCTGTGTCACTACATGCTCTTGTTTTTGTTTGAGACAGGGTTTCACTATGTAGCCCAGGCTGACCAGGAGCTTACTATGTATATGTAGCCCAGGCTGGACTTTAACTTTTGCAGTCTCTGCCCTCAGCCTTCCAGGGCCAGGATCACAGGCATGTGCTGTGCTTTTAATCTGTGCACTGGTAATAAATATTTTTTATTTATTTATTTACTTTTTAATTTTTTTAAATCAAACCATGATTTTTACTTTTTCACACGGGTTATAAACACAAAAAGGCAGGATGTGGGGAAGGGGATGACACAGGAGAATAGGTGTTCAGGGGGAGTACAGATATCTTCCAGTACAGAGTGTCAGCTGGGTGAAGGTTCAGGGAACAGGTCACTATGACCCTGTCTATGAATCACTTGTTTCTTATCTAAGCTGGTACTGTCCACCAAGGTTACCTATCCACAAGGTCTATGGCTATTAGTTCTTATCCAGGCTGGTAAATTTCCACCAAAGCTGCCTGTTTACAAGATCTTATAGCTATCTGTTTCAGTGTTTTCCCACAGAGACCAAGGCTTTGTGTTAGCAGGCTGACTTAGGCCTATGGCTGATTTTAGGCCTTCAGTGTATAAGCAGGGCTGCCCCTGACATCTCCTCCCTTCTCCAAGTATAGAAGGACTGTGATGATTCCAATCTTGCAAAGGTGGGAATAGAGGCCTGACCTCTAGTAATTATAGGGGACCTTGTTATGGCTCTGGTCCTCCTGTTGTTCAGTGAGGCGTGAGGGCCATACCCATCCCGATGTCTTTTTCCTGGAGAGGGGATACTTTTGACATCAACCCCTATCCAGTCAGGTTTGTCCCTCAGAGAACCCAGAAGGATATTTTTAATTTTTATTTATAGTCTCTTGCAGTGCTTAGCCTCGCAGCCTAAGCAATAATTTAAATTGCCAGTCAGAGGGGGTTCTGGGTGACCCCTCTCTGTTTGGTCTAGGGGCAGAAGTTCCCTCTTTTAGGTTGGGTGGAGATGGGTTTGGGGAACACCCTGGTGGATAGAGTAACAACCTTGAGTTTCATGGTCTTCCATAGCTAACTTATGATAATGTATCTGAATAGGTTTTGCTATCAGATTATTTATCTATTGTTTCACAAAGTTAGTCAGCCTATTTAAGGCCCAAGGACCAAAAGAAATAAGTAAAAGTAACCCAATATTGGTCCCAAAATGGAATGAAGTAGGGTTGACAATCATGAAGGGGTTGAAAACCAATTCTTGTACCAGCTCTCCTCTCTCTCTCTCTCTCTCTCTCTCTCTCTCTCTCTCTCTCTCTCTCTCTCTCTCTGTGTGTGTGTGTCTTTTCTCAAGGCCTTCTCTGACCTTTTTCATGTTCTCTTTAACCATCCCTATCTTGTCTATGTAAAAGCAACATTCTTCTTTAAGGGCTTTACACAGTCCAGAGCTGTACACAGTCTTTTCTATTGTAAAAGAGTAAATCAAGTCCAATAAAGTCCTTTGTAATTTTTGGAGATCACTTCAGATAGTGAAAAAAGGATTTCTCCAGATTAGTGATGTCAATCTCTAGCTGTTTGATGTCCTTGTCAATGGCCCATCGAAGGTCTGAGTAGTGTAAGTCCTGAGGCCAGCATCAGGATTAGAACTTCCAACAGCAAACACCACAGGGGATTCATTTTTACTTGGAAAGGAAAAAGAAGGGAAATCTCAGGGATATTTCTCTTCCCTGGATGTCAATTGTTATTCATCTTATTTATAGTTGGACCTGGCTTTGTGGGGGTATCTATTTATTTCATTAATCTTTTTGGCAGCCATTTAGCTGTGCCTTCTTTGGCATCATACAGGCATATCAATCCTTGGCCCCATATGAGAACTGGGTCCGGGCCATTCCATTTAAAGGTAAGAGGGTCCTTCCACATAACTGTGGCATAGTTTCTATTGGTCTCAGCATGCCGAAGGCAATCAGCAGCAGCTTTGTCATGAGCTTTTAGATTTAGAAAATTAAAAATGAACAAGGCATGATGGAGAGTATTTCTGAGAGACTTCTTCTGGGGGTATAGTTCCCCCCCTTTTGTTTTAAAAGCCAATTTTTCAGCATTCTTGTAAAACCAGGGCAGAAGCACCAGTAGCTGCTCCCCCCATACTTAGAGAGTTATTAAGATATTATTTTAAAGTTTTATATCTGTTTTATAATATCTTGTCTTTGGGGATCATAAGGAATTCCAGTAATATGGGTAATAATAAATTGTTAACTAAACATCTCAAATGTCTGTAACAGTCAGTTTTGTTTATCTTAATCTGATATGGAACACCATGCATAAAAGATACTATAGGCAATAACTAATATTTTTAATTGTTTCTCTTGTTAAAGTAATTGTAACTAGAAAGCCTGAAAAGGTGTTAAATCACATATACATATTTTATTTTTTAAATAAAAAATGAGTAACATCCACTTATCATAATTGATTAGGTGTAAGTCCTCAAGTATTAACACTATTATGAAAAAATTGAGGACACTAAAAACAAATTTTGTAACTTGACCTATATACTCTCTAAAGATGTCAAATTGTTGTCTCAGGCTATTATTATTAAACATAGATCTATTAAAAAATGTACTATCTTGTGGTGATGTTATATAATAGATGACTTTTTAAATCTTTATGGTGATCTTCTAAAATTTTTAAAATTATATCCATGATTATTAAGCTCTTTTATAACAAGGCTGTTACTAGGCCTTTTTCTGATAGTCAAAACTGTGATAAGAATCTCGTCAGTCTCTCAGACAACATTGTTCCTAGACTTACACTCAGAGCACATTCAGGAGGTTATAAAACAATTTGTCAGAGGTCATTGAAAGGGAACCAACAATTTATCATAGGTGTTAGGATAGAAGATAAAATATTATCTGGGCCTATCTACACAAATCTTCACTAATAATGCAGTTATAGTTCTGTGGCTATCTTCTTTTGGATTTATTGGAAGGGGATTACTTTCTTGCTCTTTCTAGGGCATAATGTCCCTCCTTGTATTGGAGCTTTCGCGCTATTATCCTTTGTAGTGCTGGGTTTGTGGAAAGATAGTGTGTAAATTTGGTTTTGTCGTGGAATATCTTGGTTTCTCCACCTATGGTAATTGAGAGTTTTGCTGAGTATAATAGCCTGGGTTGGCATTTGTGTTCTCTTAGGGTCTGTATGACATCTGTCCAGCATCTTCTCACTTTTATAGTATCTGGTAAGAAGTCTGATGTAATTCTGATATGTCTGCCTTTATTTGTTACTTGGCCTTTTCCCCTTGCTGCATTTAATATTCTTTCTTTGTTTTGTGCATTTGGTGTTTTGATTTTTATGTGATGGGAGGTATTTCTTTTCTGGTCTAGTCTATTTGGCGTTCTGTAGGATTCTTGTATGTTTATAGGCATTTTTTTTTTTTTTTTAGGTTAGGGAGGTTTTCTTCTATAATTTTGTTGAAGATATTTATTGGCCCTTTAAGTTGAGAATCTTCACTCTATACTTATTATCCTTAGGTTTGGTCTTCTCATTGTGTCCTGGATTTCCTGGATGTTTTGTGTTAAGAACTTTTTGCATTTTGCATTTTCTTTGACAGTTGTGTCAATATTTTCTATGGTATCTTCTACACCTGAGATTCTCTCTTCTATCTCTTGTATTCTGTTGGTGATGTTTGTGTCTATGACTCCTGATTTCTTTCCTAGGTTTTCTATCTCGAGGGTAGTCTCCCTTTGTTATTTCTTTATTGTTTCTACTTCCATTTTAATATCCTGGATGGTTTTGTTCAATTCCTTCACCTGTTTGGTTGTGTTCTCTTGTAATTCTTTAAGGGATTTTTGTGTTTCCTCTTTAAGGGCTTCAACCTGTTTACTTGTGTTCTTCTCAGTTTCTTTGAGAGTATTGTTTATGACCTTCTTAAAGTCCTCTATCATCATCATTAGAAGTGATTTTAGATTTGACTCTTGTTTTCCTGGTGATATGGGGAATTCAGGACTTTCTTGTGTAGAAGAACTAGGTTCTGATGATGCCAAGTACCTTGGGTTACTGATGCTCATGTTCTTGTGCTTGTCTTTCGCCATCTGGATCTCCTTAGTGCTACCTGCCCTGTCTCTGACTGGAGCCTATCTTTCCTATTATCTTGGTTGTGTCAGAACTGTGTGGGATGGGTGTTGCTACTGGGGTTAGAGCTGAGGCCCAAGATCTTCTCAGTGCTCAGGCCCAGGCGGAAGGAACCAGTGCTCCAGGCCAGGAGTGAATTCCTGGTTCCTAGTTGGTCCTAGTTACTCCCTGTTAAGGCCGGGTGTTGCTGTCTCCGTACCTAAGATACTGCCCAGGTTAGAGCTCCTGAGAGACTCTCTTCCTCTGGGTTCTGAGAGATTGGGTGCAGGGCTGCCTCCCGGAATCTGCTGAGTGCCATAAATATTTTTATAATGGAATTTAATACCACTTTTGGGAAGTGGAGTGACGATTTCAATATTACCAGAACAGTCCACTCATAGACAGAGGCTTGAAGGTCAAAGAATAATGCAGTTAGCTAGTGAGGAGTCCCAACCTCCTCTCCCAAGAGAACAGCATTTGAACTGATAAAAGAAGTTTATAATAACTAGTTCTGTATCATTGACATGGGGGATGATAGGAGGAAGAGGGTATTGTGGGCGTTGTTAAGGAGAAATAACAGGAGCAAGGTCCATTAGGGCATGCTAAGGTGCTGCAATTGTAATTATCCTGGAGGGGAAAGGTCATCTTTGAAGAGCTGGATTGAAAGAAGTATGAAAACTGCTACCAAGACTATTTTACTCAAACCCAAGGAAGAAAATGAAACATGGCATGTGATTGTAACTGTATGTGAAACGTGGCATGTAATTATAACTATATCACAGATGCATGTGATGAGAGGAGGTGAGAGTTAAGAGGGGAAACAGGATGTCGACAGGTTTCTGTCTTTGGCAACAGTTGGATTTTGGATTCATAAACCAAACTGGGAATTTCTGAAACGAGATGTAACATTACCAACAAAATGAATGGGTTTGCACTTAAATGAAGAGCTGATCTGAAGTGCAGACTCAAGACTCATTTACCTTCTGTGAAAAATAATTGGGAACATGTTATTTTTTCTTCCACAAGATGAATGCATTCATAAGCTCTTCTAGGAATTACAGTAAAAGTGGTGTGTGTGTGAGTGTGTACCCTCGAGAAAATTGTTAAGCAGTATGAAAGCAAATGTGTCTGTCTCTTAACCAGGGTTAGAGTCGCTGGGAGTGCTCACCTAAACCCTTTAGACTTATTTATATGTTTGTTGTTCTCACATGAATGTGTGCACCACAGACCCATGGAGATCAGAAGAGGCCATTGGATCTCCTGGAACTGGAGTTACAGGTGGTTACGAAGCTCCATGTGGGTGCTGGGAATCAAGTCTGGGTCCTCTGCAGAAACAAGTGCTCTTAAGCACTGAGCCTTGCCTCCAGCACCAGGAATACTCACTCATTCTTAATTATCTTCTTAGGAGATTGCAAAGTTTGAGAGGTGATGGTTTGAAGTGAGACCTGAAAAGAGAGGGAACACATGGAATATATTACTCTTTAAAGATAAGTTGAATAGGAAAAGATGACAAAGGATGCTGAGACAAACCAAAAGGCTGTTCCTAATTCACAGCTAGAGTTTGCATTCAAGGATGGATTAGAAATTAAGTATACCTTCTTCAGGGAACCAAGTGAAAACAGAACCTTAACAGCGGCCTCCCTGTTGGTTCTCAGGCATCCTCTCTTATTTCAGGACATTGTGTCAAGGAATTCAGGAACACTGGTTTGTACGTGTGTGTGTGTGTGTGTGTGTGTGTGTGTGTGTGCGCGCGCGTGCGCGCGCGCGTGCAGGCAGCACGGGGAAACGGTCTGCTGCTGTGAAATTAGAGAAGTCAGATTGTGGCTTCTTTAGGGAACTCATTTAAAAAAAAGCATTAGCAAAAGACAGTGACAACATTCCACACAGCTTTGGGAATCTTGTCCTGGAAAGCCTGCATTTGGAGTAGTCTAAATTCATATTTTTTTTTTGGGGGGGGGGACTATAAAGCTCAGGAGGACTTTTAATCCTGACGTTTTACTGGAGAGAACCTATCACAGTAGCCGAGTCATCAGAACTGCTTACAGGTGCATCGTGTGGATTTGGATGGAAAAGCCACACATTTTCAAATAATAAAATTAGCTTGCAATTATGTAATCATTTACTGCCCTAGGGCTCACCAAGTCTTATATGAAAATGACTGCTTTAAAAGAGTTCCTTAAATGGACTTAAGAGCTTCCTTTCTGTGGTGCTTGTCTCTAATATTTGGGGGTTCAGTCTTTACAGTCTTCTTTTGAGCCCTAAAGGAGCCAGTCAAGATGGCAGTCTTATGACCATCCTCAGACAAACAGCAGATAAAGGGAAACCTTCCCTCCAGTGTGAGAGCCAAGAGTCCTCAGTATGGGTAGGACAGCCAACCCCACAGCATCTGGGAGCTATCAGAGTACCAGAGGGCTGCTTGAGATTTCATGTTTATGATCTCCCAGGGGTACCTGGGCAGGGGCATTACTGTCCTTTTGCACATGGAGGTGCCCCAAGTCGATTTAACTTCAATTAGCCAGTGGTGTTTGACTCAGACACCACTTGGTGCGAGACAGTCTACCCTTGTCTGCTAAGCAGAGCTACTGTTTAAAAACAGATGCTGCATTTCTCTTTTGATTTGCTTTATAGAGGTGTCATATATTAACAAGCTGGTCATTCCTCACAGATTGCAACTTCAACAGAACAGTCATGACCCTTTTGATTCCTTCTTTATAGACACAGAATACAAATAATTATTCTAGCTTATAGTTTAATTAGCATGGCTACTGCAAACCTTAATTGGGCCTGTTCACACATCCTAGGTGGAACTCACTATCATGGCTAATGGATTAGAGGCCTGCATCTGTATAGATTGCCATAGCTATATGGCTGGCGCAATGTGTAGTGGACAGTAATTCAGATTCATGGTACCGAGGAGTCATGCCAACTTCAATGAAACATCTGATGTCATCATGGCTCAGTATGGAGTTGTTTATTTACTTATCCATGTACACAGGCTTGAAGGTTTGACCATCGTTTACATGAACATTGATACCAATAAAGACAGAGAAAAGCAACAAATCCATCAGTGGTAGTAAGGCACAACCTGAATCTGTAGTTTTTTAGAGCGGAAAGGGGCAAAATTCCCCCGTTAATACCAGAGCTCGCCCTTGAGCCATGAGGCACACTGCCTGCTTAGTTGGTTAGTGACTAGTGATGTTGCGGTTAGAAAATGGAGCTGTTTACCCACAGCTCCGCTAGCATCAGCCTTTAGGACAGTGTTTCTTAAAGGGAGACTCTGGAATCCCTTTGGGTGGTTTGTGAGCTGGAACAAGTTTTTTTTTTTTTTTTGTTCTTTGTTTTTGGTTGTGTGCCTATTTTTTGCACAAACCGAAACTTTACTGATAACATTTTTTTCAGAACTGTTATTCACAGTTGTGCATCTGTCTTCCAGCTTCAGGGACATCCCATGGAGAATGTTTTGGGAAGTTGTGGGAAAGTAGTCCCTGGAGTATAACAGAATCTTTAGATGTTCAGAATCAGTTCGAGAGCCAGATAACTGCATTATGGAAACTGAACAGTTATCTGGAATTGGCTTATTAGAACACAATGGCTCTCCTATACTCAAAGTAACACTTTTGCAGTGGATAAAATGGAGAAGATGAGAAAAGCACGCACACACACACACACACACACACACGGTCCCTATGCATGGAAATGCACTGTACCTATCGAGTAACAAAAATGTTTCCCCCCCCAAAGAGATACTCCATCATGGCTTCCAGCAGGAACAAACTGGACACGAGACTACAGAAGCGGAGAAAAAGAGAAATGAAAACATACCGATAAACTCAGTATTGCATAAGCATATGTATAAAATTTAATGGTTTCCCGATTCCATTTCATAGAAATAAAGTTCATCTGTGAAAACCAGGTTCAGAACACCCACTGAAACACAGCATTGACCTCAACACTCCAAGCAACTATTAATTCCAAATGCTTTGTTGTAATCTGCATTTGAGATCTACAAAAATTATGCTATGAATATTAAATTGTGTTTGTGTTCCCAGCAAACCAGGATCTCATGGCTAAGGGAGAGAGAGCTTGGGAGAACTGAGGAAGGACTGGCCAGGGTCTAGACCACTGAAAGGCCTGTTCTTCCAGTGGCCCAGTGCATCATGGAAGGGAGGAATTCTGGGGAAGATCTGGGCCTCAGGTATATCGATGTACATGTTCACAAATGGGCATCTTCCTATGCATCTACGTATCACCGCTACTTGAGTTTTAGAAAGTGATCAGATCTGAATGAATGGACAGTGTGAAAGTAAGTAATTTCAATCTTGAATTTTAAATCCAGTAGGAAACCTCACACGTGGTATTTTTACTTTTAGTAGGAAGATTTTTAAGGCATGAGGTATGTTAACAGGGTGTTTGAATCGCTGCATCTCTACTGGAGTTTTATACGCAAAGCACTTGCAATGAATGCATTTTGCTTAGATGAATATATACACGTTTTTCACTATACTACGAACTAGCCACATTTTTTTTTAACAATAGGCTATGAGAACAATTAAGAGCCTCTAACCACCACCCACAGCGATGTCAGCTTACGATATTTCTTTTCCAGGTAAATAACGTCTCTCCCCATGCTGAGTCATTGAAATTAATTCCTTTATTTCTGTTCCCTCGCCCCTCGAATGGTTCATATCCACAAGGCAAGGAAACACGACTCTCCCTATGAGACATGGAAGCAGCTACTTCTGACTACACTGAAACAGAGAGCACACACAAAAATCGGAAAGAAGCCTTAGGGGACTGTACAGCAGACCATGCACAAAACTTTACGCAAACAATCTGGGCCTTTTACTGATCGCTTTTTTAAGAATGGCATTTTCTTCTTTTGAGAGGATAGATGAACCCATGCTCAAAAACCTTTCTAACACATCTTGAAAACACAAGTTTTCCTTTTTTTTTCTTTTTTCTTTTTAATGTGGCACTTCAAAACAAGTTGGCACAAAAATGAAAGCGAGTGACATTTGGTCTCGGGTTTGTGGTGGAGCCATTCTGTCCATCTCCCTCTGGGTGGGCTCCGGCTCCTCCAGGGGGAAAAGCTAGTGGAGTGCAGGGCTCAGGGCCCAGGCTGGGTGACCTTATTCTTGCTTTTCAGCACGGTGTCCCCAGGGGCAGCGGTGGCTTCCAAAGGGAGACCCTGTTGTTGGTAACCATAGTTGACATTGCCGCAGGGGAAGTGGCGCAGCCTGAACAACGGCACCTCCTTCATGGTGGCGCTCAGCGCCGATGGCTCGAGCAGCAGCGCAGCCTCGGCTCTGCGTGGCCCCGCGCCCTGCCCGGTCCAGCCACCCTCCGCCACTCCTGCCCGCGCCTGCGGCTCCGTGCCCGGAGGGGGATGGGTCTTTTTGGCAGGCTTCTCCGTGAACCACGAGCCGTAGGTGGGGTTCCACAGGCTGGTCGGCTTGTTTCTGGAGCCCGAGCCTTTGTGCAGCTCCGGGGGAGGGTTGGGCTGAGAGAACGCCATGTTCACGTGGCCCCGATCGGCTGCACCTCTGGGCGCTGGGCCGGCACCGGCTCCCGCGCCCGCGCCCGCGCCCGCGCCCGCGCCCGCGCCCGCGCCCGGGGGCTTCTTCACCAACGGGCCTGGCGCCATCAGGGCTGCGGGCTGGGGGGTTACGGACGCCTCCTCATGCTTCGCAGACTGGGGAGACACCAGCAGAGGGGGCATCCCCTCGGGGTCTTTGGGGCGCATCGGCACTTTCTCCTCCTCTTCTACTACCGGGCCATATTCGATGGGCAGAGCTGTGTTGATGACATCAGGGTCCTGTGGGAAGGGGAAAGAGGATGGATGAACATGGAATCATAGAGATGTTGGATCAGGAAGAGATGAGAGAGAAAGGAGGGCGGCGGGGGGGGGGGGAGGTAGCTAATTGTTTACAGATGATCCATTTCTGTCGACTGGACACAAACTAGAGTCCCCAGAAAGGAGAGAACCTTAACTGAGTTATTGCCTCCATCGGATTGGCCAGTGGGCCTTGTCTGTGGGGGCATTTTCTTAATGATGGGTGTGGGAGGGCCCACTCCACCGTGGACAGCGTTAGCCCTCCAGGGTTATATAAAAAACAAGCTGAGCAAGCCACAGCAACAAACCAATAAGCAATCTTCCTCGATGGTCTCTACTTCAGTTTCTCCCTCCAGGTTCCTGCCTTGAGCTCCTGCCCTGGCCTACCATGATGGTGGAGCATAAAGTGTTAAAGATGAAATAAACCCTTTCTTCCCCAAGTTGGGTTTGCTCTTCATGTTTATCATAAACAGAAAACAACAGAAAAGCAAGCTAACATATTAGTTTACAGGTAGGTATTGGAGTACGGAGTGAGCACCAGGGTTCTTGCAAACCCATGTAGTAGGAGAGGATACCCAGTGCTTAGTGATTGCTGGTGAACACCCATGCCTGGGGGTAGTGGGATGGGAGAAGGTCAGAGCAGAAGCCCCTGGGGCAGTTGTTTACAGATTTTAACGATTTTATTAGATTTTAATTTATTGTGTGTATGTATATGTATGCAGATGTGTGTGTGTGTGTGTGTGTGTGTGTGCAAGTTGAGGACAACTCTATGGAGTGGGTTCTCTGCCTTCCACTATGTGAGTCCTGGCCGGGGGAGGGGGGGGGGGATCGAACAGGTCATTTGGCTCTGACAAGAACCTTAATCCGCTGAACCATCTTACTGGCCCCTGTTTTTTTTTTTTTTTTTTCATTACTTTTAAAATATTATGGTCTATTTCCAATAATATTCTTGCAACTTCAAAGGCAAAAGATAGTGTGACTTTAGTTTTGTCATAGGGAAGGCGGCAGGGAAGAGGGCACCACATCTGGCTTACGGAGAGTGTCGATTGCTCCTTCCCTACGAGCCTGTAGCTTTCCTCATATTTGATGGTGACTCTGTGTTGTGTGTTCTCAGTGCTTGTGCAGCTGTTCCAAGGCAAAGACTCATTTGCCCATTCAGATGTGATGAGGCTTTTGTGGAGGAGAAGCCATGCACAAACCCGGCTCATGCTAGATCACTGTGAGAGTCATAGACTGTACAATGAAAGCAGACACAGTTGCTAAGGGTGTAAAGGAAAATTTGTGGGAGAAAACTCCGGGGAAATTTAATTCCATAATAGTGTATGCAAATGGAGGGGAAAACCTCTTTCGCTTAAGTTTTACAGAACAGCACACCAGTCCAGTATCCATCAGCAAATGGTTTAGGAACACAACCACACATGTCTTTTTAAAAAGCCATTTCATTTCTTCCCAGTTTCTTCCACAAAAGTCCTTTACAACCTGCAGCTGTACAGCCATCTGCTTTTGCCAAGATGTTATATCTTTTGGAGAAAATACCCCAAAGAAGGTCTGTGAATGTGTATCTGTGTTTATGAGGGTATTCTATTCCTGTCACAACGTAGCAAACTAAATGTTAGTAAGCAAGTTTCCTTGGCAACCTTTTCCCCCAATAACATGGTCACTGAAGTCCAGCTCACCCTCACCCTAAAAGCCCTGAGAGGGTTGGGCTAGACACACAGCTGCTGAAGTTTGCATAAAATGTCAGTCCTTGGTCCTGGTTGAGGGAATTTAGAGAGATGGTGGCTCATTGTTTGACTTTTCTATAATATCCCAGTGGCACGGATGCTGGTTGGTGGCAAGCAACCCATGGAGAGCAAGCCAGTAAGCAGCACCCCTCCATGACCTCTGCATGTCTTGCCTCCAGGTTGCTGCACTAACTTCCTTCAGTGATGAACTGTGATGTGGAGGTGTCAGCCTAATAACCCTTTCCTTTCCCAGCTTGCTTTTGGTCACTGGTCCTGGTTTCATCGCACCAACAGTAACCGTAGTTAACATACAGGGGGCGCTAATGAACACAATGGGGTATTCAACAAACGAGAGCAATCATGAAAAGACATGAAGTCAGGAAAGGGCCACGTTAGGGAGATGCCAGGGAGTTGGAAGGGATAACACATAGGTGGGAGAGAACATTAGTAGACACGAAACTGGGGAACAAAGAGGACTGGCCAAAGTGGGGGTGTAGGGTACAGAGAGAAGATGCTAACTTAATTTTGTATCCTGACAGAATCAGAGCCAGGAGGGAGGGAAAGATGGCACACAGGAAAGAGAGAACTGGCCACTGACATGAAGTCCTGAGAGGCTGCTGGTGAGACCCAATAGGAAGATGGACTGGGGAATGGTAGCAGATGCTACCTCTATTCCTCGGTCCAGCTGATGGTAAGTGAGGATGTACAGTCTGCTGAAGATGAAGATGATCAGTCATGATTCAGTCAAGACGGGAGGAAGTAGGAGAGGGCTCTACAGAGAACCCAGGATTGCTAGGGACCCTCCTGACTTGTGCAGCCTCTCTAAGGCTAGCTCCTCCTCTATAAAATGTGATAAAAGGAACCCTCCCTGAGAACAAAATAAAATAACATGAAAAGCCAGGGCTGGAGATGGTTCAGAAGTTAAGAATACTTGTTGCTATTCAGGAGGACTCAGGTTCAGTTCCCAGAACCCATTTGGTAACTCCTGAACATCTGTAAATGCCAGACCCAGAGATGGGTCGCCCTCTTCTGGCCTTCATGGACATTGCAAGTATGTGGTACACAAACATACATGTTAAGGCAAAACATTTCCACACCTACAATAAAAACAAATCTTTAAAAAAAAAATAACATAGAAAAGCAACTTGTATAGTATAACCCCACTTAAGTGTTACTGATGAATGGTTTGAACATTTCTCCAGAGTGGTTTGGCTATTATGTAATTACTATCTATATAAGTTGTAAGTCTTGAGAGCTTCCGTTCTCCTTTATAGCCCGTCTCTGTTTTGGGGTGTTTTGTTTTGTTTTGTTTTTTGTTTTTCAAGAAAGGGTTTCTCTGTGTAGCCCTGGCTGTCCTGGAACTCACTCTGTAGACCAGGCTGGCCTCGAACTCAGAGATCTGCCTGGCTCTGCCTCCCAAGTGCTGGGATTAAAGGCGTGCACCACCCGTCTCATCTACAAAACACTAGCTGCCTAGCTGTCCTTGATGCCACAACAGTATGGCTACCTGAATAAGAACCAAACATTGACAGACAAACTAACACGGAAGGGGAAAATATCATAGGCGGGGCCACTCCTAGGCAAAGGACTACAGACAACTGATGACTGCTGAGAGGGAGAATTACTCTCCCAGGGGATGGAATCTTCTAATTGGTTATCCAATAGAAGTGGTTGGCCCTGAAATCATATGAAATCACAAGAAACATAAAGTTGATTCAGCAGGCTGTATTTATATACATATGTAATAATGATAAAAAGAGGTCATGAATTTGAGAGGAACAGGGTTGGGGGAGTTGGAGATGGGAGGGGCTGGAGTGAGGAAAGGGAAATGATGTAATTACACTTTAATTGTTAAGATGAATACTCGCAACATTAACTGTCTAGCAGGGATGTAGTTATGCTTGTGAATTGAATAGATTCTCACTGGTACTGTGACTTGAAAGTGGAAGTTTCCAGTGTTTATTGTAGAACATTGGCAAAGTGGGGTGGCAATCCTATCACTTCAGAGATCAGGAATGCTGAGTCTTACAGTCAGCATGGGTCTCTGGTGTCTTTAAACAGTTTGCCCTTGTAGATTAGAGGCTGGTCAAGGGGAGAAAACATTTATACCTGGGTGCAGTATTCGATCCTCTCCAAAATGATGGCAAAGTTGGGTCTGTCTTCAGGCTGATGCTGCCAGCACTGAGTCATTATCCGGTATCTGAAAGAATGAGCACGTTAATGAAAGTCAGGAGAAGCACCAGAAGGGGCTGTCTCTCCAGAATGGGAAGACAAGTAGGTTCACGTGCTTGATCGATGCTGCCCCCTGCTGGTGGGATAGGGAATCACTCGCAAACGTAAGTCCAGCAAAAAACACCCTGGTAGTTTACAATCCCACACCTCTAAAGTAATGATTAGGACGAAGTAATTCATTCTCCATCTTGTTTTCTGAAAAGGAGGTGAGGGGACACCATAGGGAACAGAAAACACACACACAGGCACACGAACACGCACACGCGCGTGCACGGGGCTGGAGGTGATATTTAAAGGCGATACATGGCCAACTGCATGGGTCTGGGACACACATTCCTAGAGGCAATTGAGACATGCAGGAGAGTGAGTCTGCGGCCTCTAGCCTGGTAATGGATACCTTTCTGGGATGGCACTATTGTGTTTGAAGGGCTGGAAGACTGACCCATCTTCCAGAATGTATCTCTGGCCCACTCTGGGGACATGTTAAAAGGCTGCCACCTTCTCTTTAATTTTAAAGGAGCATTTGCAGATCCAATACTTAAAAACAAGACCATGCTCAATTTCTAGTAGGAAGTTCCCAAAGGTCGTACACAGGCCCGGGGCAGTTCTTAGGTGGGTCCATCCGTCCTCCACTGGTGACAAACTCCAGAACTTCCTGGTTGCTCTTGCTGGGGTATGGCATATATCCGAGAGAAAATATTTCCCACAGCAACACTCCAAAAGACCTGTGCACAGAACAGAAGACACGGATCTTGATGTGGACACATGCACACGCCCACATACATACGTTTTTTTTTATTATGTTTTCCTTTATGCTATTTTCTGTAACAAAGGACTCCTTTGTGTGTGTGTGTATGTGTGTGTGTTTGTGTGTATTGGCTTATGCATACACACATTTGTGCACAAATACACAGAAGCCAAAGGACAACAACCTTAAATATTGTTTCTTAGAAACCATCTTCTTTATTTTCATTTTTAGGAATTGTTTAATCTCTTTCTCTCTCTTGTCTTTGTCTCTTGCTCTGACTGACTGTGTGTCTCTCTGTCTCTTTTCTCTCATATCTCTCTCTCTCTCTCTCTCTCTCTCTCTCTCTCTCTCTCTCTCTCTCTCTCTCGTGTGTGTGTGTGTGTGTGTGTGTGTGTGTGTGTGTGTGTGTGTGTGTGCATTCCCAGGTGTTCATAGAAGCAAGAAGAGGGTGCCAGATCCCTGGAGCTGAAGTTACAGGTGGGTGTGAACTGTTATGGGAGCCTGAAACAAAATCCAGGTCCTCTGTAAGAGCAGCAAGTACTCTTAACCATGGAGTCATTTCTCCTGCCCCTAATTTGCTTTTTTAATTAAAAACTCGTTATAAAATATTTTTGACACAGTCTTTCGGTGTCCCAGGGCTCACGGAGAAAGCTAGGCTAACTAACCCATGAACACCATAGGCCCACCTGCTCCTGTCCCACCTGCTCCTGTCCCACCTGCTCCTGTCCCACCTGCTCCTGTCTCACCTGCTCCAGTCCCCCCTGCTTCTGTCCCACCTGCTCCTGTCCCTCCTGCTCCTGTCCCACCCGCTCCAGTCCCACTTGCTCCAGTCCCAACTGCTCCTGTCCCACCTGCTCCAGTCCCACCTGCTCCAGTCCCACCTGCTCCTGTCCCACCTGCTCCTGTCCCTCCTGCTCCTGTCCCACCCGCTCCAGTCCCACTTGCTCCAGTCCCAACTGCTCCTGTCCCACCTGCTCCAGTCCCACCTGCTCCTGTCTCACCTGCTCCTGTCTCACCTGCTCCTGCCCCACCTGCTCCTGTCCCTCCTGCTCCAGTCCCACCTGCTCCTTTCTCACCTGCTCCTGTCCCACCTGCTCCTGTCTCTGACCCCTAGCATTACAGACTATGCAACACTGAACCTATGCCCTTTTTTCCGTTCTTGTTGGTCTGGGAGATTGAGCCAGGTCTTTATACTTGTGACCTACAGGCACGTCACTGACTGAGATATCTCTGCATTCCCAGCGGACTTTCTAGATTCAGAAAAATGAAGAGAATGGCCAAGTGCCACACAGGATCCTCTCTTAAAAGATAACTCCTGCCGACGTGTTCTTCGTTCCAGTCGAGCTCAGTGCCTAGGTTTCTTTTATCCGATCACAGCTATAGAACCTTGATAGTTCTGCTCATCTCATCATAGCACAATTATTTTCCATGCTAAAAAATCTTATAACTAGAATTTGAAGTGTCTGTGAAATGTTCTATTGTGATGTACCATGGTTTGCTTTATCACATTGCTTTCCATCTTTCTGTAGTTTGATTTTGGTTAATTTTATTTTACTTTGTTTGTGGCAGAGTCTCATTCTGTATTACAGCTGGCTTCAAGTTTGCTACATTGCTCAGCTGGCTTCAAACACCCCTGCTTCTGGAGTACTGAGAATACAGGATGGCAACCACAACTTCCTTAGATAAATGGTCTCAAACTAATAGAATGGTAAAATCAATGATATTTTCTTTCAGCATGTGTCTGAAAAAATGTGGTAACTCATGACTTCATATGGTAGAGTGTTTTACTGAAGTCTGTTAATCTAATCCTTATTTTAATCCCATATATTGTCTGTTCACATCTTTTGTATGAGTTTACCTGTCAGGGCATATTATTATAGTATCTCAATTTGTCTTTTGAGTTGTAGACTTTCTTTGTATGTTTTAAATATGTTAGCCTTTTATCAAAAACAAAGATGCCTATTTTTTGGTGGATTTTAAGGTGGGGCCAAGGATTGAATCCAGGGTCTTGCACACTCTTGGTGAACACTCTAACTACTAAGTTCAGTCTCCAGCCCTGTCCCTGTGTCCTTTTTTTTTTTTTTTTTTTCAATTTAATTTTTAGTAAATCGGGTTGGCCTTAAACTTGCTCTGTCGCCAGGCAGGCTTACATACCACAATGTTCCTGCCTCAGCTCCTTAAAGAGCTAACAATTACAAGGATGTACCACCAAGCCTAGCCGCAATTTCTATTAGTTGCTCTATGATCTAAGTTTTTAGTGTAACAACGGCTTTCATTTTCAAGTGGTTAAACATATTTATTAAGTTTTTGTGACTTCTATGCATTTCCTTCTATGCATTGCAGTTATGCAATCTTCTCTTTACCAAAGATTAAATATTTGCTATTTTTTAGGTGTGTTTGTTTTTCCTCTCTCTTGGAATTCAGTTAGATTTTATGTACAGTGGAAGGAAAGGGTCAAAATTGGCTTGTTTGTCTGAATGACTCTTCCAACACTTTATAAAATAAACCCCTTTCCCACTGGCTTTTGATTAAAGATGGGAATGTTTTTAATAGACACACCCACCCCTTCCTCTCATCTCTTTGCTTTCTGCATTGACAATATTCTGCTTTACTTTTTCTGTCTGTGTTTTGACGTCAAATAAGACATTTTCCTCTTTTGAAAATTGTCTTTGATTTCCCTGTTATTTGTTTTAAAGGACTTTTGAGACACTCCTTATTAGGTTCCAGAAATACTTTCTGTTTCAATGACAGTTTTATTCTCTTAGTTTGATGGTCAGATTTCGGAGAAAGAAAATCCATCTTTGTCCTAGTATATCAATGCAGATTCTGTTCTTAGAAAATATGGCCCTAACATGGAAGAGAAAATACTAGAAGGTGCAACAGTTGTGCTTTAACAATTACTATGTTAGTGAAATAAGCCTCCTGCCAATTGCCAAGAACATGAATTATCACTCTCATTTGGTCTTCCTGACCTCTAAGGGGAAAAAAAAAGGGAACCTCTCTTCCCCACTTCAGCAAACAATATAACAGACAAAAATAAAAATCCAACAAGGAAGAGGCCTGAGGAGTCATAGCTATACATTCTCTGCTTGTCTACAGATAGGTAAATGTAGACAGATACTCCTTGGTGGTTGCAGTATCTTTGGTTATTATTTGAAAGACAAGACAAGGTCTGGTTGTAGCTCAGGCTGGCCTGACATTATGTAGCCCAGGTTGGCCTCATTCCACTGAAGTTTGGAGTGCATCCCCACCCCTTTAATGTTCTTTAACTTGTGAAGGCATATACGACTAAGACCGTATATTCCATCATTATTTTTTTCATTGTAAAATTATTTTAAAGTATCACCACACCGTTTTGTGGTTTGATTTTTCCTTTGTTTTCCTTACTGGCTCTTGTACTGTGGATGAGCATCTTCCCCTGCTGAGACTGTAGGAGACTGCAGGCTTAGTGTAGCCTTTGTTATACCGCTTTGTAGTTACTGTCCGTTTGTCTTTCCATTCTCTGATTGTGGATAAGATAGGCACATGCTTTCTTTATTTCTGTTTTGTTAACTGTGTGCCAATGGGGATCTTTGCCCAAGTGTATCTGTGCCATGTCAACTCTTGTCTACTGTCATATGCTGAAGGTCAGGCTGATGGGTCACGGGGGCACTCATGTATTCAGAACAATTACTAACTCGCTTTTGCTATTCTGCCTCGGGGTATGGCAGGTGTTTGGTGCCCATGTGTTTCCTCTGGAGGGCTTGTTGAAACCGGTAGCTAGACCTCCTCTCCTGCAGTTCCTGATGCATGAGGTTTGAGGTGGGAGGGGGCAGGGATGAGGAGTTGCCAATGATTACCCAGGTTACCCACCATCTCTGTCCTGTGCACCTTACTTACTACCATGAGACTCACTGGGTTATTAGCTCAAGGCAAATCTCACAGGCCTAGAAATAACCAAGCCTCTTGCTCATTTTGGCCAAGATAACCAACGCAAGCCATGATGGGGGTCTTTCATCTGAGAGTATCACTCCAATATAGAACTCATCAGAACTCAGGACACTCCCATGGTCTTGTGTTTTCTGTGCTAGGAGCCATTTGCATGCCACTACGACACCCAGACTTTCGCCTCTGATCATTTTCTCTATTTTTCTGCATAGAAGCATGTGGGGTCGTTATTGGCACTGGCCTGGAATTTCATGGTAGTTTGCCTGTCTGTGGTTCTCAGTCTGTGCCACTGGACAGTGGACACCTTTCCTCTGGAGATGGAGGTCCTATTTTCTGTATTTCCCATGTCCCTTTTCCTGGGAATCTAACTTTTCTAGGTTATCAGATCAATCGGCTTCATCTCTGTTTTCTTCTTTCTTTCCTATGTCTCTTGTCTCTTTAGAATTGTTTCATTTCCCTGAAGATTTACTTAATTCTGTATTCCAACCCATCCACGGCGTTTACATTTCCGTTATCAGATTAAAAAAAAAAAAACTTCATGTTTTAATAGAACGGTTCACATTGTGAAGGGATTGTGTTATAAATATTGTTTCCATGCCTGCTGTACCCAGTTCTCAACTATTTTTAGCATTACATTAGCATGGTGCATTTTTTATAATTAATGGATCAGCATTAAGGCATTATTAACTAAAATTCATAGTTTATTCAGATTTCCTCAACTTTCACTGAATGTTCCTATCCTCTTCCCAGATCCCATTATGACATCATATCACACTGAGTGGTCACACTCCCTTAGGCTCCTCCACATAGATGTCCTTGTTCTTGCCGGCCTTGCCAGGTTTGAGCAGCCTTGTCACAGATTGAGTGGGATACCTCTCGGCTGGGACTCACCTGCTTTTCTCATGACTACACTGGGGCTAAGGAGTTTTGGGAGGACCACACTCACATCCTTCATCCTAGGAGTGTGCTCCTAAGTAGGTGACAGGTTGCCGACATCGGTCTCCCGGCTGAGGCCGTGCTTGTCAGCTTTCTCAACTGTGAGTCCCTCTCTGCTCCTTCCCTCCCAGTCCTGTGTCCTTGTGACCTTGTAAGGATGCTGTTGTCCACAGCTACTCTGGCTCAGAGGCTCTCCTTGAGGAACTCTCAGCTACTTCCCGAGCACCAGGAGTACAAGTCAGCTTGCATGTACTTCCTGCCATGATGATAATGGGCTGAACCTCTGAAACTGTAAGCCAGCCCGATTTAATGTTTTCCTTTATAAGAGTTGCTACAGTCATGTAGTTACTACTTCATAGTAATAAAACTCTAACAAAATCAGCTACCTTAAGACATTACCATTGAGTCAGCTAACAATTATGTGCTTCTGGGATTAGAACCTCATGATTTCATGGCTGCCAGAGCTCTTGATGCAAGGAGGACACACCCTAAACTAGGTAGACTTTGAAACTGTTCCTGCGATGATTGAGTACCTCAAGCTCGGTGATGGTGTCAAGGCTGACGACACCAGAGGGACTTTAGGAATCTCTGTGATGGGAGAACACGGGGTTCAATGACAGAGGAAGGACTGGGCACAGAATTCAGGGGGCAAAGGGTTGAGCCAGAGGATTTGGTTAGTTTTTACAGAACTTTAGCCAATTTTCCTACTTGCTATAGCTATTCTTTCAATTCCTGGGCATTTGGGACTCTCAGGAGACTGAACATCCTGATTCTGAATTGTGGGTATGGATGTCAACATTTTTCTCTTCTTGTGGAGAAATGACTTCTCCATGAACTTGTCCAGGTCTAACCTGTTTTAAATATTTTTTCCATCTTTTTTCTTCCTATTATGGGGGTTAATGCAATTCAAAAGACTCCTTTTACTGGTGTGCGTGAAGTCAGCATCACTGGGGAGCTTGGTAGAAATGCAAGTTCATCTGACTCCCATTCCTGACTCATCAGCTCTCAGGGTGGGGTCTGGTGATGTGCATTTTAAGATGCTCTTTTGATCATTCTGATAAATGATCACTTAGGTACCTAACCATGGTTTCTTCCTCCCCGTCTCACTGGCAAAGGACTTCCCGGAAGAGTGTGGTCCAGGTGGTCCAAGATCCTCACCTCAAGCCACAGTGACACTTGGAAGAGAGCAGTAGAAAGACTCACCATGTATCTGTTTTAGAGGTAAATATTCCTTCCATGAAGGCTTCTGGGGGCATCCACTTCACCGGCAGCATGGCACAGCCTCCCTTTCTGTAGTAGCTGGCCCTGTGTGGGGAGAAGGGGAGACCACGCTTGGATCTGAAGGGGTCAATGAACGAAAGCTCTGCCTGCCTGTGAACAAACTGAAATTAAAGACAGGTCCTGGGTGGCTGGGGAGCAGAGCAGGGGAGCACAGATCATTTAGTTAAGAATCTTGGTGTCACTTAATGGCCCACTGGAGGCACCGAGGAAAAGATCTATGCAGTGACTAAGGTCCCTGCTAGCAGCTGTTTAGATTTCCCTGTTGGGTTTTGTTTATTATAACTCACAATGAATAACATTACTCCGCCCTTAGAAGTACAGCGTGTTTCTGATGACCTACAGTAATTCGACTTCCAGAATGGGAGGGCTGAGAACAGGGCTTGTGTCTTCCTCATTTCTGATCCGCCACGGGAGTTACACAGTGGCCTTTCATTCACTGTAGGCACTCAACAAATAATCTAGACAGCTGGCCAGAGGCTGCCTCCCATCACACACCCAGACAGAAGGACACAGGGCTTAGCACATAGACGAATTAATTTATTGGTTTTCATCAGTAATGCCACTGACGCAACTGGCTAATAAGAACTAATAAATTAACTCATTTACCCGTTAAGCCAATTCCACACCTAGTGTTCTGTGCCTGTGTGCGTTATGGGAGGCAGCTTCCCACCAGCTGTCTACACTAATTAATGACTTCAATAAACATGCTCTGAGTATTAGAATGTATCAAGTACTCTGCCATGTACTAAGGACATAAATAAATCATAGACTCTCTTTCTCCCAAGGATACAGTTCAATGAACGAGACACACACACACACCTGAAATTGCAGCACAGACCTTGCACCTGATAATATAGTAGGCACAGAGTTCTGTGGGTGAAAGATTGATTTTCTGTACATATTATAAGGGTAGAAAAAGGGGCAGATGGTTAGAGACAAGGGCAGCACAGGGAGGCATTTATGGAGAGCTGGTCAAGTTCTCTTTAAAGACAGTTCCTGGCCTAGCACATCTACAATGCATGGGATAGGATCGAAATAAGTATGGCTGTAGTCTGGAGATAAGGACTTGTTTTGGTTTAGATCTTAAGTGTCCCTAGAAGCCATGGGCTATAGTCTTGGTCACCAGCCTGGAGTACTTCTGGAATGTAGTAGAAACTTTATGTTAGCAGTTCTCGACCTGTGGGTCTCAACTCCTTTGGAAAACCTCTATTTCTATCCTCACAGTAGCAAAATTACCATTATGAAGTAGCAATGAAAATAATGTTATAGTTGGGGGTCATCAGAACACGAGGAACTGTATTAAAGGGTCACATTGAAAGTCACTGCTCTAGATGGTGGGGCTTATCAGAAGGGAGTTAGGTAACTAGAAGTATGCTCTCGAAGATGTGTGGACCACAGTCCAGTCATTCTTTTCTTCTATCACTGCTTTGAGGCCACCATGGGGTAAACATGGTGCCATGTTTTCTTGTCCCCATGTACTGTAACACCATAGGCCGGAGCAACAGAGTCAAACCTATGACCATGGACTTAGGGCTCTGAAACCGTGGTCCAGAAACAATATTTTCATCCCTTTAAATTTATCTAGCTCAAGTGTGTCACAGAGATGGAAATCCTGACTTCCAGGAAGTTGTCAGGGAGGAAGCCCCAGTAAGGAAGAAAGAGCTGGATAACACACTACACTGCTGTACTTGAAACTGGAGGCAATCCCCAGTGTTCAGAGAAAGTGCAGGAAGGCATTCAGAGACTTGGAGGAGGCTGTGATGGTTAGCACTGATTCTCAGTGGGACAGGTCTGGAATCACCTGGATAATGAACCTCTCTGGGCATGCCTATAAGAGACTGTCTTAAATAGGTTCAGTGATGTGGGAAGACACATCCTAGGGGGGCGGTTACATCATTCCTTGGACTTGGGTTCTGGATAGGAAGAAGAGGAGGAGAAGGAGGAGGAGGGGGAGGAAGGGGGAAGAAGGGGAGGAGGAGGAAGAGGAGGAGGGAAGAATGAAGAAAAGGAAGAGGAAGAAAGCAAGTTGAGCAACAAAGACAATTCCTGGCCTAGCACATCTACAAGTGATCTACAATCAGGAAGTCTCTCTGCTTTCTGCTTGTATGATGCTGTGGGCCAGCTGCTTCAGGCTCCTCCTACCTTGACTTCCCCCACCATAACAGACCATAGCTCTTGAGCCAAGAGCCTCCCAAACCCCTTTCTTCCTTAAGTTGCTTTTGTCAGGGTGTATATCACAGGAATGAGAAAAGAAGCTAAGATCTGGGGTAGAAGGCAAAGTGGAAGATATGACAACAGCTGCTGTAGATGGCTCCAAAGAACTCCTCACTGATTCTGTCCTCCATACATGATGGTCGTAAGGTCCCAGCACAATAGTAGCACCCTGTGTCTCTGGAGATGGCTATTAATTCTCACCAAAGTTCTCTGGTTTTCAGATATTCTTATGCAATCCTCAGAGGATGGAAGCGCTATGCACCCATGATCCCACTTAGTTGTATTAGTGAATGGGTTAATTAGTGACCATGCCAAGACTAGCATGTTCATCTCACCTATCAAATCAGATTGTAAATAAATAGAAAAAGATGAAACTAAGATTGGGAAGTAAAAAGGAAAAGTGCAACAGAACCACTCTATTTTATATAAAGACCCCGTATTTATCCTTATTTATCATGTAATAATTACCATTATTTACAGTGTTGAGGACCAAGACTGAACCTTGTATATATATACCTTACAAGTATTCTACCATCATGCTACATCCTCATTCCGTCACTGGTCATTTTTATGTCATTTTGAGAATGTGACAGGGGAAAAATAAGAGCAGACAATGAAGCTGAGCTAGGGATGTTGGTGAATCCCATTTCCATGTCTCTGAGTGTGGGCAAGGCCTAGTGCTCTGTCCTGCCTGGGGAGCTTGTGCCTGTGATGATGCCACTGTACTCAGTTACAGTCTCTGAGTGTTGAGGGCAGGGGTTGAGCAAAATATAAAACCCATCTCAAAGCTTCTCACACATCAAGCGTCCGTGTTGTTCTCCGTGTTAGAACCTGAGAGATAAGCCAAGACAAACCATGGTATCAAGTACTGACATCTTGGAAGATCCTCGTTGAAATTTCATGTGGGAGGTTGACAAGATACCAGATGGTATTAGGTATAAGCTGTCACAGGCATCTATTTGAGGAGACTTGCTGGGGGAGGAAGGTGTTGGTGGGGCAATTAATCCTCTCACCTGTAGATGTCTCGGGCCATCCCGAAGTCTCCAATCTTCGCTATTCTCCCAGCTCCTGGGCAGGTCAGCAGACAGTTTCTAGCAGCAATATCCCTGGGAAGCAAAACAGATGAGAAAACAGGGTTTTTAATTGTATACACAAAACATCCTAGGATCTCCACCTTCGGTGAAGTTCAAATGGTTCTTCCCTTCACCTTGTATTTATGTTATTATATTATCCTTCACTGTGACAGAAATAGCCACATGGAGGATTCAAGACCAGGATTAGGAGAACGGCTGGCAAAGTATGGTGGTTTGAATGAGAATTGTCCCTCACTGGCTCACGTATTTGAAGACTTCCTGGTTCCTGGTTGGCAGTGCTTTTGAGAGGAGGCTGTGGAATTTTTGGGAGGCAGAGGCTTGCCAGAGGCAGTGAGTGCACCAGTAGGGGCCACCTTTAGGTTTTTATAGCCTCACCCCACTTCCAGTTCACTCTCTGTGTTTGCAGGTGAAGATGTAATCTCTCATCTTCCCGATGCTTCTCTCTTGGTGATAGACTCCCTCTCTGGAACTGTAAGCCTGAATGAACTCGTTCTCTGATAATTGCTTTTGAATAAGGTTTTTTTTTTTTTTTTTTTTTTTTTTTTTTTTTTTATCTCAGCAACAGAAAAGCAACTAATATAAAAATGCTTAGTGAGAGATGAGTAACAAAGGCATTCGTAATTTAAAATAGAGCTTGCTGGTCTTTTACTGTGTGATAGGCATTGTTAAAGTCTAATTCTCATTACAATGCACAGGGTATTACAGTGATCCTCATTTTATGAAAAATCTAAGCTAAAGGCAGACTGCACGGGGGGCATAAGAAATGCTACCTGGTTTTGGAATACTGTTCTGCGTAGAGTATGGGTTAGTGTTGGTATTTTGCCAGCAGTTTGAAGAATGTTCCAGAACAGCATGGCTTCAAGTTCAAATAGGTTACCACATTTCCAAACATTTTTAGTTCTTTTTTTTTTTTTAAATAACCCATATAGTTCTGACACCTGTGATTTCTACCTAGCACCATTGCTAAGCTCTGCAGCTCAGGAGTCCCCCTTTCCATGCTAAGAAGTTGGCACTCCGTTTCTGGGCTCCAGATGGCTCATTCTCCTGCAGCATGCCTCTGAGGCACCACTGCTGGACTTGTCCACCTTGACCCCAGACCGGTTCTTCCCCATTAACACACGCATGGGAACTGAGGCCCCAGCCAGAAGTCTGGAAAGTGGTGCTAATCATGTTAAAGCCCTGTGCAAAAAAAAAAAAAAAAAAAAAAAAACCCAACAAGTACCTTAGAGGGTACAGATGGTGTTTTTATACTTTCAGTGGCTTCATGGAGGTTCTTATCCTTGGTTGAGGTAGAATTTGGAGGATAAACAACTGGCTAAAATGACATCTAAAAATTAGGCTGGGCTGGGGGATTTCTCAGTGCTTAAGAGCACATGCTATGTAAGCATGTGGGCTGGAACTCAGATTCCTCAGAACCCATATAAATGTCAGGATGGCGGGGTGAATGCCTGCAATTCTAGCCTTGGAAGGTGGGTTCAGGGACTCTCCAGAGCGAGCTGGCTAGCGAGATGAGCCATGTAATGAGCTCTGCATTTGACTGAAAGGGCCTGCCTTAGTGAATAGATGGAAAAGTGATAGAGAATAATTCCTGACATCAGTCTTGGGCCTCCACATGTGTGCTCACACATGTACAGGCACCTACACATATATGCCAACAATATATGGAAAACACACACACACACACACACACACACACACACACACACACATTGAAGAAGGAAATACAAAGCTCAGGAAGGTGGCATGTGTCTGTATTCTTTTTTTTTTTTTTTTTTTTTTTTTTTTGGTTTTTCAAGACAGGGTTTCTCTGTGTAGTCCTGGCTGTCCTGGAACTCACTCTGTAGACCAGGCTGGCCTCGAACTCAGAAATCCGCCTGCCTCTGCCTCCCAAGTGCTGGGATTAAAGGTGTGCGCCACCACTGCCTGGCTTATAAGAATATGTTTTCATTTTATGTGTCTGTATTCTTAGCACTTGAAAGTCTGAGACAGGAGGACATGGATTTGGAGCTATTTTTGGCTAAATAGAAGTCCTAGGCCAGCCTGGGCTACCTATTGAGACCCTCTCCTTAAAAATAAAGTAAAGGGGGTCTGGAGAAATGGCTCAGCAGTTAAGAGCACTTTCTGCTCTTGCAGAGGTCCTGGGTTCAATTTCCAATAACCACATGGTGGCTCAAACCATCTGTAACTCCAGTTCCAGGTCTGACCTCCGTAGTTACCAGACACATGCTATGCACATACATACATGCAGGCAAAACATACATACTCATAAAAAATGTAAGAGAAATAAAATAAAAGTTTAAATTTAAAATATTGTTAAAAGTACGATTGGGAACCATGTGGCTTAAGATTTCAGAAAGATGGTCTGGGGTGAGAACCAGATGCTGTTAACCAATTCATAAGGTTGAAGTCAAATTTTTGAGGAGCAGTGGTTCACTAAATTTCCAAACTGAACCTTAAAAAGCATATAATGGCATCAAAATAAAGGAAAAACAGTTAGCCACTAATTCTAAAGAGAAATATAATGAAGTGGGTGGGAAAACATTTATATCTCCCAAAAAGTCTTTACACGTAAGTGTGTGAGATTATTGCTTTAAAGGTGACTTTGAATTTAATGATAAGGAAATAATGCCATCAGACACACAAGGGATTAGTACAATGGTACATACATCTTGAAATTTCATTAAACCATGTCCAAAAGCAATGATTTTAGTGAAGAAAGAATGTGGGTGCATGTGGCTGGTGAGGGAATCTGATCTGAGTTTCGAAAACATGACTTGTGGTAGCCTGCAAATCTGAGGGGCGGGCTCAAGGGTGTTGGGTGAGGGAGAGTTACAATGGTAACCATTGTGGAGTGTCCCAGGAAGCTCTTAACTAGTCGGAAGCTGCAAAAGGCACTTCCCAGATTTAAAGCTACCATAGGAGCCCAGGAGAAAAGCTCTGATGGAGGTGGGCAATTTCCAGACGTTTCCTTTCTTTTCAAACTGGTCATTCAATACAATCTTCACTTGACCTTGACATTTAATTTCTTCAAAAGGACAAAATGAGAGACTGGGGAAATGACTCAGTTGCTAAAGAGCTTGCCACGGAAGTATGAAGAACCGGGTTTGGAGCTCCCAACACCCACAGAAAAAGCCAGGATTAGTGGCTTAGATTTCTAACCTCGTGAGAGACCAAATCTTTTGGGTTCAGACTCCATCTTAGAGAACCTGACCAAAGGCTGAACTCAAGTTAATCAACAGGCCAGTACCTAGCACCAGTTTCTAGGCTACCTCCCCAACAAGACCTGCATCTCCAAGTTACTCCACTAACAAATCCAGTGTCTAGCACCAGGTTCCAGGCTACCCTCCAGGGGTCCCAACAAGACCTACATCTAGTACCAGTCTCCAGGTTATTCCCCAATAAATCTGCACCTCCAGGTTACAAGCCTGCCCCTGGTACTTCACTTCTTAACAACCACCAACCAGGAAAGCATAAGTTAAGTTTATGGTTTGGCTTCCAGCACCAGCCAATTATGTT
This sequence comes from Arvicanthis niloticus, assembly GCF_011762505.2. NCBI lineage: Eukaryota > Metazoa > Chordata > Mammalia > Rodentia > Muridae > Arvicanthis > Arvicanthis niloticus. The sequence continues at coordinate 58,866,568 of NC_047668.1, read as the reverse complement.
AAAGGGCACAGTAGCCCCCCAATCAGATGCTTGCCAGGCTAGAAATACCCACCCCTCACTTGTCATTTTCTATAAAACCCATTAAGTGTTTGGGCTTTTCTCCACCAAAATTGTCCTGTGGGTTGGTGGTGAGTTAGGCCCAAGCTCGAGCTTGTGAATAAAGCCACTGATGTGATTGCATCAGATCGGCTCCTGATTGGTCCTTTGGGGCTCATGAATGGTTCCTGGTACTACACTCACACTGGGGAGGCAGACACAGGTAGATCCCTGAAACTCCTTGTTGGACAGCCTAGCTAAAGTGATGAGCTCTGGTTTAAGGAAAGGACTCTGTGTTAATAAGATGGAGAGAGATAGGAGAAGGCATTTGATACCAACCTCTAGCCTCCACATGCATGTGGCACACACTTGTACCTGCAGTCTACGTATGTACATATGTACATACATCCACACGAACATGAATGCACTCCCTTCTCCACATATTTACACACACACACACACACACACATAAAAACAGCAGCAAACTATTACTAAGATATCTCGTTCTGATGTCCATGAACCATTTATAGATCTGGAGGTAGGAGTCTTGGGAGAATATGATCCTGTTATCTCTTACAGAACATGAGACATCATCCTAAGGGAGCAGATTTCAGATTGTCAGTAAAGGAAATGATCCCTTGGCCAGACACTCCGTGCCAAACGTGGGTGGAATGCCGGAGTGCAGCCGTCTCCATGAGAAGCAAAGGCAGACATGAAGTTACCAAGGGGATATACACATTGGTAATAGATGAATCTAGAGTCAATGATACAGGAAGGGGGCTCCAAAGGAGGCTGATTTCCAAAGGGGCACAAATTTACCTCAGCTGAGAAATGCTATAGCTCAGAGTTGAGGTTTATGGAGTGTTTCGGGCACAATAGAAAGGGGATCAGACTAGGTGGCTTTGGATGAAGGCACAGAGACGTCCTGGCTACACCTTTGTGCCTGTTATTTGTACTGATCAGAATGGCTGGCAAGTGGGAAAAGGGGAGAGCCAAGGGGAAGGACAGAAAACCAAAGCAATGACTGGGCAGTGTGGGAGGAGGTGGTTTAAGAGAGGCACTGCCTAGTATCAGAGTGACTCTGAGAACTGGGAGAGTCTACTTCCTGACTTCTGGCTTCCTCTCTATGAGGCTGTGCCTATGTGCACTAATGGCCATGAGCATGCCTTAAATAGTTTAAAGATAATAATCCCGAGTTTGTCGGGCTATCACTGACTGAGCTAAAAGCAAATCGTTAGGAAGGGCTTGGCTAATATATTTGACATTTCCAATTTCAGATCAGCTGTTGTCAACAGTCACAATGGAGGAAACATGAGTCACGGCGACCCCAATCATCGCCCACACAACACTTAAACCCAAGATTCATATATGGCAGACCAAAAGTCACAGAGGGAAAGGAAACTATTAGTAAGCTTCGATTTGGAGTATTTTAGAAAAAAGTTAATTCATTGAGCCAGTATTTAGTGTCCAACACTATGCTATGAATACAAAATGAATTAAGGAAAGACTCCTTTGAAGAGCCCAGTTTCTAGGTAAGGGGAGTTCAAGGTGATACAAGGCTTGAATGTACAGGTAAGAGGACCATAGGAAGGCTAAAGTCGCTCACCAGCCTCTAGCTAGCCCCTGTGGGGAGGCGTGGAGACTTTCGAAACTTACTTCACACAGGGACAGGAGATGCCTAGGGAGACAGGTTACAGGAGATGCCTAGGGAGACAGGTTGCCCCTCAAAGACGTCTCACCCAAACAGTTCTGGAGAGAGACCGAATCTCCTCTAAAAGGGGGAGATCTGCTCTTGGGACCAACAGGGAAGCATTCAGAAAGCTCTGAGGGGATGAAGGTCATTGACTCACCGGTGGATAAAGTGATTTTCCTCCAGGTACTGACAGCCACAGGCAATGTCCCGAGCCACATGCAGAAGATCCAACATGGCCAGGGAGGTGGGCTGGTTCTGTGGGAAGACAAGAGACCCGCTGATGAGGGAAGACAGGAAGATGGGAAATTGGCTCTGTTTGTGAGGAGGCTGAGGCCAGTCACGCTGCTCCAGCAGGGGCCTCACCCCTTTAAAAATCATTCACTTTGCCCCGAAGATGGTCAAGGGATCCATCTTTATGAATGGGTCCCAGGTGAGTTGAAAGTACAACTGGGGCTGGGGAAGTCTGGGCCACAGGAATACAGCAGGGCAGACACTTCTTCCTCTTTAATGCATTTTACATGTTTTACCCCATAATTCACATGCATGTTATAACCTGATAGGCAAACCTGGGAGAAAACCAATGGTGAATAATGGTTTTGAAATCTTCTATTGTAATGTCTTGCAGTGGTCTGTGTATTTATTTATTGTATTTCTCCGTGTGTGTGTGCGCGTGCGCGCGTGCACAGGTTTTTATGCATGTGTGTACATTAGAGGCCCCAGGTTGAAGTCAGGAATCATTTGTTTTCATTTCAGTCATTGAGGCAGAGTTCTCAGTTGCACCCAGAGCTCATCAATATGGCTAGTCTTATCAGCCACTTGTTTTCTCTAGAAACCCTGTCTCAACCTTCTGTGGCTGGAATTTCAGGCAGGCTCCATGAGATGATGTGGGAACACAAACTCCAGCCCCTTGTGTGGCAAGGACTTTAACCACAAGTGTTTTAACTATTGAGTCATCTCTCTGGCCTTTAAAATATTTTTAAAAATGGGGCCAGAGAGATGGCCCAGTGGTTAAGAGCACTGGCTGCTTTTCTAGAGGACTTGGGTTCGATTCTCTGTATTTATATCGAAGCTCACAATCATATGTTAACTCTAGTTCCAATACACTTGATGCCTCTTCTGCAGGAACTGCACACACATGGTGCACAGACATATGTGCAGGCAAAACACCCACAGACATAAAAGAAAATAAATAAATTAAATTATTAAAAGCATTTTTAAACATTTATTTTCTTTAAGATCTTGACCTAAACTGAATTTAGAAAAGAAAACTTATGGAAAGCGCTGGGCAATTCAGAGATACCTCAAGCTGCTCTCCACGAAGCCTCTTCCGTGTGAGCGCAGAGGTTACACCATCTGTGGACAACCCCTCTTGGCCTCATGACAGTGTCATGAAGGTGACCCCCCCCCATCTTGATCTACATGCCTAAATTGTTTAGTGGTGTGCCACCATCCAGTGTCATATTCATGTCCTCGTGTTTTTGTGCTGGGTTTATTTTTACCAATGTTCCCAAATAAAGCGTGAGGTCTCGGACCTGGTTTCTGGATGCAGAAATCATCAACAAAATAAAAGAAACTAGAACATTGACTGGAACACAATTTCAGGGTTGAACGACCCTCTCACGGGGGTCGCCTATCAGATATTTACATTATTATTTATAACAGTAGCAAATTATAGTTATGAAGTTTTAATGAAAATAATTTTATGGTTTGGGGAATCACCACAACACGAGGATCTGTATTAAAGGGGCTGCAGGATTAGGAAGGCTAAGAACCACTGACCTAGAGGGATTCGGGGGGGTCTGGAGAGCAGTGCTCCAATATGTAAAGCTGTTCTCCTGGGCCAGCATGGCAGGAAGGACAGCTTACCTGGGATGGGCAGAGGTGGGCCAGTGAGCAGGGTGACTGCAGTGCTACCTGGCTGTGGTTTCATGGACACATGGGTGTGGGTGTATAGTTAGCAAGAAGAGCCACCCAAAGGAAAGATGGCACCAAGATTAGATTTGATGGATGGGATGATAATTCTGAAAAAGGGGGTTCTCTCAAGAGCAACCCTTAGATGGTGATCTGGTGAAGGTCAGCAGTCCCCCACTCTGACCTTCCCCAAGGTGGCACTGTAGGGGCAGGGGGGCAGTGGAGGCACCAAGGATCTGTTTCTATCAGCTGCTGTGCCTCGTTCTCTGGGACAGTGGTCAAATCTGAGCTTTTCCTTCAAATATAGGATGCAGAGAAACCCCATTCCTCTCATGCCTCTGCCTCCAGTGTCCTTGGGGTTTCCAAGTGACAGGTTCGCAGACTCTCCTTACAAGATATTGTCTCTCCTCTGCATAGTCTCTCCTTTAGCCTGAAGAACTCCAGAGCCATGCCTCAATTGAAACGGTGATGCCACATGTCTGTCTCCATGACTTCTGCCAGCAGCTCCGCTGAGACTTTCAGGGCAAGGGCAGAAGACGACAGGGGCCTGGCTGGGTGGCAGTGGCAAGTGTGAGAACTAAGTTTTCACCTGCACAGATGCTAAGGCCAAAGCAAGTGGGGCTGCCCTGTGTTATATGGTGCCGGATGGCCAAGCAGGGGTTGAAGGCTGGGCTTCATGGGTGCACCTAAGAGTTCTTCACAAGTTCTGTCCCTCATACACGACACCACAGGTGTACCTACTACCTCCTAAATACTCTAACATGTTTTTGTTATTATTATTGTTGCTGTTGTTGTACAGAAAACTACATAGTCAGGGTGCTGTGTGTATTATATTTGTTTTTGAGAAGACATCAGTGGGTTTGGAATCTGTGGATGGAGAGCAGGTTAGTGACATGGTTGGCACGCAAAGTCCCTCTCTGAGTTTGCTGATCCAGAGTCATCAGGTCATGAAATCAGGTTATTGAATCAATTGTGCAGGGCTTATAGTCTCCTTAGGGTTGGTGCTCCTCCACCATCCACTCTCTGTTTGTCCAATCCTGACCATTCTCTTCATGACCAAACCAAAGGGCTGACTCCTAGGGTCCCACTGAACATGTTACTTCCCTTGCAACCCACTCCCCTTGACATGAGCCTTGGAGAGAAGACTGGCTCTCACTCACCGGGCGAGGGCGTGTCTCCCTGAGGAAAGACTTGAGGTCTCCACCAGCCATGAGCTCCAGCAGGATGAAGCGGGGCAGGGCTTGCAGACTCACCCCGATGCAGCGAACAATGTTCTGGTGGTTGAATTTGCTACAGGGCAGAGGGTGTAATCAAATTTAATTGAGCCAGGTCTGGGACCATCAAGAGAAACAGGACACAGAGTCATGGCTTCAGCAATCATGTTGTGAAGTCATATTCTGTAGATATGGGTGGCAGGGGTCTCTGGCTGAACCTGAGGTAAACCTCCGTGGGGAGATGCATAGATTGGCAGGCTTGGCAGGAGTTAAATTAGCAGGAAAGAATTCTTTTGGAGTTGGAGGAGGACTCTGAGGTGACAAAATACGTATACATGTACTTGTCATGTGTGAGTGAGTGCGTGTGTGCATGTATGTGCATGTGTGTGTGTACATTTATGTATGTGCATGTGTTTGTATATGTATGTGTGTGTGTGCATGTGTTTCTGTGTGCACATACGTTTTTAGTGTTTGCATGTGTGAGCCCTGCTGCATGAAATTATACTTGAGTTCTCTACAGAAGGTCTCAGGCAGAAGTTGAAGGACTAGCTTCTGAAAGGGACAGCATGTGACCTGCTTGGTGACAGGCTGTGAAAGAGCATCAGGAGGAGAGATGGCCCCACTGGTCTCTGCAATCTTCTGCAGACTCCACATGGGCCAGGACTGATTAGGGCCCAAGGTCCTGAGATTTGGATTATCTTGTCATTTTAGGATATGCAGAACAGTGGGGCTAGGAACCCCCAGATGGACACACACACACACACACACACACACACACACACACACACCTGAGTTGAGAGACTCCTGATTATATGCTGAACTATATCCATTTACTACTATCTAGTAGGAATATTACATAATTAAGCCCTTCTATGTAATCTTATACTTTTTAGGTTTTATTTAATACTCTTATATTACACATATAACCAGAACAAATATTTTTTTTAAAGCATTGTGCTATCCTGGCTGTGTGTCTTCCTTATGTTCCAGAGTCTATAAACGTATCACTCAGATAGCTTTGTATTTTCTTGCTACTTCAACCTGGACCACTCTAGTCCACCTCCCTAGGTCAGGATGCCTGGAGGCATCTTAGCACCAGAGACAACTGTGAGCATCCTTCTGGTGAGGACAACTGTCTGACGTCCTCAGCAGGTTCCCAGTTTCAATCCAGGCCTGACTCACCTGTTAGGGTGCAGCCTTTGTCATTGTAGATGTGGGGTATGGTAGTCTGCTATCTTTCATTGGTTCCCTTCCTCTATGTCCAGGACCTCAGTTCTGGAAGAGTCACTTAAGGGGGCTGGGGTGGGATGTATCATCTAATGTCAGAAGTGAGTTTGCTTTCCTAGGTGAGACTTGGGAACCAATGGCTTGGAACACTTGGAAGCTGGCTGTAAGCAGAGTTCTACCAATAATTAGGCTTCAGATTCTTCCTGAGATTATCACTGGGGTTGTTCCACTTCAGGGGTCATTCTACTTGTTGTGTGGATGAGACCAACACATCCCATTTCCTCTAGAGATACCTATCCATTAGAAAGATCTTTATATGCCTTGAGGGGTCAGGGGAGAGGCCAAGCCTCTGTGCCTTTACCTGATGATCAGAGCTTCCATGAGGAAGTCCAGTTCATCTTGTTCTGAACACACTTCCGGCAGCGTCTGGAAGGGAGGGTGGGAGAAGGTGGCTGTGAGATTCAGGCGGTAGCCTACAGGGACCTCAGGCTAAGGCTGGGCAGAAGGTGGAGCCCCTCACCTTTACAGCCACTTGGAGAGGGCTTGGGTCATTGGGCATTCCAGATACCTGGCCTTCATACACCTCCCCAAATGCGCCATGGCCTAGGCCCCTGTACCAAGAAGACAAGATAAGTCACAGTTAAGTGAGCCACAGGCAGCTGGGGACCTGGAGATCAGTGTCACATTCAGTGTACACACACAAGAGGAAGGGTGACCACTCAGGAGTTACACCGTCAGCTTGGCTTCACCATGTCACTCCGGGCCTCCATTTCTTTTCTTTTTAAAATTACTTTATTTTATTTTTTAAACTGAAAATGAATATATTTTCATATAATTTATTTTGATTGTGCTTTCCCCTCCCCCAACTCCTCCCAGATCATTCCCACCCCCCCACCACCCACCTAAATCTCTTTATTTCTCTCTCTCATAAAAAACCAAACAGGAATCTGAAATAATAATAATACGAAGAAGACAAAAACCAAACAAACCAGCCAGAATAGGATAAAGCAAACAGAAAAAAAAAAATACCAGAAGAAACACATATAGACTCAGTCACACACATTCATACACACAAAAATACTATAAAAACACAAAACGAGAACCCATAATACACAAGCAAAAGACCTGTAAGGTAACAAGAGGAGGAGTGAGAGGAGGAAGAATAAGAAAGGGAGGAGGAGGAGGAGGAAGAGGAGGAAAGAAGGAAGAGGAAGAAGCAGCAGTAGCCCTGGCAAAGCATTATGAGTCAGGAAACCTCCAAAAACACCACTGAGTTCTTTTTGTGTTGGCCACCTCCTGCTGGGCATGTGGCCTGCCCTTCAGTGTGTTTGTATAGCAGCTGAGAATGTAAGGGAAACTATGTTGGCTCTGTGAGTGGGCCTCCATTTCTTTATCTGAACTCTGGTGAGCACAGGTCTCCTAAGGTTTGAGGTTCACATGCTGAAAAGCAGTGCCAACTGTGAGCTGTCAAGAGTATGGAAAATTAGTGTTGTGACAGGAAGTGATTCAGATAAAGCAAGGACATTAGGGTTGAGCATCCCATGGGTGGGTCCTGGTGGCTTCTGATGCCCAGCTCTGTCTTTGCCAGCAAGAAGGTCATCACCAGATACAGTCATAGACCTTGGATCCTAACTCTGAGACCAAGAAAACCTCTTTGTTACTACCTATCCTGTGGTATTGTATTACAGCACACATAAAATAGATCAAATACAGGTCAAACCAGGAATTCATGAAAATGGTCAAATGTTTATTCACTCAGCGAAGAATAGGGAGTTCCTGGTATCTGCTAGGGATAAAGGTAAGGGATGACTTGTGTCTAAAAGAGGGTGATGCTTCTGGGGACAGGGACAGGCGATCGACAGATCCTTGCTGTGGGGTGTTGTAGTGGATGATAGAGGAAATCATTGGTGCTTTAGATGCTCAGAGAGCAGCGTTGGGGCCAGGAATCTTCTGAACAGTGTGCATGATGGACTTTGAGACCTTGATTTATCCTTTTCATTCCATAAATTGCATGTGCACACAGGGTGTTGAAATAAGCAAACATTCCCATGAGCCTTGTCTGAGAGGCTTGGAGTATACCCAAGGATGGCTGTTCAGGCTCCTTGTGGCTAGAGGAGGCCAGGGCACAGAGAAACCATCCAGCCCTGGGACAGTAGCAGGAAGCTCACCGGATGAGGGTGATGTTTTTCCGTGGCACCTCCTTCAGGTCACTGATGGATGAAGTCTTGCCAGCAAAGCAGTAGTTGGGGTTGTAATCGGTCATGATGGTCGAGGTCCGTAGCTTGCTCAGCTTATACTCAGGGCTCTGCAGTTCCATCTGCATAGCTTGCAACTCCTGGTGCTTCCGACGGTACACTGCAGATAGACGGGTGTCCACTGTGAGGGGGCTGGACCAGGTGAAGCTCAGCTGGAGCTCAGCAGAAGCCACCTCCTCCAGACCTTGAGCTTTAAACTTTCCTATCATTGTTAACAACACTAACAATGTGATTAAGCATATGAAAGTATTCCTTCACCATGGAAAACAAGTATGAAACTTAAAATCACCTAACTGGTATATATTTTATTGTGTCATACAGCGATGGGGCTTTGTTTCTGTTGCTGTGATTAAAAACAGCCTGACAAAAGCATGGGGGAGAAAGGGTTTACTTTGCTTACAATCCATTACTGTGGGGATGTCAAGATGGCGGCGAGAACCTGAAGTGGTTTGGGAAGGGAAGAAAGTCATTCCTGGACTCAGCTCACATTCTCCCTTTTAAAATACAGCCCAGTAACCAAACCTGGGCTGGGACAGTGCTGCCACTTTTGGAGTTGGTCATCTCATGTCAGTTAACCCAATTAAGAAAATCCCTCACAGACATGTCTACAGGCCACCTAAATTAGACAACTTGTCACTGAGATGGTCTTCTCAGGTGATTCTAGACTGGGTCAAATGGAAAAATTAAAACTAGCCCTAACAGATGGACATGCCAGGATTTTATTAGGGAGAGGGCTGAGATCCATTAGATATGAAAGAACAATAGGAGAAGGTTAGTTAGTGGCATCCTGGAGGTCACTCAGCAGAAAGATGTTTCAGTGAGGTTCTTGGGGGGCATTTTGGGACCCAGGATGGCCATCAGAGGTATCTCAGGTTTCCTATGAAGGAGTCTGCCTGAATGCTTCTGGGCCATTCCCTCTGCCTGGCTTCCTGTCTCTGCTTATCTATCAGAGCATCTTATAGCCACATGGTCCATATTGAGCCTCTGTGACCTGAGATGGTCTCACCATGGTCGGATGGAAGGGGCTGAGAAATCAGTTTTAAATCTCTGGTTGAGTGGGAGTATTGCTGACTAGTATGGCTTGAGCCACATAGACACAGGGAGTGGCCCCAGCTATGACCAGGGCTCCCTCAAGAACAGAAAAGCTGACAGTGAATATGGGGGTACAGGAAGAACATTTTCCATTGTGTTCGACACTGAAGGGTACCCATCTCAGTGGGCAGCCAGGGGGGCATGCAGAGTCAAAGATCAGCATCAGACACTCCTCTCTGAAACTGCAGATTCTCTGGTGGGTAGAGGGTTGATGGTTCTGCTTTCACTTGGCCTAGTGGCCCACTGAGGTCTGGGACCTATCAGGGCAGGGTGATACCTTGGTGTCCATGTATATGCTGAGGCCCTATTCATGTGGGACTTGCTTTGTCTCTTCAGAAGCCCTGTTGCTCTGGCTTACTCACCAATCATGATGCCGGAGAATGCCAGAACGAGGGCAGCCACCAGGGCAGAGGTCACAACCGAGAGAATCAATGAGAGCGGCAGGTGGGGTTCCGGGGTGGGCGACACTGGAAGACAGGTCCCGATGGGGCACTGACCACCATGCTGATTCTCCTCTGAGCAGGTCCCAAGTCAGAAATACCCTCCCCAGCTGGAAAAGCCACCTGCTGTTTCCAGTCTCTGGAGATCTTGTCACACCTCCCTTTTCAGGAGACCATGGGCCCAAAGCAGGCTCATCCTGGTCTCACAGGCTCCCAGCAGTAGCTTTGGGGTAGAGGGAAAATTCAACAGGGATGAATATCAATCTTGGGTGTTGGTCCCCCAAATCAGCTGCACGAGGATGGGATGCAGACAGAAGGGGAAAACAGGAGTGGACATGGAAGAGACTTGGGGACCTTAGGGGACTGACTCCATACTCAATAGGACCCAGAAGGAGGGTCCCTTGATGACACCCTCAGAAGTGGAATTACTTCTTATGGCCTTAGAACAGGAGAAGGCCCTGTGAGCCCCATCCTGGCCAGGCTATGTGCTCTATTCACAAAACTACCCCTCCCTTTCTTTTCTTCCCCTTCCTTCCTCTTTCCTTCCCTTCTCTTCCCTCCCCTTCCCTTCCTTTTTTTTTCTTCCCTTACCCTCCTCTTCCCTTCCCCTTTCTTTCCCTTCCCTGCTACTACCTCTACCCCTCCCCTTCCCTTCTCCTACCCCTTTTCTCTCCTCTCCTCTCCCCTCCTCTCCTCTTCTCTCCCCTTCTCCTCTTGCCTCCCCTCCTCTCCCCCTTCTCTTGCCCCTCTTCTCCTCTTCCTTTTTCTCTTCCTTTCCCCTTCCCCGCCCATCCTTTCTTCTTCCTTTCTTTCTTCCTCCACCCATCATCTCCCTTTGGATTGAAGTCTGGTCTAGTGTACACACTGAGCTACATCCCCAGACCTTTGCAGTTTTTACTTTGAGATAGGATTTGATTAAGTTACGCAGGCTAGCCTTAAACTCTGCCTGTAGCCCAGAAAGGCCTTGATGTTCCATTCTTCTGTCTAGGGCTGTAATGCCAGGTCTGGCTTGGATACTATGTATCTCAAGGGAGACTTGGAGTGTGTTCAGAAGAGGGACTCTAGGATGGCTTAGAGCTCTATCTGTGTGGTCAAAACAAAAGCTATTGAATATGGGGGAGACTCAAAAACAAAAGCATCCTCATCCAATGTGTGTGCTAAAGACTGTGTCCAGTCAGGAACCATACACAGGAAGTGCAAAGGCACAGGACCTGGCTCTGAAACTCTTCAACACAGGGGTGTCTTAGGAGTGCTAAGGTCCCCACTGCTAGGTACTTGAGTGGACATAGAATATCTGGCCCCTTGGTAGAGATGTCTCAGGTTTTGCTTCCTGGCTGCAGTAAGGGGGTAGGCAATTCTGAGACTGCTTCAGGTACCCTACCTTTCATATAAGGTCTGTTTGCTCAGTTGCCAGAATATGAACAATAGACAGACAAGATACTTAACAATTGGGAGTGTTCAGTTGGCTCAAGCTTTGGCCCTCTTTCCCTCCCCCATTGCTGACCCTTACCAATGCAGGAGACACCATCGTCAGCCAGCACGGTCCCGTGGTCACAGAAGCAGATGACTTTGTGGCTCTCGGGGTCCATGTGACATTCGTCTACCTCACAGTGACTGCAGTTTAGATAATGCTTGATATTCACTTCCCCATGGCCCTCCATCACTGGTGACAAGGAGGGAGGGTCAGTCTCAGGCTGAACACGAAGATCAATCACCCTGCACCCTCAGGTCCCCGCCTTTGACCTTTATCTCTGGTTGCTTGCTGTGGATTCTTGGGGTCCCTATCCCAGGTCCCTCTGCCATCTCTGTTTGGGGGTGCATCTTTGGTTGAGTAGAGCTGAGACTGAGGATGTGTTTGTCTGTGTGTAAGTGAAAGACCTGTATTCAGGACTCTGGTGCTAGTACAGGTGTTCTAGGAACTCTTGTGTCATTTTCTAGGTCCTGCCTGCCTCTCTGCCTAAATTCAGCCATATACCCCAACTTCCACAAAAATATGACAAGATGAGCTATAGGAAGACTTGTATCTGCAGGTGGTCCATAGCCATGCCTTGGTATCCTGACCCCATATAATGTCCAGGTTGGTGGAAGAAATGGCTTAAGTTTGTATCATCACCTGGTAGAAGGGGGGGTACCTTTTAAGGCCGGGGTGTACAGGATACCCAATGGACTGATGAAGGAAACCCCATCTTCCCCATCCATTTCAGGGTCATTGTTTGATGCTGCGTTGCCACCTGTGGCAAACCAGAGAAGAGTTGAACCCCAAAAGGTGGGTGCCCAAGTCTCAACACACATGCACATCAACAGGCATGCAGTTCTGGCCAAAGCTATGGATCACTGGGGGGCTGTGGAACAGGAGAGGGAAGGGAGGTTCCAGGCACAGAGGCTGTACATTGGTTTAACTCTGTAGATGGGTGTGTAGGCCAATTTCCCTTGTGGTTTGGAGTCAGATCATCCAGGGAGTCTCTACCACACTGCCTCCAGTACTAAGTAGCAGGTAAGCAAGAGTCTAGAAGGTTCTAGTCTCTTGAGGTTGGGGTGCATCCTTGTGGCTTAGAGAGTTGCTTAGGTCACTTGGGGGTCATGATGGGACCAGGAGATGAGTCACTGTGCCTTCAGGCTCCCGTCCCTCCTTTCATCTGGGACTGGGTGATCTTGGGGTTCCCTCTGCCCCCAGGGTCCTCCCATCCACCCAAAGCTGGGAAAGGAAGCTTGTGTGATTAGCACAAGCATTTTCCACACAGCGACAAAACAAAACACAGACACGAAGAACGTCACAGTGCTGGCATGCAGTGTGTCCTAATCTGGAGGGGAGGGTGGGGGTATCATCTGCCAGTCTCTTAGCTGCAAACTTTTCCCAAGGCAATGGGGGATCAACAGCAGGCTGACTGGTGCAGGGCTGGGTTTGAAGCTGCCCACAGTGGCTTCTGGGAATAGTTCCCACCCACATGAACAGTGTGGCTCTCAAGCAGCTAGTGGGCTGGGCAGAAAGCTGAAAGGGAGGAGCCCATGACACAGTAGACCAGACTCCAGACTCGGCCATGTTGGCTTAGCCAGCTGCCCCCTCCCTCACCCCCCAAATGAGCTGTAGGGGTTAGAGGAGTCCGGTCTTCAGGCTGCCTGATCCTTGTGGTGGGTGATTCATGGAACCATTGGGGAAGCCAAACGCTTTTATGCTCGGCTTTGAAAGGGGCGCAGGAGTGGGGGCGGGATGGGAGGGATCAAGGATCACATAGGATCTTGATGCTGTTGCTAACAAGCCTGGAGGCAGGATGCTGGCTCAGAAGCCAACACCCTGCCTCTGGCGGGCCCAAGCCAGGCACAGGGGAGGGGAGCGTGCAGTGACATCACAGTCTACACTGGGGGTGGTGGGGGCGGGAAGGTGACAGGGAGGGAGGAGCCTAGGACTAAGAGGGGAAAGAGTGACACCTAGAACGCAATCATCTTTACCTATGTATCCTCCGCCTCCTCCACCTGAGGAGCACCCCCCTCCACCCCCTCCGAAACCCCCTCTTGTCTCCCACCCCCACTTCTTCATGGCCTGGGGGCAGGAATGTCCTCCGGCGGCACCCTCCAGCAAAGACTTTCCGGCCCAGAGCAAGGAAGTGTTATCATTCCAGCCGCCTCCACCACCTGCAGGGGCAAAACAATGAGATGTGCCTCTTGAGGGGCTAGTGGTAGAGGAGAACGGGGAGGCCGAAGTTGGAAAGGGGATGTGGTGGTCTTTGAGTGCCATTCCCACGAGCTCTGTCCCAGGGTCCCGCTCGCGATGGAGCCAGGAGTAGTGAGCCATTGGCGCTAGTGACACCTCTTAAGCCACAGCATGTGTCTATAAAGCTGTTGTGCCTGGTGTCCTGCTTCCTGGCAGGCCTCTCCAGCTCAGGAGTAGGCAGTGCACTTCAGTAGAGACTTGGGGGACACTGGGGACAGGCAGAATGATGTCGGAACTTCTCAGTGTATGGCTGCTGCCTCCCGAAAGATTCTAACAAGACTCTGCAGCCAACTGCTGGGCCCCTGCAAAGGTCAATGCATAGTTTCTTGCAAGATCAGGCTCTATCTAGTCCCAAGCATGTTTGATGGCTGTGAAATCCAAGCCCTCACCTCCTCATCCTGAGCTTCCCCTGCCCCCTCCCTGCTCCCACAGTTTCCCACCTGTAACTTGGAGATAATAGGATTCAAATTGAAATGATGAGGGTGGATGTTAGAGCCACAAGACTGAGCTCAGAAACATTCCTCAAGTGCCAAGTGTGGGCCAGTTGAGTCTGATAGGAAGAACATTTGTCTGCTAGCTGCCTCTTGCCAGGCTCAGCCCTCTTTAGAGCTGTGGAGGAACGCAGCAGGGTGTGGGTGATCCCTGGTGACACTGGTAGCCACTTAGCTGTGCTTCAGGAACTCCAGGGGCTGTCTTGTGCTCTTGGGAAGGGAACTTACAGATGGACAGAATTAAGCCCTGTGAATGGCCACTAGCACTTGGTTACAATGATTGACTCCTGCGGCTCCTCCAGACTTCAGTGCCCATTCCACTTCCTTGCTCCATATGACATCCCACGGAGGCATCAAATCCAGTGACCCCAGGAGATGACCTCACTGGGCCCTGGAAACCCATGCAGAAGGAACCTCGACATAAGCCATCCCAGCACATGACTGGCTCTCCTGGTGTAAAGCCCACTCGAAAAAGAACTCACGATCCCCGGAGAACTGCAGACGCACCCCAAATCGCTCACGAGAAACACAACTTGATGCAATCGCATGAGGTTTACTGGCTAGCCAGGGCTGTCTTCCCAAAAGCCCACGCAGGGGCAGAGGAATTCAAAGCTTGATTCCTGAGCATTTCACTGGGCCTGTAAGGGTTAACCTGCCAGGTGAGATCTTCCCCATGAACTCTTGGTTGAGATCCCCCAAGCCCATAGAGGGCAGCACAGTAGAGAGATATAAAGGTAGGGGTGTGTGTGTGTGTGTGTGTGTGTGTGTGTGTGTGTTTCTGGTAGAGGTGACTAGATGTTAGTAATTGGGAGCCAAGCTTACAAAATGAAGCTCCAATTCACACCAATGGCAAACAAATCTGAATTGAACCTCCCCCTGCCCCTTCGCAGTCAAGGTATACTGGCTTTGTCAGTATAAACTGGAGGGTTGGCGTCCCAGGCCTCATAGGGCTATCCAGCAAGCCTCAAGCCAGCAAGACATCTTCAGAGGCAACAGGATGCCCTCCCCCACATTCCCCATATCGGCATCAATAGGAATAGCTCCAGCACTCAAGGCCCAGTGACTACAATGCCTGCAGGGTCCCTAAGCAGTTTCTGGTAGAGGGCGGGGCTTTACCTGCGGCTCCGGAATTGCCATTCAGCCCTAGAACTGAGGAGTTATTTTCCAGTCTCTCTGGGTGGAACGTTTCTGTCTTGGCCCCATAGGCCCTGCCACCACCGCCGGCTGCAATGATCAGGGGTACAGGCACTCCATCTTTCATCTGCCCGGAGGAGACATTAGGAGATGAAGAGACTGAGCTAGGCAGGGAGAACCTCTGCCCCGGCTTAAATATTTCAGTTTAACAGTTTGCAGGGCAATGGGTGACTTCCCCATCTGTGGTGGTTTGAGGGTCCGGAATTGATGTTACAGTAACTCCCCTCTGATCAGTTGGGGTTCAGCTGGCGATACAAACCCACTAGGGTATGCATCTTTTAATAGGTTACAGAGGAGCTGGGGTAGACCCTGAAGGATCTTTCCTGCAGCCCCTTCCCTGAAGCTCCTGGGAGAGATTATTGCTGGTGATTAGAAGCAGGTCTCTCGTCCTCCACCTTCAGTTCTCTCTTGGATCTCCACAAGTTCAAGAATAAGCCCCTAGCATCATTGTCCCCAGGGGAAGCACCCAGATGGAAACCCACTTACAATGTGTGGTCTGGCTTTGATAATATTAGAATAGTCTGCCCGGCCTGGCTGGACAAGGAGCCCAGAAATTGAAAAGCAAAGGTTGTGGTACCCTTTCTCAGGCAGACAAACCCAACCACCTTCTGGGCTATGGGTTCTACAGTTACCTCGACATAAGCCATCCCAGGGGTTTCTGTCTAGCTTTGTTCTGGGGCTGTAACATCACAGTGGGCTCCAGCCATTCATTGCTTCATCCTTTGGAGATCTCACCTTAAACACGTAGGTGGCTCCACCCCCACCTCCTCCTCCTCCTGCCCACTCGTGCACGCTTCTGTTCACTCGGATTTCCTCTTCTATCACATTGTTCTCACCGACACACACTTGCTGGATTAGTTGGTTTGCCTGTATGAACAAAGACCACCTCATTAGATTTGTGCCCGAGTCGGGGACCTCGTGTGCTAACGGTAGGATCTGATCACCTCTCAGACTGCTTATGGTCAGACTGCTTATTGAGGAGTCAAAAGTAAACACACACAAACAATGATCACTTTGAGCAGTGTTAGGAAAGGGCCACAAAGGCTGGCTTGGATACAAATGTTATGGGAAGCTGGGGGATGGATTGCAGCTAGGGAGGACTGCCTGCAGGAGTGGCTTCTGGGTGGGCTATAGAGTATGGGGAGGATTTCAACAGAGACAAGAAAAATTCAGGTCATTCCAAGAGTAGCATGGGTTGGGGATTTAGCTCAGTGGTAGAGCGCTTGCCTAGCAAGCGCAAGGCCCTGGGTTCAATCCTCAGCTCTGAAAAAAAAAAAAAAAAAAAAAAAAAAAAAGCCAAGAGTAGCATGACCTACAGGAAAGGAGGTAAGTGGGGGTGCGGGGGAGGGAAAGACTTGAAGGTCTTGCTTAGAAAAGTCCAGCGTCATCCAGAGGGCCCAGTTAGGATCCTGTGGCTGCTCAGAAGAGCTGCCAAGACCCTGGGAAGTGAGGCTGGAGGGCATATACAGATTAAGCGAACAGCCAGGTCATGGCAGGTGATCAGTATTGGACTTGGGAATGAAGAGGCACTGAGATGTCTGTCTGTCTGTCTGTCTGTCTGTCTGTCTCTTTCTCTCGCATTACAGTTCTGGAACATTATGAGAAGAACTGAAAATAAATACAGAACAAATAAACAAAAGCTACTGTGCAGTTTCCATTCTCAGCCCACCTTTAGGAAAGGCATATCTCCTCATCTTACACATGTTATTCTCCCTATCTGACATCCCTTTGCTTGTTTCTAGAAATTTCTGGCATGTAGCCTCAGGTAGAGCCCCCTGGCTGCCGTGTAGAAGAGGGCTCGGACCTTGGGATCTGATAGCTACACTCATCATCACTTCGAGTGACTGTGGTGTGGTCCTCAGGTGTGCGATGGGAACGACGCCATCACAAGTTGCGTGGATATGCAGGCCGGCCGCTAATACTTTGTGCCACACATGTTAAGGATGGACAGGTGGCTGAATTAGTATCTCATTAGATTCACTTCTGGGCCCCACAGGCCTCTGGGGATGTGGAGGTTTCTGGGATTATGCTGAGATGTCTGTAACATAAAATCCTGGAATCCTGGGAGGAAGAGGCTACTGCCTGAAGAATACTCACACCTTCCGTGGCCAATGCAGCTCAGATGAATTCTCTAAACACCAGCCTGACCTTAGAGGAAAATGAGTTCTCTTTCACTTAATGGGATAAAAGCCAATAAAACATCAAATTTTCATCAAACGCTGTTGCATAACCAGCCAGTGGACATGGCAATCCATCTTGAGTCGCTCCTTATGCTAAAGTATTCAGGAGTGCCAGCAGTGGGTACTCGAGAAATTTCCAGATAAACAGCCGAGATGCAATTTGTTTTATGGCATTTTGGATTTAATGATGGAAATAATTTGACATTTCTTACAGTGGATTTAATGTGCTCTGGACTGCTGGGGGAGAGCTAACATTTCCCCTAGGTGTATGCAGCCATGTCTAGGACTTTGGGAAGACTGCTGGGAAGGTGGCCTCAGACAGGGATGGGTGGCAATGTGCATGCCCAGAGGCTGGGTCCAGGGGAGGGAGGGAGGATGGGGGCTGTCAGCTGGGCAGTACTTTGATGAGGCTGTCAGGGTCCTGGACTTGCCTCCAACTATAACTCAAAGGGCTGTCCAGAGTGAACCAGCAGAGCTGAATAGATTCACTTCCAGACCTGTCTCCTCTTCTTTCTCTCCGCTGGCAGCTAGCACTGTGACCTCCATATCCTGGGGTTGCCTCCTTCTGAGAAATAATTCTGGAGACTGCTGGTTTGGTGTGGGGGCAAGAGCAGTGGAGTTTGAGGATGGCTTGTGTAACATGTCCCTGCTCCATGCATCCCTTTAAATGAGGGCAGAGGATGCCTAAGAGATGAGCTGTTCTCAGCAAGCATTGCTCTGACCTAGTGAGAGCCTCTGGTGGAGATGGTGTACTTCTTCAGACTTCTTTTGACTTGTCAGACTTCCCCTACCACCAAGTCCTCCCTCCCTCCCTGTTCCTTGTTAGTTTCTCTTCTTTTTCCTTCTAACCTCTAAATATTGGGACCCAGGGCTCATTCTTGGTTCCTCTTCTCTATCTGGACCACACCATAGGCAACCTCAGCCCATGTGATCTATGTTGATTTAGATCTTCCTCCCTGATCTCTTCTAAACCCCAGTAGTCTATCTGTGTTGCCCACCTGCCATCTCCCATAGCTGCTTTGTTGTCTAACGGGATCTCCATAGTCAGTGTGCTTGACCTCTACCTCCTCACCTTGTCCCCTAATCTATACTGTGTGTGTGTGTGTGTGTGTGTGTGTGTGTGTGTGTGTGTGCATGTTTTAAGACAGTCTCACTTGTAACTGAGGCTAGCCTGAAACTCAGTATGCAGGCCTGGCTGACTTCAAACTTCTTGGGATTACAGACATGAGTCCAGCCCAAGATGCCCCTTCTGCAGTATCCCCTGGCAGGAGACAACTGAGCTCAGTTCTTGGAGTCGCTCTTGACTTTTCTTTCTCTCAGTTCCTCATATAATCAGGCAGGAAGCCCTCTTGGATTTCACATTTCAAGCATGCCCAGTATCCAGTCGCTTTTCACCTCCTCCACTTCGACTACATGGTCCAAGCCACCAGCATCTCTTGCTGGATGAATGCAGTATCCTTTGAATCTGGTGCTTGCCTCTTCCCTTGAGCCTGTGGGATGCAAACTTCATGGTGCAGCCACAGGGAGTCCTTGGAGGCATGCCCTTTATATCACGATCTGGCTTTGAGGATGTGGGATGTCATTGCAGTGGCCTGGCCCAGCCTGTTCCCTTGGCCCTCAGCTCTTAGTGACCCCCTTTGCCCTCTGCTTCTCTCCTTGGGTGCACAGGCATGCTCTCACCTCAGGGAGAGCCAAGTCTTCCTCTCCTTGTTAGAATGGCAGTGCCTTTTGTGTAAGATCTCTTTGTTCATTGAATGTCCCAATTTTCTAGATGCCAATGGCACACACAGGTACTCAGCTCATGTTTGTTGAATCAGTTTGAATGAACAGAGGATGGTCTGGCCAGTGCATTGGCCTTCCTGGTGCTTGCTGGGTTGGGGTATGGGGATTAGCCACTGGATCAGTGATTTTGCCATCTAGGGGGCATCTGGGATTTTTCAGGAGATATGTTTTGATGGTTATTGCTGGGGATACATACGGCTGGCATCAAGTGGTGGAGGATGATGAGGGTGGTGCTGAACACCATCCACAACGTGGAAGAGGTCCCCTCTCTGCTGTAAAGAAAAGCTACTCAAGAATTCCAACAGTGCTTATGTGGAGGAAGCCTGATTCGGACTCATGTTATGAGGCAAGGTGTGGTAGGAAACAGGCTCTTCTCTGTCCCTGTGTCCCTGTATCTCTCTTCCTGTGTCCCTGTCTCTGACTCTCTGTGTCTCTGACTCTCTGTGTCTCTATCTCTGTTCTTTCTGTGTCTCTGTGTCTCTGTCTCTGTCTGTCTCTGTCTCTGTCTGTCTCTGTCTGTCTGTCTCTGTCTGTCTCTCTCTCTCTGTCTCTCTCTCTCTCTCTCTCTCTCTCTCTCTCTCTCTCTCTCTCTCTCTCTCTCTCTGTGCGGGTGTGTAAAGGCTGTTTCCCAGCAGCAGCTAGAGCCGACTTCCTGTACCCGGAGCTTGGGATGGCTAGGCATCAGGTAGAGAGCCTCTCACAGATGTGCAGTTAAGCCAGCTCAACAGCAGCTTAATTCTTAAAGTTCACTTCATTCTCATTTTTTTCCCAGTGAAAACTGGAGGTGGAGATAGTGCTTGGAGACAGCTGGTACTCCTCTCCTAAGGACCCACAGGGAGGGTGTAAGAGGACCCATAACTTTCTTCCCAAGCTCAAGTGTGCATGGCATGCCTGGCCCAACCAGCAGAGGGCGCTTTCCTCTGCTTATGCCTGACATGGCCTCCTCCTGCCCTCTTGGGAACTCTCCTTGTGTATGCACAAAGTTTGAGAACAAGTAGGTTGATTAATAAGAATGATAAAGTGCAGCAACCTAGAGGAACAAGTAGATTACAATTGAATTAAAAAAAAAAAAAAGGACATAGTCCCGTGAAAAGACATAACTGATTACAATCCAATCAAGTAAAAGTCCCTTGCAGAAGTCAATGCAATCTTTCTGCTTAGATGAAAGAATTACATTAGCACTCAATAAATTCCTGTGAAAATTACAGCAGCCTGTAATTTAATGACTTAATATATTATAACAGCCTGCAAAATCCTGATTATAGTTCCTAAATAAAAGTTGGAGTGGAAGCATTTCTCAGACGGGAGGTTGTGCCCACCAGGCTTGGTTCTCTGGCTTTCTGTTAACTGGGGGAAGGGTGGAAGTACGGGGTGGGGAGCAGGGCAGCTGAGAGGCTCGCACTTGCTACCTCCTGAAGTCACAGCTCAACACCTGGCTCTTTGGAGCTAAGTTTTGTGTGTTTTTTTTTTTTTTTTTTTTTTACTGAGCAGCTTTCTTGGAGGGTCCTGCTCCATGATCTGCACACCCAGGCTGCTGGGACGACTGTTGGAGAGCCAGGTATTGGGACCCCTGCAAAGGATATCTGCTGGGTCCTGGGCCTGAGTTCCCGACAGCATAGCCAGCAGTAGCAGTGTGTTACCACCCCCTCACACTGGCAAGGCAAGAGGCAGAGAACTGGGGTGTCTAGGGCTTCATAACTGCTGTCTAGAGAATCCTCACTGTGCTTTCAACTTTTCACTGCTCTGACATTCTCAGCTCCTGAGCTGGATTTTTCCCAGTGGGTCAAGGAAACACAATGCCAGGCTGCCTTTGGAATCACAGAGGCTTGTCCAGTGATGGGTTATATAAGTGGTAAATGGGGGAAAGGTCACAGAAACTATTGCTCAGATAAGTGTAGGATGCAGCTAAAACAGTGCTCTAGAGTTCTAGGCTACTTTGTGAGAGAGGTTGGGCAAGTCCCTTCACCTCTGAGGTCCCCACTCTCCTCATTTGTAAAGTGGAGTTTAAGCCTGAAATGTTCCCCCATAGGCTTATAGTCTGATTGTTTGTTTTCCAGTTGATGCTGTTTTGGGAGGTTGTGGAGTGTTTAGAGGGTGAAGTCTAGCTCGCTGGGGAAGCAGATTATTAGGGATGGGCCCTGAAGGTCTTTCTTGTCTTGGTACCTGCCGGGCCCCTCTGTTTCCAGATCTGCTGTTGTGAAGTCCCCTGTGCCTTCTCCACAATGCTTAATTGAGACTTCTTTTTTTTTTTCCCCGCTGCAAAAACATGAGGTTTAATGATAATAACCAGTGCACTGGGGCTCCCTTGCACACAGGCAAGAGGAACCCCGAGCCAAAAAAAGCTGGGTGCAGTTTTTATATAGAGTTCACGAGGGCAACCACAAAGGCTGACATTCCCAGGTCCGGTCTCTAGGGGACTCAGATTCGCACATTACTTTTATGACAATGAGTGTCTTCCGTTTGCCCAGGTTTATTACGTTAAGGGCCCGGCTTCCTGACCACCCTCCATCCTAGGCTGAGACTTCTTAAAACCATGAGCCAAGATGAATCTTCTTCTTTAGACATCATTTCTCACAGGTATTTTGTCAGAACGATATAAAAGCAACTAGTGGGAAGTGAACTGCCAACATTCTGGCTCTCAGTCTATGCTTTAATTTATTTTAGTTTTAATCATACAAATAAATAATATATGAAGACTTTCTTTTGCTTTTTTTTAAAAAAAGATCTATTTATTTATTTTATGTATATGATTATCTTGACTTCATGCATACCAGAAGAGGACATTGGATCCTATTACAGATGGTTGTGAGCCACCATGTTGTTGCTGAGATTTGAACTCAGGACCTCTGGAAGAGCAGCCTGTGCTCTTAAACTGCTGAGCCATCTCTTTAGCCCTACTCTTTTTTTTTTTTTTTTTTTTTTTTTTTTTGAGTTAAGGGCTCCTGTGTCCACCTATCCCAGGCTGAATTCAGAGTCCAGATGCACTTGAAGATTGACCTTGACTGTTCTTCTGTCTCCCAAGTATTGGGTTTTCGGTTGTGCACCACCATGCTCAGGAAAAAAGCCCTGTGCAGTCTAGGCAAACACTATACCAACTGAGCTACATATCAAACCTAAGAACATTCTTTTTGTGACAATTTCAGACATTATTTACCAGGCACTCCCAATCCAGTCTCCTTCTAAGAAGTAGCCACTGTTAGCCGTTTCTTTCAGCACATTTTTTGGTGCTTTTATATATACCTATATGTCTGATTTTAAGTGACTGTTCACTAGTCATAATGGTAGGATTAAGTACAATACAATAGTGTCTCAGCCAGAGCAGAAGGGGACTCCCTTTCCTAGTTCTGTAGGGAACATCCAACCTTGGTCCATTTAGGTAAGATTCAGACTTTTGGCTTTAAAGTCAGTCATGAAACCCAAACTTCAGTCTTAGCTCCTATGGGGCTATAAAACTGCAGTAGGTCCTAATTCCCTGTGTCCTTATGTACTCAAATGGCCCTAAGAAAGGAGGGGTATTCACAGACAGAGTTGCTGCAGGTCTTTAAATGTGAATCCCCAAAAGGATCATTGGAGGTTACTGTCCTTCAAGAGGTCACCCTCACCTCATCTGGTGTTGGGACAAGTCCCTGCTCTGGGAACTTACCCTGGGACAGGCATCCTCCCCTTGCTGACCGACAAGGATGTAGAGCGTGTCATCCTTCTCCAGATTGAAGATGCCCAGGACAGACACGCCATGGGACCGCATCATGGTGTTCTTCCCACCTTTCCCGCCAGCTGCTCCATATCCCGAGATACTGCAACAGGACAAAGCATGACGGTTTCTATTGTGGTAGGAGACGGACCCCAGCCCCTTTGAATCTGTGAGCGTCCAGGGGACCAAGCCCCAGCTCTCAGAACAGGTCTGAGAGTTCTTGTCCACATAACTCTATGAGGTCAACCAGGAGGGAGATCGCTCCCCACTGTTGGGAGAAAGGAGTTGGTTTAGAGGGGAAGTTGAGGCTGCTTATTCATAAAGCTAGAAAGGTGAGGGATTAGTCAGATGTGAGATAGGGGAGGAGTGGGGTTGGGGAGAGGGCGGAACACCTAGACCCCATTCAGGATTTCCTAGCTCTATAGTAAAAGACTCACATGACCTTAGATCAAGTCCCTCCTGGTTCCTTATATATGATTGGAAAAAATAAGAGAACCCATCTCTTTTCCCACAAGTATTATGAACAATAAAGGAATTTAGCCTTGAAATCCTTGGGGCTGGTACACAATAGGCACTCAGTAAGTGGTCCTTGTTAGTGTGTGTGAACTGTGTTAGTAGTTAGCAGTAACTGACTTGGCACAAAGTTTGAAAGTCTCTCCTTGGGGCCTAGAAACAAGGCGCATCCTCTGAAGAGAGCGTGCTTATGAGCCAGACTGTTTATACCATCCCAGTCGTAACTCTTCCTGGAGCGATCTGTGCAGGCAACAAACAAGTGATCACTATGAAAATAAAGACAGAGCGTGGGGAAGTGGGAATCTCTGCGGTTGCTGAGATGAAGTCAAGGAAGGATCGGAAAAACTCAGCTTGTGAATCTTGGCCGAGGCACAGTAGGCCTTAAAGACAGGCAGCCTACCAACTGACAAACTAATGAACGCCTCTCTGGAGAACCACTGCCAGGGGCTCAGGGAGGGTTTTCCTGTCCCTGTGCATTCAGGTGGAGGAAAGTCCTTTAGGAAAAGCCAACAAGAGATGGAAGGCAGCTTTGTCCACTTATACAATGGCTTCTGTAAAACCCTGTGTTCTGAACATGGGAGACCTCTCAATCTCTCCCAAGGTGCAGTCCAAGTCCTTTTTGCAGGGACAGTCCTAGAGACTGGCTGTTTTCTAATGCATCAGACAAGAATGCATTAGAATTTCTCCACGGAATGCAAATACTATCTGGTGTTCATGATCCAGTTGGCTACTCGGGCACCTCAGTGCTGGGAATAGCATCAGGCTTCATGGAGGAGAGAAGACCTGAGATGGGTTCCAGGCCCTGCAAGAGGTTATGGAGAATCTGGGAAATGCACACAGTTATGCAAAGAGAGACCCCCACTGTAGGGCTGTTCTTCCTTGAGGCAAAGTGCAGGAAGCTGTTGGGCTCCAAGATCGGAGTCTGTGTGCCCACTGTGGAGACCCAGTCTCATCTCTAACAGAAGAAGAGATTTGTCTTCTTTTCCAAACTCACATGATGGTGCAAAGCAAAGAGAGATGATGTAATGGAGATGCACGAGCTGCTGCAAATTTCAGTGAAGACTGTGGGTCATCAAGTTCTTAGAGCTAGGGGGACGTCTGGAGATCTGAAGTTGTGGTGGAGGTGACAGATGGGAGGATTCTCAGACAAGACAAAAGGGAGATGCTTGGAGCCTCTCAGATGTCCAGTGGCAGCTGGTGGCCAGTGTGGGGAAGGGGGATTGTAGGTTTGGAAAAGGAAGGGAGAAGGCTCCAGTGTGTGGGCTGCAATATGTGTTGACACAAAAAAGATGTGATTAATCTCATTTGAAAGATGAGAAAACGGAGGCCCAGAGAGATGACCTCACCTGCGGCCACACACCTGAGCAGTGGTGGGCTGTGAGCCATTTTCTCTAGAGGTCACTTCCTGTTCCATGTATACAGCTGGGAAACATAGGAAGCTTAACAAAGAGGGGCCTGAGAGGACACTGTCAATTCCTTCTGACCTCCAGCTACACATTCTTGGTACACTATACAGGGACAAGAGAGGGCTGGCTCAGCAGATAAGAGAGCTTGCAGACCTGAGTTTAAATTTGCACCTGTAACCCCAGCACTGTGTGTATCAGGGTTGGGGGTTAAAGGTAGGAGGATCGCTGGGGCTTTCTTGCTGTCCCTTAGTTCTAGATTCAGTAAGGGACCCTGTCTCAAGAGAACAATGATACTCGGTGGTCTCCTTTGATCTCTGTGCAAGTGTGCATGTGTGCATATGCTGTGTGACCTTGGGTACATAGTCTTCCCTTTCTGAGCCCCAATTTCTTGGTTGTTGGGAGTTGACTTGTAGCAAAAAGCAGCTACCATCTTTGCAGCCATTTTGAGCCATATACCCTGACAAGAGACTTGTTTTTCAACAGCCTACAACAGCTGAGCACACTCTGATAAATATCTTGTTTATTCTACATATCTTGTTTTGTTGTTTAGTGCCCCCAGCTGCAACGTGCATGTGGTATCCATGCCTGCAAGGCACATGGTGCACGTGCTATCCACGCTATACACACCTACAAGGCACATGGCAAAGCATATAAATACCCCAGACTTCCCTTCAATGAGAGACAATAAATGAGACTTGAGACTTGATCAGAATCTCTGTCTTGTCTCCATTCTTCGTGTCTCTTCCCCTTCATCCCCACTCTCTCTCTTGCTAGACCCTGACCTGCGGACTGGAGCAGCAGCTCGGGTGGGACACAGTGGCCCCCAAGCTGGGCAGTGTGGACCTCAACACTTGGTAATGTAAGAGGAAGATAATAATATTGGCCTTAAAATATAATTTCTAGGACTTGGTCAGGTTGCATGAAAAGGCCTTATTTCCACCCCAAGATGGGTTTTGCTTGGGAAAACTTCTACCTAGGTCCTTGTCCTGCTCCAGACTGCTTACTGCAGAGAGGTGGGCTGTTCCCTGCTCATTCCTGCCTGCATCATTTGCATAGTCATTTACATCAATCTGCATGCATTATGAATCATTCTGAACTCTTTCACATGTTTAAATTTAGCCAAATTATTATATTTCGGAAGTTGTTTGTTCCTGACTCCTTTTCTCTCCCTCGGCCCGCCTTCATCTTTCTTCTACCCCTCCAGAGATCCAAGCTCCACCAGCTCCCTCCAGATCTCAGTTCTTGGCAGTGTAGTGTGCTGACAAGAGCCCTGAGCCATGAGCTGTACTTCTAGTCCTGGAAGTCCTGGTCATGTGACCTGAGGAAACCCAGCTGTAGGAGCTTCAGCTCTCACTGCTGAGGGAAAAACGTGAAGGCCTCAGAGATGGAGAGAGAAAGTGGGTTTTAAAAGCTGTGAATGGAGGCAAGGCCAAGGCAGGGTCTCTACAGTCCCCAGCAAAACCTGAGAAGCAGGCATTAGTGACTGGTGCTTACTCTCCTGGTGGTGGCCTCAGCATCTTAGGAATGAATGTTTAAGGGATTGTTAAGTCTTGGGAGGGGGTGGTCCTTCCTCCTCCCCCTGTGAGGCCTGGGACCTCAGAGTTTAACTCACTAAACTACAAGTCCCACCCTGCCTCAGAGTGACCAGGGCTTGCCTTCCCACAAACCTGAAGCCAAATCCCAGCTTTGCTCCTCAGGACAGGGAGCAACCAGACAGTACAGCTCCTCCTAGGTGCACACTCTGCACTCCATGACATCAAACTACAACCTTCTTCAAGTTCATGGCTGAGATGTCTTGCTTTCATATCCTGGCTTTACCTGGTCTTACTCAATCCCTCTGTTACCTTGGGTAGATTGTCTTCCCTCTCTGAGCCCCTTGATAATATACCACTAACATTGGCCTTGAAAGATGACGGTGGGAATTAAATGAGATAATGTCTACAAGGACCTAACTAACTTCAAGAGGACAGTCACTGAGTAATGCATGCAGACATTGTTAGGGGTGTTTCTGCTAGTGTGTGCTTTTTTGGGGGGTGGGTGCTGGGAGGCAGAAGGAAATGAAAGTGGGGTACTAGGTAGAACAGGGCATGGCACAGGGTCCTGGTCCACCCCTGCTCTGTTTCATCTGCGATCCTCCTCTGTATTGAGCTGATAAAGCACACATCTGCTCAGCTCTGCTGCAGCCTGGACTCTTTAGATCAGAGCTTCCCAAGCCACGTCAGAGCAACCACCACAGCCCGCCCCCCTCCAGCATGCTCTCCCCAAACTCAGTAAACAATTTACTTTTGATGGTTGACAAATGATGAGAAATTAATATACCTGCCACTCAAGTGTGGAGAGTGACTCACAGTGATTCTAATTTGCTGGAAATTGCCAGATAGTCCTCTGGACGAGTGGATGCTGTAATCTTTTTGTTTTTCCTCATCTAAATCCAGGTCCCCTGGTCAGACTAGATGTGTACTGGGTTTGTGTTTTGTATTATTGACTGTGAGCTATTGTTACCCGATGTAATTGAGTTGTGAATCTTTTTTAAATAAAGAATTAGTAGCGGATCAAAGTGGCTGCCTGCTGGATTCTGGAATGACAGCATAGCTGGGTCTCAGCATGTTGGCAGTGGTGTTGTCTACCTGGGAATGGGGGCTGGGGAAGAGGAGGAGAGGCTACCCCACACTCAGACAAACACACAAGGATCTCATTCCTCCCCTGTAGTCCTCTCCAGAAGTGCAGCAGACCCACACCCCATTCTGGGCTCTCCTTCTCTCCTGGCCTCCCTCCTCTGTGAGATGAGAATGTTCAGATCTGGCCCACAAAGCATTCAGGATTACCGGAAGAACGTGAGGACATACCCAGCGGGAACTTCCCGATCATGCTGTGTATGGGTCAGTTGAAACATCTGGGTGCAGTGCTGAAGGGGCTGATTGGACCTTGGAGTGTGAGCCCCTGGGTGGAGTCACCTGGTTTTATTACTGTCAACTTCTTGCAACACAGCTCTAAGCACCAACAAGATGGCCCTCTCTGAAACCCTTGGTGTTGTGGACGGATTTGTTCTTAGAGAGCAGGGAAAACAACTTTCAAGGTCATATGGCTGCTGGGTGGTGGAAGTTGGACCCAAACTCCATTCTGCTTGCTGCTCATTGATCTTTGCCTAATCCCCTACCCCTGACTTTCCCTGCTCTGCGCGATGACTATCTGCACAATTACTTTGGCAATTCATCATGCCTGTGACATCTCTCCTACTCTTGTCTAGAACTTGATTGGCAGCGCAGACGGTTATCGAATTCCTGCCTTGTAGCTGCTCTTCCCAGAGTCTGTGAGGATCTGGAGTCCTAGTCTTCTCTGAGTCCTGAAATGCCTACTCAGTGCTGGGTACATAGTAGGGGCCCCTTAGCTCCCTGCTGTGCACACAGTTCAGTGTTTGACACACAGTAGGGGCTCCACAGATCAGTGCTAGGTACACTCTAGAGCAGCTGTTCTCAATCTTCCTAAGGCCAGGACCGTTTAATACCGCTCCTCATGCTTTGGTGACCCCCCCAACCATAAAATTATTTTTGTTGCTACTTCACAACTGTAATTTTTCCACTGTTATGAATCATAATGTAAATATCTGATAGGCAGGTTATCTGATAGGCATCCCTTGTGGTAGAGTCAATCAACTCCCAAAGAGGTTGAGACCCACAGGTTGAGAACCATTGCTCTAACGCTCAGTGCTGGTCTCACAGTATGGCCCGGACAGCTTCATGCTGGGTACACAGGAGTCCTCCTACAGCACAAGGAGGCCCACAGAAAAGTCTCCTGGCCCTCTGTGACTTGGTTGAATTATGCTATTCAGCTGTGCACACAGGGCCCTGGGTCCCTGGAGCCAGGTGAGCAAGTCTGTCACAGATGGGGACCACCGGAAACAGCTGTGATCCAGGTCAGCCAGCTCTGCCTGAGACCTGGGGCCTCCTGAAGAATATGGGAACAGGAAGGAATTGATCTCAGGAGCCACGATCTACGGTCTGTATGTGACAAAGGTTTTCAGATGTGATCTTCGAGCATATGTGAGGAGGGCGAGGGTGGAGAAGGGTGCTGAGCTCTCAGAGAGGGAAAATGGCTGGAAAGAAGAGAGAGGGGCTAAGAGAAAGTCAGGGAGAGTGAACTGAGTTGTGCCGGACTTAAGGTAAGTACTGACTTAGTGAGCGGTTCCCTTCCCTCTCTCCCGCTCCAGGTCTCAGAACTGCGCTCCCTCTGTCGCCATTTATGATTAGGCTAAAGCTCTTGTCCTCTGGCGGGCACACATCTGAGAATCCGTGCTCCTTTTGTGCTTGCCAGTGCTCCTTTACTTTCATCCACTTCGAGTCCCCCACTGGGGACACTTCAGAAGGCATTGTTGCACAATCACGAACTCAAAGCTCTGCATAAGCCCTGGGCCTCGGCTGTCTTTGGCAGCTAAGCTCCCAAGGAGAGTAGCTGCCACTCATTGTCCTTGATTCTTTAACCCCTCCCCTTCCGGTTTCTCCCTCCCGTCCTTTCCACCTCACTTTCTAAGCCCTTCTTGGGTCCCTCATTGTCACGCCTGTTTCTCCTGCTCTAGTTTATCTGCTGTTTGGTACTTCCCTGGACCTGCAGTCACTCCCACCCTCTGCTGTCACCAGGGGGTACAAAAAGGCACTCAGGAGGAGAGACTCCAGCCCGGAGGACCTCCAGCTATTTTTGCCTTGCTCCAGTGTAAGGAAGAATTGGGAGTAGGTTATAAGAGCCTGGCCCTTGCCTCTTACACCTTCCCTTTCTCTCCCTCTTTGTGGCTATCTTCTACAAAGGAGATAAGCCCAGGATAAAATGTAACCTAGTGTTAGAGAAGCCAGCTGAGGGAGCTGAGGTTTGTAATTCCAGCTTCTTGGAAGCTACGACTGAAGAGGTTTTCGAGTTCAAGGCCAGCCTGGGAAATTGAGTGAACCGTGGCTCAAAATCAAAAGTAAAGATTCAGCTTGCTTAGCACACACAAGGCTCTAGGTTAAATCTCAGGTTTGAAACAGAATAGAGCAAAACAAAAAGAGAGTTGGGAGGAGGTCCTGAGCAGGCCTCAGGGATGGAAGCCCCACCCAGGCACAGAGCAGGGGCCAGCTTCAACTATCATTTTCCAGCCCTGACCAGTGGGGCCATCATTGTACCAGGCATCAAGCAGCAGTCAGATATCACCAAGCGAACACCGAACTCTAGGAGAGATGGATTTTGCAAATCAAAGAATTCCACTCTTTGTCTTTCTAAAGTCCTCTGGAATATCCTGTGTACTTAATAATTACTCAGGAAGAAAACGTCCTTCAGAAGAGGGGGGATGTTCCCTATGTGGAACACTGTCATATATCAGGTGTGTGTATGTGTGTGTGTGCATACAAGAGAAAGCAAGGACATGCTCAAGTGTGTCTCTATTACTGGGGCTTCTTCAGGGATGTAGAGTTTGAGGAATCTCCTTCTGTTCCCCTCCTTTCACCTTCCTCTTCCTTTTCTCCCCTTCTCTCCTCTCTCACGCCCTCCTTCCCTTCCTGGCTTTTCATCCCGGAGATTGAACCTATGGACTCACACATACTAGACTTGAGAACACTTGAATGTGACCTAAAAAGCAAACCATTAACTTTCTATTTAGGATACTAACTTAGTATAACCAGTAGCCATAATTATCAAAGCTCCGAGTATCATCTAGGGTCAGGAAAGAGATGAGGGACAGGGAGATGTGTTAGAGCCAAGCTCTAGTGTCCAACAGCAACAAAACCAAAAACTCAACCTTCCTTTCTTTTCTGTTTTGATTTTCTCATTTTTATCTTGTTAGATCATAACATTCTCTGTACTAACATGAACATTTCAAAGTGAAGTGCATATGTCTCTGGGAAGTCCAGCACCAATCAAGGCTGAGGCTGGGGATTGTCTCCCAAGGCAAGTGAAAAGAGCTCTCCCATCTCAGCTGCTTCATCAGCACGGTGTGCTAAGACCGTGTGCTTCATATAGATCAGAACCTCACTGGCATCAGATAGGCTGTGATTAATAATAAATAGGCAAATGAATTTATTATTATTTAATGTGTAGTTCATCTGGCTGGTCTGTTAAGGCCCACACTGCCCAGCTTGTGGGCAACTGTGTCCCTCCGGAGCTGCTGCTCTGGTCAGCTGGTCAGGGTCTAGCAAGAGAGAGAGAGTGGGGATGAAGGGGAAGAGTCTCGAAGAATGGAGACAAGACAGAGGTTCTGATCAAGTCTCAAGTCTCCTTTATTGTCTTGTTCATTGAAGGGAAGTCTGGGGTATTTATATGTTTTGCCACGTGCCTTGCAAGTGTGGATACCGCATGTGCCCTACAGGCATGTATAGCGTGGATAGCACATGCACCGTGCGCCTTGTAGGAATGGATATCACGTGCGCCTTACAGGCGTGTATAGCATGGATAGCACGTGCACTGCATGCCTTGCAGGCGTGCATACTACATGCACCTTGCAGCTGGGGGCACTAAACAGCAAAACAAGGTATGTGGGATAAACAAGATGTTTATCAGAGTGTGCTCAGCTGTTGTAGGCTGTTGAAAACAAGTCTCTTGTCAGGGTATATGGTTCGAGAGGCTGCAAAGATGATAGCTGCTTTCTGCTACGACTAGGCTCCCAACACTGGTCAAAATTTCCATAACTTCAGGCAAGTCCGAAGAAGTCAGGACAGTCATCAGACAGAAGAGTGGGACCACATGAATGTGAGACCTATTTCATCTTAGAAACCCTGCTGGCGACGACTCCCATTTCTCCAGCTGATTCTCTGCCCAAAGCCCCTAACACTCATGGGCACCATGATGAGCATCTGTAGGTATCAGCACGGCCTATCTCTCTCATACAAGGAGGAAATGAAATATGAGGTCAGGGTTCCATAGCCTGTGCGCATCTGGAAGCGAGCATCACTCGATGTCTGAGGCAGGGGGAGTGAAGCCTAAAAGAACAAGGCATGTCTTGAAGGTAGCCTTTGTGGGAGAGACAAGTGGGTTTTGGTGTGGCTTTGGACTCAATCTGGGCTAAAAGCATCTCTGAGTCTTTTGGTTTTTTTTTTTTTTTTTTGTTTTTTTTGTTTTGTTTTGTTTTGTTTTTGCTTGTGAAGGTTCTTGATAACAGCCATAGCAATACCATTTGCCTCGTACTAAAGGCATGAGACACACGTGCTAGGTCCTCAACTAGCTTTATCCCCTTCTCCTTAGGAGTTATTTTCTCCTTGCCCTGTCATGCATAGAGGTTCTGCTGGGAGGTCTGTTTATTTGGTGTGGCAAAGAAGGATATCAAGACTCTTTGGGACATTTATGGATGGCAGGCAGAGATGGAACTTTCTCAAAGCCTTGCCTAGAATAATCCTTAAAAAGAACCTAGGACTTTCTCTGGAGCACATATTGTTTTTCTTTTTCAGGGACGGGGCTACCACAAGACATGCTAAGGGAACACAGGGCAACTTGAAAAGCATTTCCTTGGGATGGGAGGTGATGCCCTGAGAGCCACAGGGGCATCTATATCAGCCCTGCATAATGCTGATGTTCTTCTTAGCACAGTTGAGCATTGCTGGGTGGAAGGAGCTTCAAACAGGCCATATTTACTCTCAGGTGTCTGAGGTTGGGAGATGCTTCTGCACTGTGACTGTCAGGGAGGCTCTTGTAGCTCTGAGGCTGTTTTCTCATTTCTAAAATGAGGCCTCCAGGACTTGCCTCTATCAGAGTCTACCGGAGGACATACAGGTGTATCTCAGACCAGGGATTGGTGCAACCCAGTGGTCCTCACAGGACGTAGCAGCACACCTGGGAACTTGGTAAAATTCACTCTTTAGCACCTACTCAAGAGCACCCACCTACAGGGTAGACCCTTGAAATCTGGCTAGTAACCAGCTCTGCTCTCTCACTGTTGGCTTTGCTTGCTTGGTACCATGGATTCCAGGTGGCATCATTGAGTTGGTCTACTCTTGCCTGGTGTTGCTCTGGTGGAAAGTTATGAGATGGAGATGGGGGAGAAGGCAAACTTCAGAGGGTGGCTTGCTTTCCATGAAAACAGGGAAGGGCCAGGAAAGGATAAAGACATTAGCTTTTGGGCTGGGGCGATGGCTCAATTGGTAAAGTGTTTGCCATGCAAGAACAGGGACGTGCATTTGGATTCCCAGCTCCGACATAAAAAAACCAAGCTTAGCAGC
Organism: Arvicanthis niloticus; assembly: GCF_011762505.2. Taxonomy (NCBI): domain Eukaryota; kingdom Metazoa; phylum Chordata; class Mammalia; order Rodentia; family Muridae; genus Arvicanthis; species Arvicanthis niloticus. Next base: position 58,833,563 of record NC_047668.1, on the reverse strand, counting down.
ATCGCCCTGGAACCATGGCACTGTGGGAGTGGAAACGGGCAGATCCCTGGAACGCTAAGATCATAGAACCCACACTTGCTATCCAGCCAGCCAGCCAACCAGCCAGCCAGCCAGCCAACCTAGCCAATCAGTGAGCACGAGGCTCTATGGGAGTGTGGAAAACTCTGTCTTAAAAATAAAATGGAGAGCATTCTCTGGATCTCTCATCAAGTCCAGCATGGTACTGAACGAACTTCAGATGCACAGGAACATGTAGTCTCCACCCACCACTGATCCACATGTGCCTCACAAACCAATCAAACTTGATACTTCCATCAAGAGCCTCCTATGTCCGCCCTAATTGTAATTAGCGATAATTCTGAAGCTAGCTCATCTGTTTACCATCTCCACTAACGGTCTGTGAGTTTCTTTGAAGGCAAAAGACATCTTTGTTGCCACTGTTCATCCCTGGCCATGCAACCTGGGACATGTGCCCACCAGGTGGGACTACAGTCTTCTTCGAGAGAGCTATTTTGCCACTATACATACCTGTAGGTGTCAGTAGCTGGCACTTTCCAAATCTGGATGCCCCTCAAGGGCCCTTCACTTCCCACCACCACGCTCAAGTTGGTGTTCTGGTAGGCGTTGTTACACTGTGCCTGTGTGGGGCCATGAGGTCCGCTGGCCCCACATGTGGTGAACAGCCAGTGAACTGTGACACAAAAGGAGAGGCAGTCAGTTACATACCCTGGATCTCCCTCTTCCCTGGGCTGTCTCCAAAGTGTCTGCTCCATGGCTTGAGGCATACATTCAAAGAAGGCTCCAAGATCATGGGAAGAAAATAACAACCAGCTATTCCAACTGGATACTTTTGTAAACAGCCTGGTATGGGTCAGAACCTGGGTCATGTACCATGGAAGAGATAAAAACTGAGAGGATTTAGATCAAGAGGGGTGCAACCAACTACAACACAGTACAGCGAGGGGCAAGCCATAGGAAGATAAAGCTAGCACCATGCTCTTAGAGAGGGAGTGATGACCGTGTTCAGGACCAACAGGCAAAGGCAGTGATTGAATACTTTTCTGATCTCTCACTCTGTCTAGCAGGGTGCTGAGCAAAACCCAGAAGTTTAAGCTTTGATACTGTGGCAGCTTCTAACCTGTTCCCAAAGATTTGCACATAAAAGGACCCTGTAGTGGTGAGAGGCTAGAAGGAGAAAACCAGACACAGAATTGGTCCTATGACCCCACTCTTGGCTCTGAGACCCAGCAAGCAGGAATAAGAAGCCTCAAGTTCTCTGGACATGGCTTTATCTGAGAGATGCTTTCTTGGTAACAGGCCCTCAATGGAGCAGACTGAAGCCTGCTCATCCCAGTCAAGCTGGGTTTGCAAATGAGTGGCTTGCAAGTTCTTTCTTCAATCCATAGTGTCAAAAATGAAAGGAGGAGGAGGAGGAGGAGGAGGAGGAGGAGGAGGAGGAGGAGGAGGAGGAAGAGGAGGAGGAGGAAGAAGAGGAGGAGGAGGAGGAGGAGGAGGAAGAGGAGGAAGAAGAGGAGGAGGAGGAGGAGGAGGAAGAGGAGGAGGAGGAGGAGGAAGAGGAGGAGGAAGAGGAGGATGAAGAGGAGGAGGAAGAGGAGGAGGAGGAGGAGGAGGAGGAGGAGGAGGAGGAGAAGGAGGAGAAGGAGGAGAAGCAGTCAAACTTGTCAATCTTTTAATGCATTTGTATGTGCATATGTGCACTTGTGTGAGTGTATTTGTAGAGGGCAGAGGAAAACCTCTAGTGTCATCCTTAGGATCATCACCCAGCTCCTTTGACATAGGGTCTCTCATCAGCCTGGCACTTCTCAGTTAGGTTAGACTGGCTAGCCAGCAGGCCCTAAGATCTTGTCTCTGCCTATCCCCTGCTGGAATTACAAGGGTATGCCTGGCTTTTTAATGCGGTTTTTAGAGGTTGAATTCAGGTCCCTCTGCACAAGGGAAGCAGTTTTCTGACTGAGCCATCTCTAGTTACAAAGTTGTCAAACTTTCTTCCTTTTCCCAGGCTCCCCATTATTCCCTACTGTGTGTGGTCTGCCCTTGTCTAGTGTCCTTATGTAGCTTTCTAGGGACATCACAGGAACACAACTCAAACCCTACCTGCCACCTCATCTTCCAGTACTGGGACATTTCCTTTCAAACGTCCTCTCTTTCAGCAAGGCTGGACCTTGGGGATTTGTCAGATCTCTTGGCCTCAAATCTAACACTCTATAACTCATAAAAGCTTTAAGAACTGCATTCTTGATAAATAAGCTTCTACTTAAAATAAATCTCATTTTCAGATGGCCCAAATTATTTCTCCTTTTAAAGAGAGATTGAGTCAAATTCTGTGCACAGCCAATGATGGGAAATTAATTTGAGAGTGTGTAACACTGCCACTAAAACATTCAAGAGGAAAAAAAATTGAAGACTTTGAGCTAATTTGATGATGAAAATGTAAGAACCTAATTTGACAGTCAGAGGGAGGTCACCTTGGCAAGGGTGAGAAACTGAATTCTTCTTGATTTACTTTTGTAATAGTATCCAGGCCTTAAGGTCTGACTTTCCAGTGGGATTCTAATACACACATCTAAATGGAAAGGTTGACTTCCATGTAGTTTCTGAAGGTCACTTCAAGGTTTAGGAAGTAAGGCACATATTGACTGATGGTTAGCTTTCTGATCAAATCTACTAATTCAAAGGATTTTGTGGAAGGTTCTGTTTGTGTCTGTTTGAGACAGGGTCTCCTTGTATGACTCAGGCTGGTACACATTCAGAGCAATTATTCTGCCCCAGTACTAAGGGAATGAGCATGCCTCACCATGTCCTACTTACAAAGGTATTTTTGCAAAATTTGCTTGGCTAGTTATCCCTTTACCTGGAGTGAGAAAGACTAAAGGTGGCTTTGGCAACTTCAAGACACCTGGCTTTGGGGGACTCTTCATCGACCATGGATCACGAGACCTTGATCTAGTTTCTTCATCCATGGAAAAGGTTTGTTGGCATGATAAGAATAGCAGGGTGTAGTAAGGTCATTGCAGAGTCCCAAACTCTATGCATATGAACTGTATCAATAGATCCTGCCTGTGTCTAAGACTGATATTGTCATCGACAAGAGGAAACTTATTCAGGAGAGTTTCTATGATTATAGATCCTTATTGCAGGACTTTTCCTGCCTATTGTAGTTGCACTGGAGATCAGTGATTGGGTAGTAGAAGAGGTGGGTGTGGCAAAGAGTTGGAAGAATTGGGGAAGGAGAGGAGGAGGAGAAGAAGCAACATGGAGGAAGACGTATGGGTCTAGAGCGGTCTTGAATAATTAAACATATCAAAAGGTTAGATATTGGGTAACAATTCTAATTGTGAGGGCATATAATGTATTGAGCATTTGCTAATATCTATAAATCCATTGGATAATCTTTAAGCTTTAAGAGTCTTCATGCTACTGGGTACCTCGAGCATGGCAGATATTGTCTGGGGCTTAGCTGAGCACTATAAGGGTGGCAGAGTTGAACCAGGGGCTATGCTTAGAGCCATGGTCTCCACAGAGCTGAATGATGGAGGCAACAGCCATATTAAGGTGTCATGGGTCTCAGGGCTGGCGGTCATGGCTAGCGTGGCTAGCCGCTAGTGTGAGAACTTAGAGTTGGAACATGGCTGCAGCTAGAAGCAGGCCTGTGCCGCATATCTAAAATCTTCTGCAACAAATCCCATGCCCACAGCACCTGAGAACTTAAACTCAATGAGCTGAGCATGAGGCCGGGCAGAGAAGAAAAGACAAAACTAAAAAATGGTTGGAAGCCATACCTCCCCATTCTGGGAAACTGGCATAGCCCATTCTGCAGACAGCCTGTATCTACAGCAAACAGCTTAGATTTGCAGAAGACACTCCACCTGGCAGCTGGAACTAACATCTGTACCTTGTTTGAGCATCTAACCTTGAGTAGAACCCCTTTAATTTTAGTCTGTGTTAGCTACAGGATTGAGTGGTTCTGAGGGGGTTCTGAGGTACTTCCAGGGAAGTTGGTCATCTACTTTTTTGCCAGCTGGAACTCTGATGAGGCAGGATGAGGACTATAGGCTCTAGATTCAGATGGGCCACACTTTCTCATTCTGAATTTTGTTCCTGACTAGCTCTAATACCTGAATTAGAACAAAGCATCTTAGGTGAAGGCCAAGACCCCATATGAGATCATGAAGCTGAACATGTGGGTCATGAGTGATGTGGCAACAGTAAGTCTATGAAGGTACAGTGACCAGACATTCATTCAAAGTCAAATACTTAATGAGTCTGAGATATTTCGGGCAGTGTTCACTAGTGTTGTATCCTGTGACTTCACTCCCGTCTTACTTTTACACACACACACACACACACACACACACACACACACACACCATGCCAACCAATGCTGCACTCATCTGGGACTATTGTATGTTGATGAGTTGCAGCACCTTTATTACACATACAGAATTTCCTCCTCTTATAAAGGAGAAGAGTTTAATTATCATAAACAAAGACCTTTACTAGTTTTCTGCCAACATCCTTCAGCATGTAAATATGACATGGATATATCCTAAGACTCTCTTGTATCTAGACAAACAGACATATCTCTCATTAGTATGCAAATTTGCTTTTTCTTTTGTAATTGGTAAACTTTTATGTACATCAAAGAATTGTTTTGAAATAAGTTTCTTTGTGACTTATCAGTAAATGCTTGATATTTTATACCATATGTATGTATATATGTATATATGTACACACACACAACACACACACACACACACACACACATATACCTGGGGTCAAGTCACAATTTCTCAGGCTAAAGGGGATTGCAAAATGGACAAAGGTTAAGGAGCCCTGGTTTAGGTTATATGACCTATCTGAGACTTGCCTTTTCTAATTGAACAAATGGAGATTCTACTACTTATTGATCAGTTTTCCTATGAAAACTGAAAGATGAACTCAAGCCAAGTGTTTGGCATAGCATGTAATATCAGAGAGATACATGAAGACAGTTTAAAACACGTGGTACTTTCACGTGGTTCCTCACTGTGGGGCTCTGACACCCCATCCTCAGGATTTATATCCCATTCCATGAAGCGGAGACTCCAGGGCTATTTCTCAGCAGAGGCTTCAGTATTTTTCCAAACTCGGTGGACATATATTAGTCTCAGGTGGTTTTCACAGACAGAATTTTGGTTTTATTTTCAGCAATTTCTGATGGAAAGGTCCAGAGAGGAAACTCTTTCTAAAGTGGATTCCATGGGAATTGAGGATTTGCCATCCCAGGTCAGACTCGTGATTCATCCAGTCAAAATTCTACTGCTCCCAGCAGCCTCTGGAACATGATGGTGGTCCCTGTTCTTGCAGATAGCCCTGACCCCTGTAAATCTGCCTAACTCTGCTTGGAACCGATTTATGTTTCCTAACACCACCACCTCTTGGGATACGGACTTTCTGAGTTTACTGCCTATTGTGCATGGCCTATCTTGCTCCTCTCTGTCTGTGTTTGTCTTGTTCAGTTTCATGGCATTGGTTCTCTTTATTACTTCTGGGCATCATATAGACATTCTCAAATGTTCCATTAAGGTGGGGCATTCATTGGTTCCTAAACCACCTGATGACCAAGGCTTTGGGGATTTAGATTCAGTTGATACTATTTCAAGTCAGGAGGCAATCCTTGTATAAAAACATAGCTAATGGACTCTGACACTCAGCTAGATGTATTTGTCCAGTCTAGCTCATCATTCTGATGTAGAAAGAACATTAATGGATCTTGTGAGCTCAGGTAGGCCCCTTAGGAGACTTTTGAAATGAGGGATGGTAGAGCAGGATAGGCATGGTCTCTAGGCCAAGATAGGTTAGGACCACAAGGGCAGGCAGATAGTAGGACCAGTCCAGCAGTGTCACTAGAGTAAAAGGCACTGGCCATGGCCTTGTATAAACTAAGAAGACTGGTTCAAGACTTAAAGGGCAAGGGAATTAGCCACAGTGGCTTTGTGTAACAGAAATAAGGCAAGCTTTGACCCTTAGGTAGAAAGTATTTATTTCCTTTGGAGTATGTGCATGTGAGATCCAAACTTTAGCTACCTGAGAGGCAGACCCACCCACAAAAGGTTCAGAAACCTTTCAGTGTGCATTATGCATGTAACACAGTGCACACTTTCTCAGTGTGTACTGTGCATGTACCACGATGCATGCTCTCTCAGGGAGCTAGGCACTCTGCTTTCATACACAAACTCAATGCCATTGAACTTGTGGAAACTTTGTATGCTAAAGTATTCCCTTTAGGAATCAGGAGATTTTCCCGGCTGTAGTCTATATACTTTTAGTTCCAGCACTTGGGAGGCAGACACAGGAGGCTCTTTGAGTTTAAGGCTGACCTGGTCTACAGAATGAGTTCCAGAACAGCCAGGGCTACACAGAGAAATCCTGTCTTGAACCCCCAACCAACAAACCAAACCAAACCAAACCAAACCAAACCAAACCAAACCAAACCAAACAAACAAGAATCAGGAAATTCACGTTCAGAGAGGCTAAGTAGCCTACCAAGTAAGTAGGTAATCAGTCAAGACAGGACCTCAGGGATGTTCTCCTATGGCAACTTTAAGGATCAAAAAGGAGCTGGGGGTGGGGACTGGGCAATAGTTCAGACAGTAAAGTGTTTGCCACACGAGCTGGAAGGCATGAGCTTGATCCTTAGTACCCATTTAAAAAGCCAGACTATCCTAGTACTGCTGGGTGTCAGGGTTGGGGGTCGGGGAACAACAAGTGGATATTTGGGGCTCGTTGGCTGTGGGAAGCGGCTCCACTCTCGCCATTAAAAGGTGGCACTAGGCATAGGCATTGCTTGAGAGAAAAGACAACTCCATATATGGAGTTGTAGGTGTGGTTACCCAATCACCCCACCTCGCATCATTGAGAATGGCCAATCACCAGTGACTTCGTGGCAGCTGCTGATAGGATTAAGGCAATGCTTATAAGGGGATGCATGGAGGGGGGGGGAAGGGGGGGAAAGAAGGGAGAGAAGAAGCTTGATGTACAGCTGTACAGGGATAGCTGAATAAACCTTATTCCGCTGGTTGAATGCGGGTAGCGACAGTTGGCCTGACAGCCTAGCCATATCAATGAGTTCCAGATTCAACAGGTATGGTGGCATGCTCTTATAATTCCCCTGCTGGGGAAGAAGGGATGGGGATGGCCTGGGTTCTCACAGGCCAGTCAGATGGACCTAAAAATGTTGAGCCCCATGAGCCAGTGAGAGACTTTGCCTCAAAAAATAAGGTAGATGGCACCCAAGGAAACAAAACCCAAGGTTAACTTCTGGTCTCACACATATGTGTACCCACATACAAGAAATGTGTGACACGTGAGCGCGTGACTGCATGAGCTCTCTCTGTCTCTCTCTCTCTCTCTGTCTCTCTGTCTCTCTGTCTCTCTCTGTCTCTCTCTGTCTCTCTCTGTCTCTGTCTGTCTCTCTCTCTCTCTCTCTCTCACACACACACACACACACACACACACACACACACACACACACACACACACAGGGATCACCAGGAATGCCTGCCTATCTCCCAGTACCTGCAATTAGAACATTTCCACGCAGTTTAGTGGTTTCTTCTTAGGCACTGAACCTGAGCTGCAGTTCCGGATGGAACAGCCTGGAGTTTCATCAAAGTTGCTCAGGCCCATGAGGGGACAGGTGAGATCTAGTCAGGGAATCATTGTGATTGGACTGTCCATCCCAGAAAGTCTCACAGTGATCACAGCAGTGCCTTTGTCTAGGAGAGAGTGTGGGCTTTATTGAGTCATGGGAATCAGGCAGAGAAAGCAGGTGGCTGGGACCAGGGATCTTGCCCCAGGGGTGCCCTAGGGATCAAGGTAGTGTCAAAAAGGAAATCTGCTAACTGGCTGTTTAGTTATAGAGCAGAAGAGCAAACGGTGAAGGCCTACACCACATGCATTTGACCACAACCCGAGCGTCTGCTGAGATGATTAAGGTCCCAGCGAGACCAGGAGGAAGGCAGACTGAAGTCCAGATGCCAATCTGAGACTCCCCATATTTCTTCCCTTAAGAACTTATATTGGTTCCCAAGGCTCTGGGAGGCTTTAAGGGGATCAAATGGCCCCTGGAGAAGAGCTTTCGTGAGGTTAAAGGAGATAGAAAGGTCACCTCTCCCTTCTCTTAAAAATAATAATAAAAAAATCTGCGTTTTATTAAAAGTCTTTTATGGGAGAAAAAAGAGCCCATATTTATCTTGTTGTTATACATACTACACACTGGAAACGCGGTTTAGTACTCATTCACATTTAGATTGTACAAAGAACTCACAAACGTGAAAATACTGATTGGTTTATAGACAGCTGAGTAAAGAAAAATCCATTAAGCGCTGGGTTTCATTTTAAGTATATTGCACAGCCCTTCAAGAAGAAACAAATCAATTAGTAATATGCGGCACAATGTTTAAAAAATAGGCTAGACAGTGATTGCTCTGGTTTTATTGCTGTTGCTAAGCCATCTCAGCTGCTCAATTCAGTGCAAAGAAATAAAGCGGGATACAAAGGAGAATAAGTTCTCAGCTATCTCTATGAATCACAGCAATGAGGATGTGCCTCAGGTTCAAGGCCTGTGTGTGTCGTACCAGAGAAAAGCACTCACCATCTCACGTGGACCATTGGCACCCATTTTGATTGGGAACCATGGAATTGAATTTTAGCCATAACCATTGACTGAGCTCAACTCCGCAGGAGCTGTGCATAGTGAACAATTTTCATGGCCTCCTGCATCCCATTAAATAAATATCAGACCAAAATCTGATTAGTCACCCTTCTGTAAAATGTATATGACACCATTCCTTATGGAAAGTAGGGAGAATGACCTTTGCTTTGGTATTTATGGTAAAATCCACTTGTTCCCTAGATAGGATGAAATGAAACTAATGTAGATACTTTTAATCATTCCTGTGTTAAAATAACTCTACTGCCTGTCTCAACTCTGGTTAATCTGATACAGTGATGATGACAACTGTCAAGAACAACCATGGAACCATGGAACTAGATCCCTGGCATCTTCCTATATATTATTAGAGAAATAGCTTTGGTTTTTTTTCTTTTTAATTCCTGGCTTATTCCTCTGTTGAGCTGCAAGGGCTAAAAAGAAAGGCCTACTCAGTTATGTAGCTACTTGGGAATTAAACTCATTCCTTGTTTAATGGCACAACATGAGATCCTGCAACAATGATAAAAAAGTTAAGCCTTTTAATTTTAAAATAAATCACAAAGGAAAATACACAAATCAAGTGTATATATACTTGACAGGTTATTATAAAGCAAATACTACTGCCCAGATCAAGAAATAAAACTTGGGCCAGTGACTTCATGGCCTCTCCAGTGTCTACTTCCTTCCTCTTACAAGGGATCAGATCCTGGATTACATTATAATTACTTCTTTGAAGTTCTCAGTGGTTTCCCCCGCCAAGTGTGTGTTATCCTTAGATAGTATTCTCCAGCCTCATCCATTAACTATGTTTTTGTGGCACTGAAGACTGAGCCCCGAGCTTTGCATATGTCAGGCAAGCACTCATCAGTGAGTTATGTTCCTAGCTCCCTGTCCTATTTCTCTTTTTATTTTGGAACAAGGTTTCACTAAATTGTTCAGGTTGGCTTTGAATCTGTGGTTACTCCTGATTTCCCAAGTTACTCCTGGTTTCCCAAGTTGCTGGGTGTATATGTATCTCACACACATATATGTATATAGATATGTTTCTTTAAATCTATAGGATTTTCCTTTAACTTTTCTTTTGCTTGATTTTATCTTTTGAGGAATAGAGACCATTTACTTTAGGGCTTTTTGCAGAGTCGAAATTTTGTGGTATGTTCTCATGATTCTGTCAGCACAGTGCTCTGTCTCAGAAGCTTGCCAGCTACATCTCTTTGCTTAACTTTGGGTGACGCCTTTCATTAGGCACCAAATGCCTGATCATTGCTCTGTCACTTTTAATATTGGCTCTTCTTAAAGCTCAATGTTTAGAAGCATTTACTAGAAACTGCAAACCAATGTTGTCTTTATTATATCTTTGTCTCACTATTTGGAGTATATTTGTGATGAGTTGCTGTTCTTTATGTGAAACATGGTTACTCAGCGATAGAACAGGAGTTAAGAAAGGCAGTATTATTCAACTCTTTCTCCTTGTTTCTAATATGAAATTGCTTTCATGTTATCTGAAGTTGATCAATTAAATATTTGCATATTATTATGGATCTATGAATTTAAATATATTTTTGAGGTTTAATTAATCATAATCAGTATCCTTTGGAAGCTCAAACTGTCATATCTTTGGTCAGTGGGAGTGGCTGGAATCCTTTTAAATGATCCTAGAAGATACCTTTGAGCTATCTTGTGTTAGACATAAACTTGAAAAACTCATCAAGAAACAGGCATAGGCAATGGCTTTCTCAGAAGAACTCCAATATCTCAAGAAATAATGCCAAGGACTGACAAATGGGATTATATGGAAGTAAAACATTTATGCTCAGCAAAGAACCTACACCATGAGAGAACAATATCTGCTCCCTATATTTTTGACAAAGAATTGCTATCTAAAGTACATAAAACAACAACAAAAAACCACCTCAAAAAATAAAACCTCACCACAACAACCCAAACAACCAATACATGAGCAATAAAAGGAACAAATATTTCTTAAAACACTAAATGTAAATGGCTAAGAAACATGAATGACATTTCACACTCTTAGCCATCAGGGAAATATGAGTTAAAACTCCACTGACATTCCACCTTACTCTAGTCAGAATGGCTGTCAAAGAAAAGAACAAGAAGTGGTAGTGAGGAGGTATGGACAAATGAAGCTCAGACAGCTCTGCAGAGACTGTAGATTAGCTCAGCCACTATGGAAATCAGAATAAAGGCTCCCCACAAAACTGAAATTAGATCTACTAAAAGACTCAGCAATACTATTCTTGGGCACGTACTCAAAAGACTATGAGTCAACACACCAGAGATCCCCTCACATCTCTGCAATACTAGTCACAACAGCTAAGGCATCCATTAAGGGAAGACTGAATGAGATAGATGTGGCATAGTGTAGAAGAATGAAATTAGACTCATCTCATCATCCTTCACAAAAGTTAGCTCCAAGTAAACCAAAGAGGTCAATGTGAAATCTGAAATTGCTAGAACAAGACATAGGCAGTGCCCTATGTGATGTAAGTATAGGAATGCACTTTCTGAACAGGACTCCATTTGCCCAGGAATTAAAGTCAACAACTGATAAGTGGGACTTCCTAAAACTAAAATCTTTCTGAAAGGCTAAGGAAACAATCAGTGTAGTGAAGAGGAAGCCTGTAGTATAAAAGAAAAATCTTTGTCAATTATACTTCAGAGAGAATAATACCCAGAATAGAAAAAGATCTCAAAAAACTAAGAGTCAAGGAAATAAACAACCCGAATACAAAAATGAGCCATAGATCTGGACAGAGTTCTCAAAAGAAAAAGTAAATATCTCAAAAAGTGCTCATCATCCTTACCCACTAGGGAAATGCAAGTTCAAACAATCTTACTCTAGCCAGGATGGCTAAGAGCAAGAAAAACAACTACAACAAGTGCTGGCAAAGATTTGGGACAAAGGGAACTATCATTCATGGTTGGTGGACTAATTTTCAGAATGGCTGTGCCAGTTTGCAGTCTCACCAAGATATATCTTAGCCATGTGACTAGTGAGATGATGAGTCTTAAAGGAAAACCTCCTACTTTCCTAAACCTGTGTAATTTCTAATGGTTCTTATAACATTCTTACACATGGATAGACGTAGTTCTCATTCCTCATCATGGAAGCGTCTATTTGCAGTAAAAGACCATCACACATATCCACAGCTAATCAAAATGAGAACATCTGACCATGAAGTGCCCAGCCCCATGTTATATATCTACAACACAGATCCTACCCAAGGCTCACAGAGCATGGAGGAATAGGAGGTGGAAAGATTGTAAGAGCCAGTGGGCCAGAAAGTCTACAGTGAGATTGTGCCTTCTAGCTATGACAGGAAAGCTTCACCCATAAAATCTCAACAACATGGCTACTTGAGACCTAAACAACTCCCAAAGCTATTGATATTTCAGCAGATATGTGAGAAATCTCATGGTGCCTACTCCAAGATAAGAAAAGGAGAATTAGTATTGCCCTAGATTTTAGCTCCTAATTGGATGTCTAATACCAACTGGTCACCCTTAGAAACAAATATAAGCAGGCATCACTGAATAGGCTCAACATATTGTATTTATACATGTGTTTGTTTATGTGTATTTATAATGACAATTGTGAGGGGAGGGAAAGCTGTGAGTTTCAGCAGGGGAGTGGAATGGGGCAGACGAGAGAGAGAGAAATAGGATGGGGGGGGGGTAGGTTTGAATTAAAAGCACCACCAACCATGACATACTATCTTCACAATGGTGTTTTAGTCAGCCATCAAGACAAATGAGATGTCATTGTTTGGATGCAACTGGAGATCACTGAGTTAACACAAATACACAAAACCCAGAAAAACAAATATCATGTGTTTTCTCTCATTTCTAGATCCCAGATTTTATACAGACATATCATAAGGCACATATGTAACATGAGAGCAAAGAGCCTGTGTGAAGAAAGGACAGCACCAGGAGGAGACAGCAGTGAAGAAGAAAGGGGCGGTTATGGGATGTGTGCAAATATGGTCAAAACATGCTATCCATGAAAGAAAATATTTACCAAACTCTATACTATGTACAACAAGTGTATACAAATAAAGAATGTTTTTTAAAAGCCCTTGTTATATGGTGTGACAAAATTTTCTTATCCTATCCTGGTATCAGACATTTTCCTATAAGCCACAATCATAGGCATCAAATCTTAGTGTTAGGACAGCTCGTTGCTACCAGACTAGTGGCTGTCTCTTGGTTTGTCTAGTGATGGAGGTGGGGAGCACACACAGTCATATATATGCATTGTATGAATACATCCAGATGGCCCAGATGTGCATACACTGCCTGAGTTCATGTGGAATTTTTCCACCTCACCTTCAGGAGGGATAAAAATTTAATCTTTCCTTATTACTTCTGTGTATTTTTCTGAACATTGAGAATCATGTTCCTCAATAATATAGTAATGGACTTAGAATATCCTGCAATTATTTTATCTTACTCACTGAAGAATGATATTTATCTTATTGTTACCATCATTAATATAAACACTGGAGTGGTTTGAAGGTTTTAGTTATTTACTTATTTGCTTTTGTCTCACTAATTTCTCATAGTTAAAAAAATTAACTTTGTGTGTGTGTGTGTGTGTGCACACATACTTTCATGTGAGTGTAGGTACCCACAGAGACCGGTAGAGGGCATAGGATCACCTGGAGCTGGAGTTCTATTGGTTGTGAGCTGCCTAACATGGATTCAGGGAACCAAACCCCAGCTCAAGCGCTCTTAACCACTGAAGCACCTCTCCAGACCTCTCGTAGGTTTTATGCATCTCCCTGCACTGGGCAGGGTTTTATACACAGTACTCTTTCCTTTTAGCCCTTCTTTAATCTCCCTTCTGTAGGTACTTAACTAATTTAATGTGCATATTCTTTCTTAATTTGAATTTTTCAGTTGTTTTTATTGTCTGAACCACAGGTTTAAGTTGATTCTGTAGAAATAGGAAGAGGAAAGATGTGGGTGGAAGAGGGAGGTGCTGGGGAAGGGGAAGAAGGCAAGGAAGAAAAAACCAAACCAGATGTCATTTGAAAAAAAAAATGCCTTATGAACCCTCCCCTGGTAAGCTGGTAAGGAACAGGACAGAGTGGTGGAGATGGAAGTTGTTGCTAACTTGTTTTTTTTGTTTTTTTGTTTTTTTGTTTTTTTTTGATACTGATAATCTTTTCTCATAGGGCTTATCAACAATACTGCTTCATTTTCTTATGATGTAATAGGTTAGTATTTTTTTGAAAACTAATAAATTAATTTTCCTTTTAGGTGGCCAAGGTTTTTTTTCTTCTTCTTCTTTAAAGCCCAGCAATTTCACAAGAATGGCTTTGGCATTGCTCAGCCTGGGTCTGTCTCCTTACGTATACAGTGCACCTCTTTAATAAGCGGTTATGATGGTCTCTCTAGGAACTGTGGAGCTTTTCATGCACAGTGCCTCACTCCTCTTCGGCTTTCTTCTCTTGGTGCTGCTGGGACCTCTAGTCGGCTGTCTCTGCCTGCTTGTGGTGTCCCTTATCTTCCTGATTTTTTCAGAAGCCATCTTTCAGCTTTCTGTTTTTGAGCAAGGAATGAGCTCTTATTTACTCCTCATTCCATCTTAATACTTCATTTCTGAAACCTTATTTTAACCTTTTTTCCCCTGAGGCTTAACATCTGATTCCTGAAACTCTTCTTAAGAGGGTCTGTTCATATGTCATTCTCTTAGACCTTGTATTATTGACTAAATATCTTGGCTCCTTTGGAAACAGAATCATACAGTTGTGACATATCCCAGTAGAGGGTCTTTCCTCTGGTCTCTTTGCTTTTTTCCCCTTCATGTGGAATCCTGGAACTTCTTGCTGTGCATTTTATACTTTCCCCAAGACACCAGGGTCAGGGCTTCTCCAGTTGAAGCCCTGCCCTATGATGATGTGCTAAGCAAGAACACGCAGCTGCTCTCTGAGGTTTCTGCTTTGGCAACACGTACTTGGAACTCTCCTACCTTTCGCCTCTCATCCTTGGACTCAATATTTATTTCACCCCCACAAGTTTCTTCTCACCATGGATACTATTCTGGGAGGCGGAGGCATGGTGGCCACACTGTTCCAGCTCCTTCAGACTTTACCTTGTGCTCAGTACTCACACCCCAAGGCACCTGGCACGTTCCTCAGCTCAGCAGTGACTCTCAGCTCAGGCTTCTGTCATTTCCTCTCCTTCCTCTTGTACCCATGCTAATCACATAGGTCTGGGGCAATGCTTTGTTTCTATTCACTCCTATTTTGAGGATCTTGGAAGATAATTAATTTATTGTCATTTTGTCATCCAAAGGTTTTGGGGTCTAAGTTCTGTTTTTATGTAAGGATTTAGAGAGTCTGAAAATAAAAACTAAACATCAAGCAAATTATGCCGTCCTCACTATCTCCACCTTTCTCCCAGAGTCTTTGAAAAGAACAAAACCACAATGGCATGGTCCATCTGCTGGACCAGCTCTTTAGTGACTCTATCTTGTCAGAGTCCTTGCCTCTGTCTCTGCCCTCTGGTAGCAGGTACTCTGTCTGACTCAGGGACACCTCCAAGGACCAGGGCCTTAAATCTGCCACCATATCATGTTTTCCTTTTGTTGGATACTTCACACTAAATACAATTTAACCTCAGCCTGGCAGTGCCACCTAGGTTTAATGAGTTGTTCAGGGCTATCTGGCCTTTCACTAAATGGTCCCGGGCACATATATTTTATATGGAGTTGCTTTTCTTCTCTCTAGCTCTCCCTTTTCTATCAGAACCTCAGTGTGTTCCCCTGTGTTCTGTTTTATTTTGTAGCCAATACCAAGGGTGTGGGAGGGGACCTCTGCCTTCCATCGTTTAGACCGTAGGGTTCCTGATCTTGATCTCAGAGTGTTGGAAATTACTTCTGTTTTGGTTTTTTCATTTCTAGTGGGTGGTGGGAAATACTGGAAGTCTAACCCCAGATAAGAGGGTGTTTCCATGGTTCTGAGTTGGTAGGGCTGGTAACGCCTTTCGGCTTTCAACCTCACCATATTTAATTATAGTGCAGTTGAGTAGCATCTCCGCCATCATGTTAGGTCAATGAAAAAGGGAGGAAAAAGGGCTGTTGCTTTCACCTCACCAGATAATGAATCATGGAAAAAGTTGAACAATAAGCCTGAGACATGGAGTGAGCCTGGGGCTGAGTGAGGACGGTGGAGCCGCCCTTCCACAAACAGTCTTACTGGAGCTGGATGAATTTTCATTGCTATTGTTTCTAGTTTGTTTTGATGGGAACTATTTGTGCACACACACACACACACACACACACACACACACACACACACACATGCACACACGCATGTGCACGTGCGCCCCATATGCACACATGCAGGCATGCTAGTATGTGCACCTATACAATATATGAGGGTATCTGTGCATATTGTCCCTGACACCCCTGCACCCCACTCCTGTTCATTCACACAAAGCTCCTGGGCCATGGCTCTCTCCTGGTTTGCTATGTACTTGCTTGAGATCTCATTGACTTTGCCTCCCAGTCTCCTTTGTTTCATATCAAGTTCCTCCAGACAGGTGAGATGTCCCCTAATATGGAAGTATCCCAAGACAGACACCAGAGGCTTGAATCCCCTGCAGTTGGGAGACAGACATCTCCTCTCCTTGGAGGGGGATCTCCCCATCAGCAGGCAGCAAGTCAGGGCTTTTGAGATAAAAGCTGCTTTCAGGACTGAATTACCCTAAACAGCTCTGACACCCAGCAATCTGCAGCAGCTTAATGGTGCCTGTGATGGCTGCTGCTTTGTGTTCTCAGCTACCCCCTGCTCCCTGAGGGAAACTCAGTCACACTTGGGAAAAGAGAAAGGTCACTGGGAAACAAAATCCCAAAAAACAAAAACAAATCCCACTCACTATTCTGAAAGCAGAGCTGTAAAAATTAAGTTAAGGGAGGCTCTGGGGCTAATTCAGTTATTCCCAAGTTGGCTTCATCCCAGAGCTGGGGTAATAAAGTATTTGATATTGACATGGCTATGTGAACTCAGCCATCTGCAGGTTATACATAATGGATTTGGTGGCAAGGCTTAAGTGGAAAGAGGTGGTGGCTCAAGTACTTGCTCTGTCCCCACATGGGCCAGAAGAATAACAGACATCTGCCTTGTTAAGTTCTTGTAAGACAAGACTTGATTTGTCTTACTGCAACAGGGTTATGTCACTAGGATTTGTTGTCAAGAAAGAGATAGAGGGAGAGAGAGAGAAAGAGAGAGAGAGACATAGAGAGAGAGAGAGAGAGAGAGAGAGAGATACACACGCATGCATGCACACACACGGAGGGGAGAGAGAGAGAGAGAGAGAGAGAGAGAGAGAGAGAGAGAGAGAGAGAGAGAGATACACACACACATAGAGACAGAGAGACAGAGAGACACAGAGATACACACGCATGCATGCACACACACACACACACACACACGGGGGGGGGGAGAGAGAGACAGAGAGAGAGACAGAGAGAGAGAGAGAGAGACAGAGAGAGAGAGAGAGAGACAGAGAGAGAGAGAGAGAGAGAGAGAGAGAGAGAGAGAGAGAGAGAGAGAGAGAGAGAATGTTGGAAGCCATGCCTTAACTACTTAGCACCCAATGCTTCGCTGGTTGTGTGGCCCTGACTCATAGCTTACTGGAACCTGAGGCTGGTGGTATTATGACCTTTCTGGAGGATGGGCAGGCAGGTATAAATAGGCAGCCCAATCTGTCAGGAGATTTCAAAGTCGACACAAAACCAAAGAACAGAGAGTTCTGACTGCTAGGTCAGAGTCTCAGAGCCTCTAAGACAGTTGCAGATCAATGAGAGGGTGAGGCATCCCAAAACCAAGGCTAGAGAGGGAGCCCATGGGAGGACATTAGGACCTAATGCTCAACCCAAAGAGAGACACGTGTAAGGCTGGGAGGCTAGAGGCCAAAACAGAAGGCATGATCTCTCACTCCTGCTGGCAGTGAAGGATGAAAGCTGGAGCTGCAATGGTCACTTTAGATTCACAAGGCAACAGGCACGAGGAAATGGTCAAGAGGGCCACAGAGAGGTGAGCTTGATATCACCAGGAAAGGAGCTAACAACACTAGTCACTTACAGGGCTACTGAATAGACACGGTTGCCTGTGAAGTTATTTTTATTTTAAACTTTCAATGGGTCCTGGCTTAACATAAACAGAATACCCTAGATCAAGGCCTCCCACTCACTTGCAATGAAAATACCAATTTAAATAAATATCAATTTAAATACTAAAATACAAACTCTTGAAGCCTGAGGGCCAGGGTTCAAATAGTAACATCAATGAGATGAGAGAAGGTTCCTAAGACTTCCTTAGATCCTAGCCCATGGCTTCCTTGGTGGAGAGAGAGCCACCAGAGACAGACCCCTGTCTCAGATTGTTCTGAGGGCCTCCTACTTTATTCTTATCCACCTTTGGCTGTGACTTGATGCATGTCTAGGTCAAGGCCTTCAGGCCTTATGACTGTTGTGGCTGGTTTGCAGAGAACTTTGATATGTTTGGGTATGTATGAGTGCATGTATGCTTGTCACGAGTGGAGTGGAGTCCTAGAAAGACCAACCCCCTTTCAGTCATGAGAAATAAACAAAGTAGCTTCTAGCAAGCATACAAATAATACTATCAGAACACGGTCAGTGGATCAACCTCTATTTTTCTAAACTTACATAGAAGCTAAGAGCCAAGTGTTTCCTTGGCCACATGCCATTGAAGTTTGGCCTGTTGATATGTATTGTAATGGTAAATACTGTCCCCCAAAGTCTGGATGCCTCTGGAACTAGGGAATCCTTACTTACACTAGGTGATGCTATGTATCCTTGCTCCTTAATTTAACACTGTTGGTAGAATAAAGATGCCTACAGCCTACAGCTGAGCAGAAGAGATGTAGGTGGAGTTTTGGTTCTGAGGGCTTGGGGTCTGAGGCAGAGACTATGAGGACAATGATAGAGAAGAGAGAGGAGACAATGCTATAGGAGAAGGGATCATGAAAACTGGCCATGAGGACTGGCCAATCAGAGCAAGAGTGGCCCAGGCAGAACATGTAATGTTGTGGGGTTATTGTCAGGGAAGTAAACAAAATAGCATAGAGGGTTGATATCTGCCCAGCTCTAGTGCTATTAAGGCTTATTATAAATATAAATGTTTGTGTCTTTAATCTGGGAACTACACGATCTAAGGTGGGAGAAACCCCCATTACTACAATAACATGCCTGGCTCCAAAGCCTAGGATCCCAACATTAGTAAACAGAGACATTTTCCTTATACAAAGTGCCCTGAAGTTTCCTTACTGAGTGTCTCAGTGACACAACACACGTGGATATACCACAGTCTCCTGTCACTGTTGCTTCTGTCCCTTAGCCAGCTTCCTTTACTTCTTAGTGTGCTTCTTTTGGAAAAGAGGAAATCTGTACACCAGTATAGACTTACACGAGTTGGGTTAAGTCTATTCTGTTCACTGTCTTATGTCCAGAGCCTAAAACAGTGTGAGACCCACAGAAAGTGGTAAGTAGATCTTCATTAAGTGAAGCCCGAGATGTAAACAAAACACAACAGAAAGAAGAGATCTGGCCACACCCCTGCTTCCACACTCCCCAAGTATCTAAAAGGGAGCACTCCTGAACTGTAAGGTCCTAGACTTTTGGTTCTTAGCTTCTGTGTAAGTGTACAACAACAGAGGTCGGTAACTGGACAGGTCCTGATAGGATCTCCACATGCTATCTAGAAGCTTCTTTGTTTATTGCCCGTGACTGAAAGGGGTTAGGTCTTGATAGGACATCGCCTCCACCGCAGCGTACACTTGGGGCAAGTGTACATACACTCATACATACCCAAACATGTACATAACCAAAATGTTACCTGTGAGAAAACCCTCCAGTACCATCCCTTAAGTAGTGAGGACACTACTCACCCAGTGGTTGATGGACCAGATCAGTTGATAGGCTGAATAAATTAGTTAGAATGATCAAAATCACAAGGATGGTTGAGGGGAAGGAAATAGTTCTTTCCTAGGTGCTGTACTGAATAATGTGGAGGCTTTGTTATTGATCCTCAGGCAGGTTGGTAGATAATCCAGAACTCTGCTTATGTGCTTTTCCTCATGTGCTAACGTTAATCCTGGACTAAGATCATTAAATCTGCCAGTCACTTTACTAAAACAATAATAATTAGATGAACAGATTTGCTTTTGCCTTCTCGTGAACTCACAGTCAATATTCACTCTTAAAAACAAATCAGGATTTTCTGGTCCAGTCACTTGGGATTTATTTGGAAAAAAAAAAAAACTTTCATAGAGAAGGTTCAGGAGTTTCTATGATTTCTAAGATCTGGACAAGTTTTGGATGACTACAGGCCCTCTGTCAATCAATATTGATAAGAAAGCTCATATGGACCCCTCACAAGAATCTATACCTCCCCACACAAGTAAGTGCAATGCTTTTACTTGCAAATAGGCAGTTGGTTTGGTTGGAAAACTGACTTAGTGGACTCTAAATAGACAATACTGTCTCCTCTCTCCACTTTAAAAACATTGGTTAGATTTTAATGGCAAGATACTAGAATTTTCTTTGAATTTTAGTAAAAAAGAAATTCATGCACACAAGATATATATATGTACACACACACACACATATATATATACACATGCACACACATATACACACAAACACAAAGAACACAGATCATAGAAGTGAGTTTGCCTAACATTTTTGGTCATATAGGTTGATCACAAAGTTATCAAAGTTAATAACACAAAATTTCATATGAATATTCTGTTTTATATCCTTGATCATCGCTTAGAAATAATCTCATTTTCTTGTTACCACCTTCAGCTCTGATAAAGAACCTTGGTCTCTAGGCCTCTTTGCTAGTCCACCATGTTAGTCTTAGTGTTATGTGTCTCTCAGTAGGTGATTTGTGAATAGTTAAATACCCAGGGAATGCTAATAGACACTTTGGGGACTGAGCCTGGGAGGTCTATCAGGAGGCTCTCAGGGCTTCCTAGTGTGGTTGTTCTGATGCATGACAGCCACTGTAGGTGGACTTGAGCTGGTCCCCACCTGAGGTTCACACTGGTGTAACCTCTGCCTTTGAGTGTGAGTCCCTGCGCTCTTTTACTGATGGAGCATGCAAAGATGATGGGATGCTGTTGTCAAGATTACAGACCTGTTTTGCTAGCAAATTATTGTCTTCCCCGCACATCTTTCCCTGCCCATGCCACACCTGTACCGAAGCAGGCTGCCAAGGTGAACAGGCACTGATGGTGGCCTCTAGACAGTTAGGAACTGGGGTTCTCAGCCCCACTCTCCAGGAACTGTCAGCAATCTGATGGGCATGGATGTGACTCCTTTCCCTGCCTAGCTTTCAGATGAGATCTCAGCTCTGGTGGTAGCTGACGGAGGTGGGCTTGGCTTCCTACTCACAGGCCTTGATAAACGTGTGTGTGTTGTTTAAGGTTGATAAAGTCATGGCACTTTGCTTCAGAGTACTGGATTATCTCCACAAAGCCCCTGCCCATAACAAGGTTTTTGTTTCTGGGAGGGCCTGACTGAACAGAGTCTTGCAGTCTCCTCTCTATTCTCTGAGCCTCAACAATCCTTAAGGCAGTTTCATCTGGCCTTTTTCTTTTGACAAGGAGGGGTAAGCAGGGAAGACATCTTGGTGTTTCTCTTAGAGCCTCAGTCTACTTCCTGTCTCAGATGAGTTGCAAAATATAATACCTTTCTATAAAGGTCACTGATACTTTAGTGGGACAAAGGCTATCAGCGATGCAGGGCTGGGCTCCAGGCTGAGGTGGTGAGCCAGGGATGAAAATAACGATCAAACTGGACTCCGTAAACAGGAGCTCACTGCAAGCACTGATGTAGGGCCTTTGTGTTCCACCAGTCACGAGCTAAATGATCTTAATCAAGGCATGCTGAGCTCAAGGCTCTTGGATCGTTTATTGTCTCCTACTTATGTAACCTGTCACGGAAACAAATGGCAAAAACAATGTGTTTTCTCAAGGCTGGCTGGGAGAGAGGACTGTGGTGGCTCTTGCTTGCTGCTTGGGGCAGCATTGGTGGCCCAGACATACTTGAGGTGTTCTGCTAGGCACTCATAATTCTGCCACTGCAGATCATCAGACCAGGGCCTCACTGGGGTTTGTCAGGGTGGTATGTGGGGGGCTCCAAAACCGTAGCATAGAAGCCATATTGTTTGCTCCCTCTGTTGTCTCCTTTTCCTTCTTCAACACAAGGCTTCATGTAGCCTGAGCTAGGCTTCAGCTCACTCTGTAATGGAGGATGACCTTGAATCATCTGTCCATCTTCTGCCTCCTGAGTACTAAGATTATAGGCAAATGCTATTCTACCTGAGTTGAGGACCTGCTTTCTAGGAATTGGCTTTCTTAAAATAAAAAGCTGTTGGTTGGTTTAGGATAATTTGCAATGCACCATCTGGGGCAGGATGATGTCAGAACTGGGCAATGGTGACGCAGCCCTTGTCCTCATGCTAGATAGAAGCACTGGCTTGCTAGGAAGCCTGTGTGAGCCAGCTCTGGTGGTACAGTTTTTCAAGAGCAGTGTGTGGCTGGGTTCCAGCCACAGGCCTTGGCACAGTGTAGATACCCAATGCAAGCTTGTTTCACAGGCTCTTCTGGAATTGGGATTCAGGGAAAGTGGTGTTGTTTAGTACACTGAATGTTGACTTGAATCCCTTGAATGGAAAAACAAACAAACAAATAATAACAACAACCCCAGCTCATGAAACCAGGGGTCTTGATGGGGGTCAGCGGTTGGGTAGTGTTTGATATTCTCTGACAGGCGTGGATGCACTGTGGGAAAGGCTTTGGGCTAAGTAGCCTTGATGTTGAACCATGGCTCTGTAGAGAGATGGTGGGGTGAGTTATTTACATTCTGACCTTCACTTTTCTCAATTCTACAATAGGAAAAATAAGAAAGGCTCACTAGCATATTACATTAGACACACTTCTGAACCCTTGACATGTATTAACTTATGTGGTCCTTATAGAAAATCTATGAGCTATTATTACTAATGACATAAAAACTGATTCTCTGAGTGTGTTTGGTATATGTGTGTCTGTGCATTCATGTTTGCATGTGTGCAGGTACATGTGTGTATCTATGTGGGTACACCTGCACATTTGTCCACATGGGTGTAGAGAGCTGAGGTTGACATGGAATGTCTTCTTTAATCTCTGTTTACTTCATGTACTGAGGCAGGGTGTGAAGCTCAGTACTTTGGCTAGTCTGGCTGACCGGCTTGCTCTTGGATCTCCTGTCTCTACCTCCTACAAGCTGGGAATACAGATGGACTGCCCCACCTCTCTCGCTTTCATGTGGATTCTGGGGACCTGAACCTGTGCAGCAAGCTCTTTAGCTGTGGAGTCATCTTATCAGATATATAAAAACACTGTCTTGGATAGGAAGAAACAGATGAAACAGAAGGAGAAGGAAGTTGCCTGAAGTGATTGGCATTGCTAGGATTTAGGCCCAAGTCTTCTGTGCTTAAAAATTGTGTTATTTGGAGTCTGGGAAAATGGTTCAGTTGGTAAACTACTTGCCTAGGAAGTATATGGATGTGAGTCTAGTGCTTTAGAAACTATGCTCACAAAAACCAGATGTGGTGGCATATGCTTGTTCTACCAGTGATGCTGAGATAGGAGGTGGAGGCAGCTGTATGTCTTCAAGTTCATGGGCCAGCTAGCTTTGTCTATATGGGGAATTTTTAGGCCAATGAGAGACTTTTTCTCAAAAACAGTGGAAGGTACATGAGGACTGACACCTGAGGTTGTCTTCTGATCTCCGTACGTGTTCTTTGTACACCCACAAACCCACACCCACATAAACCGAATGCATGTATTCACATGTGCATGCATGCACACATAGCTATGCTAAGTTTCTTTCTCAACTAATATCCATCCTCAGAGGTCTTGAAGCATAAAATGAGAGAGAGAGAGACACTGTATGACCTTAGAATCTGCAGGTCTGTGAACAATGAAAGCATGTAGGATATAAAGGGAGGGATGGTGGTCTATAGTGGTGGGCACTTGCTAGATAAGCATGAATGCCAGAGTTTGGATCCCCAGGATACCCTGAGAAGTTTTCTCTGGTAAGCAGGCTTCTTTCAACCCAATCTTTAGTTTTATGTAATTACTGCCAGCAGGTTCCCTTCCTTGGCCACCAAGCTGACCTCAATCATTAGAGTTGGCCACCACTTGGAGGCGTGGGCTGGCTCCCCAGCATGCAAAGCCACTTCCACTAAAAAGAAACTTGTTGATTTCAGTGATGAGAATCATGAATCACCCATTAGTTCCACACCACCTCTCTTCCTGGTGCGCTGCCACGCTAGCTCCCGGGGAAGGGAGACACACCTAAATGAAGAATGACATGTTAATTCAGAGGGTGCGAAACCCCGTGCACCAACTGGGAAGGCCTAAGCCTCATTAAAGTGGGTGCTTCATGCATAACTACTGCTATGATAATTCCAAATAGGTGATAATCTAAATCAGAACAGCACACATCATACAGCACAGGGCTCAACAGCAGGGAAGGAGACCAGGGGAATGTCTAGTCTTTGAATGACTCTCAAGGACTGTATCTATGACACCAAGCCTGGCACTCCTTAAAGAGCTATTCCCCCAACTGAGCCGGTGTTAGTGGGAGTGCACTGGTGAAGGCTGGGGTGCATGGGGGTATGCCAATGAGTTTCAAGATCAGCTTTTTTGTGTGTGCAAGTGTACTAGTGTGATGTGTTAGTGAAGAAGCAGGTGTAGTCAAAGCAAAACCTAACACAACAACGGGGTGGGGGACAAGGGGTGGTTTCTTAATAGCAAGATCTTTCTAGAAGATCTTTTCAACAACAGGGCCCTTTTAAGGTTGCTGTATCCCAGTTTTGTTCTTGCAAGTGTTAAATGGCTTAGAAAATGTTACTTTTTATGTGAGTCTTAAGAAATAGATCTCTAAGCCATTCACCTATGTGTAACTTTGGACTAGTCACTTCATCTCTGTAAACCTGAGTCTGTAAGGGGCTAATATCATAGCAGCAACAAGTGAGATAGCCAGCCATGCAGCTCAGTACAGCTCCTGGCTCCCAGCATCATCCAAAGAACAGTGGTTATTGCTGTATAATGCTAGGTCTTTATTGATGTAACATGGTACCTTGAAAGATGCCTGTGACTCTGATACCACCTCACCGCCTTGTCCAAGATAGTGACCTTTATCTGCAGCCTTGGGTCTCTTTTAACCTTTGTTGCTAATGAGACATTCCCGAAGGGCTTGAGAAATACAGATTTTTAACCTCCCCTTTTCAAGATATCCCACAGAAATGCAGGAGCCCAGGAATCTGCATTCTCAGTGGGCAGCACATATGAGCAACTTCTTTCAGACAGGGGACCCTGATGAAGATGCAGGGAAGATACTTCTAGAGTGAGTAAGTTCCTGAGAATGTCCATGTTTAAGCTTTTATGGGGAAGCTGCTACTGACAGAGTTTACCCAGTGTTCTAATATGGTGTCCCCCATGGTGAGTGGCCCTTCTTGGTCTCCTACCCTTGTTTTAGGATATTCTCATAACTTGGAACTCCCTGCCTTCCAAACTAGTACCCAGTGAAGAGCCGCAGCTAAAGATGGGAACTTGGCTTCCTTCCCATCCCTAGCCCACCATGGGTTTGTCTACAACACCAAGGTGAGAGGTAACAGAATACTTCAGAACCCCATTCAATACTCTTTATACAGGGATGGGACTAACCAGAAAGGAAAAGATGCTTCACTAGTGGGGTGTGCCACTATAGTGTGCCCCTATAGTGAACTTCACTCAGCCTACAGAGTCTGAGTACGGAAGCCTATGAGACACAAAAAGATTCCCCACCAAATGAAAAGACAGTTATGAAAGAGGGGCTGGGCCTTGGGAAGACTTCCTTCCAACAATGCTGTCATCCCTAGAAGGTTGTGCTTGGAGCATAATGGCTCTAGCTACAAATTCTATTAACTCTGATAGTTGTTCTGAGTGAATGGATAATGCATTTAGCAGAAATAGACCCAATCAATTTATATGAAACACATAGAACTTCTCATTGGAATTGGCATCTGTTCTTGAATTATAGGAGCATGTGTGGAAATGGACAGTCTGTCACCATGACTTCTGGGCACATTAGCTCAGCCAGGGCTTAATTGAAGAGAAGGGCCAAGGAAAGCAATGGCTCCCTTATTCCACATTGTTTTAGCTCTGAAATCATGGATCTGTGGATGGGAAGGGACTGGATTGCTTTAAACTTGATTCTCTCTCTCTCTCTCTCTCTCTCTCTCTCTCTCTCTCTCTCTCTGTTGTGTGTACATACATGTGTATGTGTAGATGGGTGTGTGTACATATGCATGTGTACATGTGTCTATATGCACATGCACATATGTGTATGTGTGTATATGCATGTGCACATGTGTGTGCATGAGCGTGGAAGCCAGAGGCCAACCTTGTTTCTTGCTATGGTCTCTAATTTGCCTGGAGCTCACTGATTTGATGAGGCTGGCTGGTCAGATTACCCCAGTATCTGCCTAGTGCTGGGGTTACCAGTGTCCCTGGTTTTTTAAAATGTAGTTCTGGAGATTGAGTTCATGTCCTCATGATTTTGTGATAAGCATTTTCCTGAGCCATCTTCCCAGTCCCTCAAACTTTGACTTCTTGGAAACAGTAGGTTACCTGTTCCTATCTATACTCACAGGAGACTCTCCCACAAGAGCGATTCCTGTGTGTTTACTGGCATGCAAAGGCCATGCAAAGGCCCTGTGAGGCTTAACAACTCTAGCACCATGGTTAATGTGATTGACTAGGACAGAACATGGAGGTTCTGACAACTAGTCTAGAGTTCTTTTCAGGATATATAAACAGGATATATAAACATATATTATACATAAGACACACACACATACACACACATAAAATTATAATCATTATTATGTGTACCTGTGCATGTGTGCATGCATGTATGTGTGTGTATGTACACCCATGCTTGTGTGCATGTCAGGGATTAACTTTCTAAAGTTGATTCTCTTCTTCCATCTCAGGTTCCAGGGATCAAACTGAGGTCATCATCAGGTTTGCACCGGAAGTACTTTTCCTAGCTGAATCATCTCATAGGCGTCTACTTTTTCCTCCCTCTTTGTTCAAGATGCATACATGGAATTGGTAAGTAAATCCATTGTTATTCTCTTCCCCCCTCCCAAGACTCCAAGATTGTGGCATTTGGTTCTGCCAGTGTCACATCTGTGCTCATAGTAGAGTGGAGATGGCCCTGGAGCTTTCAAATCCTCAACTAGACGTCTTAGGGAGGGAGCGATGCAGAGCCTGGTTGCACCTGCTCAGCTGCAGCAACATCTGTTACCAGGGAGAGAGACAGGCACCAAGGTGGAGACAGAGGAGGGGAGCTGGAGAGAATTAGGGGTGGAGGGAGGGGTGGGAAGAGAAGAGGCTGACTCTGTAGCCCTAATTGCATTAGCCCAACCATTTGGTTAGTGTAATTGCATGTGCAAAGCTGACAAACGTAATTTCCCAGGACTTAATACTCACCCCATTTTCTCCTCCAGCTTCTTCATCCGATTAGCTAAAGTGACTCAGAGGCTTCCGAGAAGCACAACCTGGTCAGGCGTTTCCCTGCCCCTAGGCTGGAGGCTCCCCTGGCCACTCAGTCTCCTGGAGTGAGCCTGGATGGCTGGCAGGGACACAAGGAGCCTGGGGAACGTTGGCAATAATAGTTTTCTCAGGGCCTGGTTTCATAGGGCTTTTGTGTGTTCGGTTGCTTCTTTGCTGGCTGCCTGGAGGAAAGCCGAAATGCCACCCCCACCCCCTTTCCAACTCAGTGCAAACTGACAGTGCTGAACTTTGGAGAGAAAATCTTATTATCTTGTCGCCTTCATTCTTTGTCAGAGGGTCGGGAGCTGACTATTTACTGCTCAGGCAGGGACTCTTAGCTGTGTCTGTCCCCCTCACCTCCTTTTTACACAGCACTTCTCCCTGATTGGAGATCCCTTTACCAGCAGTGGCCAGTGGAGCTGGTGAAAAGACTATAGACCTTGGGTTCACATCCTGGCCGAATTGGCTAACAGCCATGTCCTCATGGTCTGGTCCTTTATTCCATCTTTCTTCTCCCTTCAATAGGAGTAAAAGTAACTACCCCTGGAGGAGGTCAAGTTAATAGTGAAAAAGCCTAGCTCATTGGCAGGCATTGTCTGACTTCCATTTCCTGTCATTTCCCCTCTCCCTTCCCATACATCACACCTCTTTTCTTCCCTTCCCCCTTTCCCCTCTTTTCTCCTCTCTTTCCCTCCCCTTCTGTCCAGGGACTCGTGAGACATGCCTGTGAATAGTGGCCTCCTTAGCAGAAATCTTGCCCTCTATAGAGATACCCACTGAACCCCCAATACACATTTAGAGGGCTCTACACTGAGATGGGACAAGAGGATCAAATCGTGGTGGAGATAAATACCTCCTGCAATAGAGCACACGAGGGGAAGGTTGTAGAAGCTGAGGACCCTCTCTTTCTTCCTAAGCAGCTCCTGATGTGGTACTGGGCTCTTGGGAAAACAATGGCTTCTTATTTAATGTCATAGACCAGTCCCAGGGAGCCTCAAGGCCACTCTTAGACATCCTTGGTTCAATATCCTCTTTTGCCCTCTGATCTGGAGCCAATTCTCTACCTCGTTCTGAGGTGATGTGACCAGTAGAATAGCCTGGTCTACAGCCTGATAGAAGCTGGAGTCTGCTTCCAGCTCTGTTTGGAGATGGTGGGGAGTCATAGCCCTTTTCCAGCTCCTGTGTGATTTTACTTGTTGGGAGTGGCTAATGGACCCTTATTGATTATCCTTTTGGGGACAGTGGGAGTCATGTGGCAATGAACCCAGACTCAGGCAGGGTGGACTAGTGCTCCCTAAATGTTGGTTGGTTGTAGCATTGTGGCTAGTGACATTAGAGGATCAGGACTCAGGCTTCCAGATGCTCACCAATGAATCAGTAGATGTTTCTAGAGTCCCTGTTGGTGGTGAGGCCAGTGGTGGGGCTGCCTCTATATTTACTTAGCACAGAATGAAAATGGAAGTATGGCCCCCTTCCTAAATTCATAGATTTGTAAGTTGTGCAGGTTTATCAAAAGGCAGTAAACACAGGTGAATTCCCTGAGGGTAAGTGGTAGGAGGGACTGAATGGATAACTGGGAAGGTCCTTACTCAGGCTACTGGGCTGGTTACTTATTTCCATGAATTATGCTGCTGTTAGGATACAGAATTATCTAGGCTAGGTTCCCAGCTAGGCTCTGGGAGGGTTGGGAGGTTTGAACATGGAGTGCTTTAAAGGTGAAGGGAGAGAGGGAAGGAGACACATCCCCCTTTCTTAGGCTTGCTAGTTGGTCAGATCAGGCAGGAATCAGGAATGGAAGAGAGGCAAGCAGCTTTTGTCTTTTTTTTCCCTCCAAAACTAAGCAAAACTAAAATTTAGCTAATGAGCTGAGGGCTCACAAATTCGATGTCAAAGCTACAAGCCTCTAATTATTTTGCACTTTGCATAGGACCAGGAGTCTACCTTGTAAGTAGAAATTACAGACTTATCTCTTTGCTGTTATTCTAATCAGGATGCATACAACAGGATGTGGTGGACTATGTGTTGTACTTGCTTCTTATGTGAGAAGTGCCAGTTACCCATGTACTAGAGCCCTCAGGGCATCTGAGAACCTCAGGGGTCAGGGGCTCTTGGGTGGAACCTAGGAGCTAAGATCCCTGGTGCATGTGCGTGTGTGTGTGTGTGTGTGTGTGTACATGCAGAGGGCAGAGGTTGATGTCAGATGTCTTCTTTGACAACTCTACCTTATTTGTTGATACAAGGATTCTTATTTAATCTAGAGTTCACCCATTCAGCAAAATCAGCTGCCCACCAAGCTACAGGGATTCCCCCTGTCTCCAACTCCTCAGTGCTACTGTGAGTGGCTCTTTATATGGGTACTGGGGCTCTGAGCTGGGGATTGGAGTTTATATGTCAAGCACTTTACAGAATGAGCCATCTCCCTTGTCCCTAAAAGGTGAAGCTAAGAGAGGCACAAACCTCCTCATCTTCCTGTCTCCACCTCTATTGTATTTGCCTATTTGTACCCCACATTATGTGTTGGGGCTCTCCAGATGTAAAGTTTCTCTTTTATATACTTCCAGTAGTCTTTATTGCTTAGGTGATGTGAGACCTACAGCTTCTTTTAGGGGTCCCATAGCAAAGGTAGTGATGCCTCTTCTGGAGATCAACCATTTCCTTTTAACCACAGTGCCCATCCCAACCACAACACAGGCCATTCTTCTGCCTTCCATATAAGAAATGATGTACTTTAAGTGTGTCAGATGTGACACAGTAACCCTTACCTGTAGGGTCGAAGATGGGGGTTGGTCCTGATATGTTTGCCCAGGATTTTGGCTCCTTGTTTGGGTTTTTCTCAAATAGATTTCTGGATTTGGGTACTGCATTCAGGGGCATTTTCTCATCCCCACTGACTAGAATAGAGAAGAGTTAGAAATGAGTTAGGGTGGAGTCAGTTTCAGGGAGAGAGATGAGGTTACACTGAGGAAGGTAGGAGAGGCAAGATGGCTGAGATTGGGGGTCTAGAGGTGAGACCATGGGTCACTGAGATTGGGGGTCTAGAGGTGAGACCATGGGTCACTGAGATTGGGGGTCTAGAGGTGAGACCATGGGTCACTGGGTTTAGGGAAAAGAATGACAGGTCAAACTCACTGGTGAGGTAGCAGTCAAGGCTGATGGAAATGTTGTCAAATGCCACAGTTGCTCTGGATCCTGGACCCCACCATGTGACTATCTGTAGCCAGAACCTGTATAATGTTAAGAAGAATGAATGTGTGTTAGGAACCACTAGGGTAAGTCAAGTCCCAGGATTCAAGGCATATGCGTGCTGACCTATTGTACAGAAATTTAGTTTGATCATCCTTACCTGACCCTAGCACATCAGCTAGAGAGCAGGGACCAACCTTTCTCCATCTTCACTTCTCCATCACAGAACTTATCCTTTTAGAAGTGGGTGCTCCATCATAGCTATGGCAGATACAAGGCCTTTAAAGCTAGTTTGGATAGCTGAGCTTGGGAGACTTTTGCTTTCTGGGCATGCATGGTGGATAGAAATGAGTGGGCTTGGCATTCTGCTCATGTTCACCGATGGGTGGGCTGAAGCCACCATTTAAACGTTAAAATGCTTTTGTATGATACCAATGGCTGGAGAGAACCCCTCAGTGTCTCTGTTGCTTCAAGGAACTGGACTTTTTCTGTGGTTCTGTTCCTTTAGCCAGCAACTCAAGGGTTAATTTCTTGCACAACAGAGGTACCCGAGTCTTGTCCAGTATCAGTTACTATTTTCCAACTGGTTGTTAAATACTAGATGATCGACTGTTTCCCCCAGAAGAGCTTATAATCAAACCACAGTGGGTCATAAAGTATGGCTAGTAACTCACTGAGATTATGTTTCTTTCCAGCTTTTTCATGGCTTAGAGGCCAGGTCCTCTGACTACGGTCAGAGAAAGCTTTAGACTGAGACAAACAGAAAGATGCCTTGGACTCATTTGTTTCCTGGTTTGTTTTCTTGGGAAATCTCCCCCCTGGAAGGCTGTCATCAGTCAACCCCCCCCCCCCCCGGGATAAAGTGACTGTGTCCCGAGAGCCCTATAGACTCTTTCTCCAGATTTCAGAAAGTCGATCCAGAATGACCTAAAGAATAGTGTGCAGCTTCTGGTGTGGATATTGAAATAATAAGAGAGGGAATCCATGGCTGTCAATCATTGAATGGATACGGCACATGCAGTTATATAGCCACACATCAGGATGTTAATCTATAATAAAAAAGAATGGACCAGGAGACTTGCTGTAAAATAGATGCCTCTCAAAAGCATTATGCAAAGTTAAAGAAGGCAGACAGTAAGTTAAAGACCTCATATTGAGTGATTCTCTGTATAGGAATCATCTAGAATAGGCAGATTTGTAGAGACAGAGAGCAGATTAGTGCTTGCCTGGGGCTAGCAGTGGAACAATATTGACTGCTAATTAGCATGAAGCCTCATTTTGGGGTGATGGAAATGTTCTAAACTGTGTTGTAGTATTTTTTGTAGAATTCTAGAAACTTGCTGAAAGTCGTTGACTTGAACACTTAAAAATGGGTAAATGTTATGGCATGTAAATTATAGCTTGCTAAAGCTGTTGGGAAATAAGGAGGGAAGGGGAGAGATAGAGAAAGAGGGAGAGAGGGATGAGACATAGACACACAGGAGAGAAAGGTAGATCTATCTGTCTGTCTGTCTATCTATCTATCATCTATCTATCTATGTACTTATGTACACACACACACACACACACACAGAGAGAGAGAGAGAGAGAGAGAGAGAG
This sequence comes from Arvicanthis niloticus, assembly GCF_011762505.2. Classification (NCBI taxonomy): domain Eukaryota; kingdom Metazoa; phylum Chordata; class Mammalia; order Rodentia; family Muridae; genus Arvicanthis; species Arvicanthis niloticus. The sequence goes on along the minus strand of NC_047668.1, from coordinate 58,801,411 downwards.
AGAGAGAGAGAGAGAGAGAGAGAGAGAGAGAGAACACGTAGGCTGACAAAATTGTTGGCCAGGGCCAGGGTAGGTGCTGGACAAGGAGGAGGAGGAGAGGCAGAAGGCAGAGTAGAAGAGACACACAGGAAGAAGTGTGAGGGAAAGGCCTTTTGTTCCTCTGGACTTCAGCTCAGCAAGGGAGTGAAACTTCACCATATGTTCAACCCAGGCCACATGCAGCCACGGCCCAACCCAGAAGCACGAGCGTATTTACAACCTTATGAGACTCTTTTAAGGCAATTACTTTTTGTAACTTGATCGTGCTTTTCTTTAGTGTGAGCTTTGTAGGTGACCATGTCCCGTTCTGATGAGACAAGGCCGGAACTTGCCAGCACTGAGAATCGCCACTGGGTGGAAGCTCCCATTATGACTGAGCATGTAACCCTGGTCACCACTTAGAAGGGATGGCTCAGTTCTTTCTGGCCACATGTTCGTTTCGGTGCTAAGCTGCATCATCAGCACACCTTCTTGGAGGACATCAGGTACAAGGGAATGAATGACTGTGTGCCTATAGAGCAGGGGGAGGGACAAGCTCTCCACCGTTCCCTCCATAGGCCCCACTGGAAACCTGCAGTCACCTCGTTTGCTCTGGTTTTCCTGCTTTCATTCTTCATGACTGAGATGTTGCTGCAGAGTTCTCTAGCAGCCAGCTACCAGGTCTCTTAGCACAGATAGAGTGATGTAAGCTGGGGATGCAATACTTTCTAAGTACAAGACTCTGTAAGGTGTTCTGTGAATTGACGGCAATGGAAGCTTCTGCTTTAAAGCACTGAACTGACACTGGGAGCTGCCTAGATTTTGTGTCCGGGGCACTCGGGACAGGCAGGAAAGCCTCAATCAGATGGTGCTATGAACACACGTGAGGCTGCCTCAGTTCACTCTGGGGACAGAGACTCAGGTAAGGGGACAGGCAGGACAAGTGTAGATGAGGGTCAGACAGAGGTGACAGGTATCAGCAGGATAGAGGTGGAGTGGAGGCAATGTGGGAATGGGGTCTGGAGCAGCAGGTGATGGGGCATGGTACACCAGGGCTAATTCTGGGAGTTCAGTTTCTGTGAGGGAACTGGCCGAGAGATGAAGCGAAGACCAGGGCAGCTGTGATCTAGGCTTCTCTGCTTTGGATGCTGCCTGGTTATGTGTCTCTAGCAGAACCAAAGAGCAGAGGCTCTGGAAACCCCTCCCTACTGGAGACAGACAAGACTTCCTCCTGGCTCTGAGTCCTTCTGGCCTAATTACTCTTTTATAGTCACTTTCCCAAAGCTACAGACACCAGGCCATTCCTCAAAGAGAGCTGCGGCCTCAAGCCTTGCGTCCTACACATACTCAAGTACAGGTAGAACGTTCTATTCATATTATTCATATTCATATTCATATTCATATTATTGCTAATTCAACAGACTGATAATCACATAGGTTACCCCTGTGGCCCAAACCCAACACTTTTACTCTGAATGGGGAGGGGAGCAGTGTCTTCATGGCTAGAAGAGCCTTCCGTTTCCAAGTGGGAGATCTGGTTAAGGAAAAGGTAGCGTAAACATTTGGGGGATCCTCCTGCTACCCAGAAGCCTTGCAGGTGGGCCTCTCTTCTCTTTGGCTGTGTGGTAACTGTCAGATCTGCTTGGTTCTCTCTGTTTCTCCAAAGTAGATATTTGATTTGTAGAAGTTGATGCTGGTCTCACTTTTTTTTTTCTTGTCTAAACCACACTTGGCTAGAGGTCTTGGCTCAAGCCTGCTTTTGCATAAGAATGCTTTCCATCTTGTGCAAGCTTTATAGACAGCCTGTTGAAAATTAGCCCAGGAGGATTCTGGGAGGTGATCATTTGGGCCACGGGCCAGGCCAGGTTTCCAGGAGGCAGCTCTAGAAGTGGGCGCTTCCTGTACTCACCGAGCAGATCTTTGCAGAGGACATGTAGATGCTGCTCACGCACAGCTCGGAAAACGCACCGTCTCATTCAGGCAACAGACTGTTAATGGGCAGTGAATATGAGGCCTTTTTTGCAATCCTCCCAGCCTCGGGGATTGACAAACCTAATTAAGTTCACTTAATGATTCTAAGTAGCTGACAAAAAGGTGTGCGTCTGAATGTGGACTGAGGGAATAACAAGGCTTTGGTGAGAGAGAGAAGGAATGCCGGGTGGTGTAAGAAGCACTTGATGGATGGGCACTGCGGATCAGATTCCGTCCCTGACCATTTAGTAGGATCCAAAAAAAGAGGGGGAGGGGGTCCATTTTCCCAGCTGGGGCTTGTCTGGATCCTGGCTGCTTAGGATAGAACTGGCAGATGCTGCCGAGAGAAAATCACTCTCTCCCATTTCTTATTGTGCAGTTGATTTGTTCAGTAAAAGTCTTCTGAAATGGACTGTCGCAAGGCTGGGGTCGCGGCATGCATTTCTATTAGAATAATGTCTGTGATGAGAAAGCCCTGCCACATCCATGCCATTATCTGCATAATTGACTTCAGTTACCGGCTGCAGAGAAGGGGCTGGGCTGGGGGGTGGGGGCGCAGCTTTGGATTCCCAGGACCCACCCTGGTTGGATCTGACTAGGCAATGGCTGGGCATGTATTCATATGCTGTGACTCTTGGTGACTTCGAATATGCTATGTGGAAGGTCAGGCTAAATTGGGAATGTTTCTGTATCCGCAAGCCCAACTCTCTGAGGTAATTTACTACCTCAAGACTTGGTTTCTCCTCTGGGCACAATACCAAGAGAGAAGTCAATATACAGTTTCTAGGGCTGCCAAGGGTCAGAGAGTTCTCTCTTGTACAACCAGGCTAGTTGTGGTGAGGGAGCCTTCTGGAAAGAAGGCAACAAATCTTCAGATAAACTGCATGGAGAATTATAGAAACCCTTCTACACCCACAGGTCAAGGCTTCCAGTCACTGGTTTTCTCTTTCATTAATTTTTCTTTTGTGTGGCATGTGTATTTCTGTGTGTGCATGTGGAGGCCAGAGGAAGACATTGGGCATCCTGCTCTACCACTCTCCCATGAGAAAGAGTCTCTTGCTGAACCTGGAGTTAGGTTGGAGTCTACCAAGCTCCAGCGATTCTTTGGACTCATCTGTCTTCCCTTGTGCTGGGTTATAGGTACGTACTAGCAAGTCCAGTGCTTTGCATGGGTACTAGAGACCCAAACTCAGGTCCTTATGGGAGCATAGAAACTGTTCTTATCCACTGAGCCATCTTTCCCCAACCCTGAGCATTGGCTTTCTGTGCTTATTTTTTTTTTTTTTTATGAAATGACACTGAAGGGTTCTTAGGAAGGAAAAACCAGAGATGTCAGACAGGCAGAAGACAATCTTCAGTAAGTTCCTTCTTTGCTCTCCCAGTCCTTCGATTTGTGTCATACCTGTCGTATGCTGGCATAGGGAGCAGGTATAAAGAAGAGAGCGAAGGAAAGAGGACTTTGCTTTATGAAGCTCTGGCTCAGCAAAGGAGGCAGCGATAGACAATAATGTTTGATCCACAGGCTTGAATGGGCTAAGTACTGGGTGGGAAGAGAGTGTAAAAGAGAGTTAAGGGGAGAGAGATGGAGATAGAGAAGAAGAGGGGAAAGGGAAGAAGAAAGAGGAGGAGAAAAAGAGAAAGAAAATGAGAATACCCGTACCCACTTACACATACACCGGCTCCGTCTCACTCACACACAGAGGCAGGCATGTAAGAGTCCACTAAAGGATATGAAGAATGTCTGAGATCTCTTGGGAGCATCATTTGCCTTGGCCAGTTACCCACTAGGGAAAAGCAGGCCTCTCATTTCCCAGGCCATGTTTTCTGCCACTGTTGCAGAACCACCCAACCCCCTGAATCTCATCTAGTGTCATGGACACTCCATGCTCAACAAGCCCTTTAGAACAACAACTGAGGCTGTAGAAGGTACCAAATCCATCCTTCTTAAAGACTGGGCTGCCTACTTCCATATCTCAGGACCTGCAGAGAGTCCCCACGAGGACTTCTCTGCTTCTGTCTCTGTTGATGTGTGTCTTGGAAGGCAGAGATGGTACCAGATACAGCAGCTTTCCAACAATGAAAGGACCCAGGAAAAGGATGGAACCTTCTTCCCTGAGAAGAACATCTCTATGGAGATGAACCAGAAGTCTTCTTTGCTTGGGGGCACTGAATCTCAAAATACTGTTGTAGAGTAAGTCAGGGCTCCAGACTTGGTGGGACCCTGGGCAAAGCACAAGGACTGAGTAGATGCTGTCTTAGCATCTGCACACTGCCTTTCTCTAGGATAAGAGCTTGCACTTCATTGTTTCTATTTCATATTCTATTTTAATGATAAATCTGCACTTCCTTGGACAGTGTGACAAATTATACATATCATCCTTTGCCTTGGAGCAAAGGTCATCTGTGCCCATGTGATATATCAGACACTTGTGCCTACTGCAGCCAGGAGCATAGAACATCGGCCTTGTCCTAGGAGTTTGGCTATTGTGTAATCCACATTATTCAATGGCTCTGGGACTTCTGACCTCTTTACAGCTAAGGTCTATTCAAGCCAGGAGACATGCTGGTTGTGACTGGTGAGAGAAAACCCAAGGAAGACTTTTGAGAATTGGACGTCTAGGAGAGTGGCAGCAGAGCTATGGAGAGAAGTGCAAGTGGGAGTTACACTGTGATGTCATGAAATGCCAATCAGGCAGCTGGCAAATGTGGGTCCAGGACTCATGTGGAAATGAAGATGTGTCAATCATTTGCTTGGAAGTGGGGATAGAAGTTATGTCAATGAGGCTCCTCCCGGAGGACAAAATATGTTTAGTTGGATTTTGCTTTGCTCCAAATATTAGAGGCTCAATTATCCCTTACATTCCAGACTTTATGCCTAGAGGAAGAAGGGTTGAGAACATAGGACTTCATTTTCACAGGCATTAAGGGCTATGAAACACACACACACACACACACACACACACACACACACACACACACACACCTGTTGACTTGTAAACTGAACTATGGATGTTACTAAAAAAATCTTGAGCAGATCCGAACACCCGCTATTTAAAGGGGGTTCACGTAGTGCCATTTTGAACAACTGCCTCTTAAGTCAGGCACACAGGCCTGATCTGTCTCAGTGCTCTGTGGAAACAGCAATCCAAAGCAACAGCTTGTCCCAAATGTCACAGTAAATCAGCATTAGAAACGGGATTTAAAGCCTCAGAATTACTAATCTACTCCTTGCTCCAATGATCCGAGATATTTTCTGAGAGAGGAAACAGGGCCAGATCTTTCCAGAGTTACGAGTGTTTGATTTGTATATATCAGTGCCCGGGTACTCACAGGATGCTGAGCCTCCAGCCATATCTTCTGCCTTCTCAGAGAGCAGCTCCTAAGCTGCCCCTGAACAACTTTTGGAAGGCAGCAGAAGCTGAGGCCTCTGCTGCAATGTCTCCCAGACTTCCTTTTTCTGAGTTTCACTTTTGGGTTCTAATCATTTCACATTTGGTTTTCCCAAGAGCCTCCACCAGACTCAAGGCTCCAGTGAACCCAATGGTCTCCCTGGTCCTGTTACTTAAAATCACAGCCCAAAGCACCTGGCCTCATGCTATATTCCCTCCTTGCTTAAGATGGCTACCCACAATCCCCTGACACAACCCAGAAACAACAGAAAAATCCCTGTCTTTAGGCCTTTGCTTCCCCTGACACTGTCTCTAGAATGAATGGCCGTGAGTCTCATTTCTCTAAGATCTGAATATTTTTTGAGGCCTGGTTATTAGCTCGCTTTCCTCACTCAAGTTGTCCTGACTGCTTGGATGATGGGAGATCTTGGGAGCCTGTACAATGCTAGTGGGTTAGGCTGCCCCTGAATTCATGCGTTCTCAATGCTATTCAGATCCTGTCACTTAGCAAGAAGCTGGTTCTATGCATAGACGGAGCTTAATATGCCATTGCTGACAATCTGACAGTCAGTAATACCTCTTCAGATACTTCTGGGTTCCCAATCTTGCTTACAAGAGACTTGAATCTGTCATTTTAATGTCAATGTCTTCCAAACACAGTTACATATCAAAGTCATTTGGGGGAACTTCTTGAAGATAGCATTCCAAGCCTAAGATGTGGTCTTCTCCAAGTGTCTCTCTATGGGTGGGATACATAGATTTTCTTAGTGGCAGCTGGGGAAAGAGTTTTCTGGCTCACAGTAACATTCAGTCAGATTTGTGGGCTGAAGCTTTTTTGGCAGTCTTAAGCCTTCAAAGTACTCGCTTCCTGCTTATTTTTTGTTTTTAGAAAAGAGAAAGTTTGGTGAAATTCTGGGATGATTTCTGCCAGAAAGTAAGAATTTGCTGCATCATAAAATTTTGGGAATGAAACATTCACACTTCAGAATAGATCCTGGAATTGATTTCAGCTTTGAATTATGAAGATTATGGAGATGCCGGGTACCAGTGCCCAGAGCAGCTAATGAGGGAGTTGTACTTTCAAGTGACTCTGACAGATGCCCACAGAAGAGAGCTGTGTTTCCTGGCTGCTTCTTCTTCCTTCTTCCTCCTCTTCTCTCCATCCCTCTTCCTCCTCTTCTTCCCCTCCTCCTCTTCTTTCCATTACTCTGCCCCTTCCTCTTCCTCTTCCTTGTCTTCCTCCTCTTCCTCCTTCCCCTCCCCCTCCCTCTCATTTTTAATGCACTTCTCTCTTATGTGGGCACACAGCTAGACTGCATTTCCCAGCATCCTTGAAGTCTGAATTCTAGCCAATAGAAAGTGAGAAGTAATCACACATAAAAAAAAAAAATCTTCAAATGCCTCTCTCTATGCTCTCCTTCCACTGGCTAGCCAAATGCAAAGGATTCCAAGGCAGGAGTACAGGCCTAAGCCACAGAGTGGAAGGGGTGTAGCTTCCCGAAATCACCAGGTCCACCCATGTTTGATTTTATATGAGAAAGAAATGGATTACATTCCTATAGAGCTGTGGGAACTGAAGGTTCACTGTTACTTCAGGTGCTGCTATCCCAGTACACAGGCAGCAGCATTGCTAGCGCACTCAGGATTTGTTCAGTACACTTGGCATTGGTGGGCTGGTGACTAACTTGCTCATGGTGATGGATAGACTCTGTCCTTTGCTGGCTGCAGGAGACCACAGAACTCTTCTCCATTAGCTGCAACCTTTACCTAGATATACACTTTGCTACATTCTAGGACCAGGAGCGTCCTGGTGAGCCAGTCAGGTTACATTGAGGGAGAATAGTCTAATATGATTGTTCTCATGACTGTGTACTCTACCCGAGGCTCTGGACTCAGTATGGAAGCCTGGTCTCTCCATGTGTCCTTAGATGTTTGCCTGTCTGCTGACTACAGATCTACATCCTTGTCTGGATGATCTGTGTGGCTGCCTGGTTCCACCCAGGCCACATTTGGCTTGCTCTGTCAGGCCAGTGTTTTTTCTCAGTCCTTCTTGAGTGACTCAGCCCTTCAGGTGTTGGCTGACACCCTCATGGCTGACAACTGCTCTATAGGGCTTCCAGGTGGTTTAGACAGAGACTCTATAACATGGTTCTATAATAGCAGCTTTTCCTGTAAGATAACAGTGCTGCCTATGATCCTTGAGATTCTAGAAGTCACTTCTTGACTCGGAATAGCAGGCATTTGAAAGAAGTCTGATTCTGAGTTACAAAACTCCTTTGCTTCCTAGCAGTGTCTCTGCACAGACTGTTTCATGGCTTCTCTTGGATAAAATCAGAGCTTGAAGGCCCATATTTTGATAATTAGGGTACAAAGGCCCAAGTACATGGGCACAGAACAAAGGTAGAAGAAAAGGGACTCTTCTTGACAATATCCTCACCTTAAAGCCAGCCCATGAAGCCAGAGCTTCATCCCACATTCCTTGTTGGCTTCGAGAATGAAGGCGTGCGTGTGCGTGTGCGCGTGCGTGATGGATCTGAGACCCTTTGGTGGAACACTTGTTAGGCTTAGTGGCATAATTTGTCCATTGTTTTGTCCAGGTTCAGGGTACTGACTCAGGCTGAGGTTGTCAACAGTGTGCCCAAAGCTGCAGCTATTGCAGCACTGACCCGCTCTTGGGAGAACTGAGCCCTTCCTGTTTACCACTTGTGTTTCTTGCATGCATAGACTCATCTCAGGAGACACATGTGAGAGAACCCTCTCTTGCTTCTCCTCTGGAGTCCGTGGGATTCTCTAGGCTGCCTCCCTGGCTATCTTCTGACTAAAAGAGACCCCTGACTTTTTCTTCCTTAATGTGTATGCCTCTGGGTCATTATTTAATCTCACTGGATCACAGGTATTTTTTTATTTTTTGAGAAATCCTCATTGTGGCATGGTTGGCAGAGAAGAGACTCTATAGAGTACACAGAGAAATGCATGTTGGGAAGAAAGGTCCATGTTGGGAAAAAAAGATGCATGCTGGGAAGAACAGTTGGAGTTTTATTAGACCCCATGCTTCTCTGGATTCTCAGATTCCCTCCTCCATCACCCAGGCTCTGTCATGCAGCAACCTGCTTTCCTGGCCAGGACCTATGAGATCACTTCCCTTGAAAACTCAGCTGTTCCAGAATATCTGTGGGAGCCCATCACCCAGCAGTAGACAGGTAGCAAACACTGGTTGGATAATAAATACATGGTGCTTGGGTGATGATGAAGGCTGGTACCATTTCATCCTGAAAAGCTTCACAGGATAATGTCTGGCTAAGAAAGAGATGGAAGTAGGACCCGTGGGCCCTTAGACTTCAGTCTTCTCATCTGAAAAGTGGATCCTGGTGGCCCAGTGTGTAGACCTGAGTGGGCACCTTGCGCTGGGATGGCGTAGAGCCCCTGTGCAGAGCTGCACGGTGGTTATGGGTAAACAGTGAGAGATGCAAGAACTTCGGATTCAGTCACAGTAGCCTGCCCAGTAGAGGGCAGCCAGTGCTGGCTTGTGTGGCTTTGAATGGCGACATCTCCTTCTCCTATTCTGCATGCCTATTTGCTGGAGTGAGGGAAGGGGAGGGCAGGTGGGAGAGAAGACACAGAGCTAGTCCCTCTGCTGTGTTCCCCTGCTGACTGGGGAGGTCTCTGTCCAACCTGGTGTACAGTTTTAGGGCTAGGTTTCCTCAGTGTCCTCCTGGCGATGAAATTCATTCCCAGCTATCAGGACGGAGAGTCATGAAACAGACAGCTACACGTCTTTAGTTCTTATGCCTTTGTTAGCTGTGGTACATTCAAATATTTATAATTAGATATCCCTGTCAGAATCTCTGCTTGGTTTTGGAGTGGAAGCATATGGTGTAGGGACAGCCAAAGGCATGCTAGATTGATGGCCTGCAAAAAGACACGGGGAGGGGGAAGCCATTCTCTTTTGGGATTCTGTCCCCGTTGGAGATGTGAGGTAAAAAAGACAGGCAAAGGAGCCTGGATGGGAAGTGTCTTTATCAGGAGGTAGTGCTCAGGATTAAGAAGACAGACAGTGCACCCCATGACACCAAGAAGAGGGATTATTTTTAGTTTCTATTGCACTAATTATTATGACAATCTGTAACACAGCTTACCTAAGGTTTGTGTGTGCTTTTGTGTGTGTGTGAGTGCGCGCACATGTTGGTGTGAGTGCCTATGTACATGTGTGTGCATATGAGTTGAAACTAGATGTTGATCTTGATGTCTTTCTCAGCCATTTTACACACTATGAAATAAGGCCTCTGACCTGGATTCTTCTGATTTTGGCCAGAGTGGCTAGCCAGCATGAGCTGGGAATTTTCCTGTTTCTGCCTCCAGTGCTGTGATCAGTTTGTTTGTTTTTGTTTGAACAGGGTAATTGTGTAATGCTAGCTGTCCTGGAACGGAACTCACTATGCAAATCAAATTGAACTTGAACTCACAGAGATCCACCTGCCTCTGCCAACCAAGAGCTAGGATTAAAAGTGTGTGCCACCAAGCCTAGCTTGGCTTTTGGGTTTTAAACCTCGGTTCTGAGAAATCAAGCTCACGTCTTCATGCTTGCATACAAACACTTTACACACTGAGTCACCTCTCCAGCAGCTACACTTTAAAAAATAAAAAAAAATATTATGGGCTTCAGGGGGTTATGAAACAAAGAAAAAAACCTAAACAACTAGCTTGAAATGTGTAAGAAATATGGTCTAAAAATAACCTAGAACCAAAATCTTTTGTCAGTCACAAGTACCCAGGTTCCTGCCTCTGGCCAAGCATTGCACTGTATTTCCTCAGGCAAGGCCTAGAAAGCAGAGTGGCCTAAGGGTTAAGGGAAAATCATTTAACCTCTTTAGCACTCATATTTCTCATATATAAAGGGAGTTAATTATAGTTTCTATCCCAAGGGGCTCTTCAAAGGATGGAAGCAGATAATGCATCCAAGTACTTGTTACAGTGATTGGCCAGCGGTGAGCGGTCAACACATGTTAGCTCTGACCAGCATTTGAAATTCATCCCATCCATGGCTGTACCAAGAAGCTGTGATGCAATTTATGAAAAATACGAGTTAAACATAACATTTCTGGGGGTGGGGGGATGTCTAGACTCATGAACCCAGGATGGTTTGTAGTGTTTGGAGTCTATACTTCTCTACACAGACAACAATGAAGAAAATGCTAAATCTTTTCTGAGGGCAGAAAGAAGCTACATGAAGGGAGAATATTGCTATCCATAGTCTTCCTGGGTAAAGTAAGGATGCCGTGGATGATAGCCAAAAGTTGAACAGGGGAGCAAAAGTGTTTATGGCATTTCTGGTATGAATGCATGAGGGCATAACTCTCAGTTTAACTGAGCTCATTTGGAAGATGCATTTGCAAGACATCTCACTTGCCGTTTAGGACAAAGAATGCAAAAGGGAACAGGAAAACTAAATATCTCCAGAGGGAACATTTTTTCTTGTTAGACTATGTATACAGCATACAGCTAAAAGCCTTCCTAATGACAGTGTTGGGGAATGGAGCTTGCACAGGTGTGATAAGTTGCATGCTTTCTATTTGACTGTACAATTGCAGTGATTTGTGGGACATGATTTGATCCATGGTATCTCCAGATCTCTCTCGTAAAAAGCTCAATGCAGCAGCCTCTACCCTGTAAGCATGTCAGAGCTTAGGGCAGTGGGAAACACTCTGTTTAGTAAGTGAGATGATAATGAAGGGGAAACCCAGGAATATATCCCTGGAAGAGAATGGTGATTACAATAAGGGGAGAGAACTTGTTTTTGAAGAAAGGTAAAATTAATTCCAGAAGAAATATTAGCATCCACACTAGAGGAGAGAGAAGAGGTGGGGGACAGAAATAAGAAAGGAGCCATATTTACCCAAGATAGATGTCCAACTATGATGCAGCTTTCAAACACGTTTGAGTTGGTGCTTTCCTTCAAAATTACCATGAGAACGCGTATCTGTATTCTAGGGATGTTGCCACTGTTCAAGACATGCCAGGCACTGCTCTGGGGATTCTTTTTCCTTGTTAGTCTTTGCAGTCTGGTTGTAGAGTTATGGTAATTTCATAATGATGACAGATGATTATGTTACTTCTATCACTTCACATATTTGTGAATGGACAGAAGAGACACCATTCATGGATGCACAGCTTCGGCTGCCAGCCTTTGATGGGTACATGGCATAGTCACTGAGCTACTGTTGTGGTGTGGGAGCAATCCGACTACAGTTCTTTGGTCTCCACTCTCGGCTCTAGTTCCTAACTCCCAGGCACTGGGGCACACGATTAAGATCAAAGTCTTTCTTAGAAAGTGGTTTTGACAGGACAGTGACCACACACAAAGGAAGCACAGGCACCAGGCAAGTCCCCAAAGAGGGACTCCCTGTCACAAGGGTAACAAATGCTGTTTTGGTTCTTCTGACAAGACACAGGTGCTGCTTTGAAATATAGAACACTTTGTGGTTGTGTTTATTATAAAGCAGTTTTGTCTGTTTTGCTAGACACAGGTTGAACAGAAGAGAGGTACTGGAAGGATTCCAATGGCGAATTCTCAGTTCATTCAGCTGCAGTTTTGAGCTATAGTCAATTTTTCTCAATACATATTCTGGCAACATAGATTTATTGAGTTTTTGGTGTTAGGCATGGTACTAGGTTCAGAAATAAGTGACATGTAAGGTAGGGACATAATCTCTGCCTTGTGTACCAATTCCAATATTTAAAAAAATCATTAAAAATGAGAAAAAAAAAAAGCACAGGGTTGCCTAAAGAGACACAAGGACACATTGTGGACACACAGATAGCCCAGCACTGAGGGAAGACTTCTTTAAAAGGTGAACAAGGAGTGTTATTTACAGGTGTGGATGGCTAAGGAAGAGTATTAATGTGCAGAGACTTGAAGATGCAAAGCCTGGAAGTAAGGGATTTTAGCATTGAGTGAGAGGGGTCTGGGCCGAGGGGGAGAATGAATGGTATGAGAGAATGAAGCTGAGGCTGGACATGTCACACATAACCTTAAATGAAGGTCTTGTTGAAGAACATAGGAAGTACCCTAAAAGCCACAGGAAGCCAGGGGGATGAATAGATTTATGTTTAAAAGAATTGCTCATGGGCTGTCCAGGGGCTATGGGAATTTTATCTTTGATAGGATCTTTGATAAGAATACTTCCTGATGTGTAGAGGTTGGAGACCCTGGGGGAGCAGAGATGATATAAGGAAACATAGAGAATACGTTCCCAATGGCTTCCAGGTCGATGATGGGGCACTGATAAAGAGGAAGATGCTGAGACTAGGGTTCTGCCTAAGGGAGCCTTGTGGGATGAAGGCTGAGGGCATAGACTGTCAACATTTACCACAAGGGCTGGGAGAAGGGAAATGGTTTGCCTCTGTCCTTAGGTCATCTTTTCCTCTCTCCCTAATTGGTTTCTTCCTTTCCTTCTTTTTCCCTTCCCCTGTTTCCCTTTGTGGTAATCCAGGCAGCTACGGCGGCTCTCTCTCCTGGGAGGAAGTCAGAAGGTGCTTCTTGCCCCTCCATCAATGAGTAGAAGCGAACAGAATGTTTACAACTTACAGTCACAAGAACCTCACCTTTGAGGTTCCCATGACTGGTTATCATTTCTAAGATGACCATGCCAGCCTCCTCTGAGGCATTGTGTGAGTGAGGGGGTGGAGCAACTCTCATTTTAAATTATATTCCTTATTAGCAGATTTTAGTGATTAAGCATCTAGTGTGGACCGAGCCGTTCACCAAACACTTCTTCCCCAAACCAAAGAGACAACTGCATGTCTTCATTTTACAGAGCATGAAATATCAGTGGCTGGATTTGCACTGTTTGTTCAATAAATTACTTATGAAGCCACTTAGAGGCTAGAATAAAAGATGCTGAAAACTTACTGACACCCCGTTATGTATAGATTCTTTTGATGATCGTATTATTTATTCCCATAACAATCTGGTGAAGTTGTACTGCTTACAGGATGGGATGATGAGGCCCAGAGAGTTTAAATAAATGGGATGAGGTCACACCTCTAACTAAACTCATGACCACCTGCCCCATTTGAAAGCCCGTGCTCACGGGGCAGCACTTCTGTCAGCTCTATCCCCATCGATGCTACAGTCTAGTTTGATTTTAGCAAGTGAAGCTGTGAGACGTTTTCACAGTTCACCCGTGGTTCCTCATCTCATGCCTCCAGTCTGCATACCTCCCATACTGTCTCTAGCTTTAGGAACAAGTTGGTGGTTGGCAGCCTTCTTTTTTAATGAATGGAGACACTTTCTTCTCCCTGTAATTATGCGTGAATTAGGTCACAATGCATTGTGAACCCACTTGTCTTTGGTGTGAATCTTCACTGAATGCATTGTGAACCCACTTGTCTTTGGTGTGAATCTTCACTGAATCCTCAAATGGACGCCTTGGCCTCAGTATCAATATTGGACATACCACTCTGCTAAACAACCATCGGAGGGGGAAGAAGAAGGCTGGGAACAAAGTCTCCTTCAAATGAATCTCCCATGGAAGGGAGCCAACAGAGTCAACATCTTACTTGCTTTAAATCCCCTGGAGTGGCTATGAAAGAGAGAACTTGCTGGGCTGAAGAGAGAGGGGGTAACAACACAACACAACACTTTGATTCATCTGAATTAGTTTTACATCTCCTAGGAGGGATGGCTCCAGCATCACCAGCAAGGTTCCAATCCCTGTGTGTGACCATCACAGTCCCAAAGGATAAAAGACCAGCCCATGGAGGTGGCACCCACACTTTCCCCTTCCTCCACTTTAATTAAACACATTTGTTCCAGGGTCATTGAGCCTGGGGACATCTATGGGCTCTGATCATCAAGCCACATACATCTGAAGGAGTGGATGGCTGCTGTTCAGAGTTAGGAGGGGCCTTCTTCCCTGTGACAGGAGAGTTCCCATTAGAAGTTCCAAGGAACAGCATATTTTAAGGTTGAGAACAGAATTCAAAGCCCAGCTCCACACTTATGAAGCCTCATAACAACAGGAATCACTCTTTGCTCTGCTTCGAGCCTTTGGTCCTCATATTTCAAAGGTGGGTTCAGTTCACCAGAATGGCAATTTCGTTATCTTTTGTAAGACTACTGTAAAGCCTGCACTGGATGGTAGAGTTTGATGCTTAGCCAATAGCAGATTCTTTTCCCTTCCAGTCTACTCTGCAGATATGATGTTGCCCTGCCGTTTGCTATAGGCTATGTCTGCACCACCTGTGGGACATTCAGTGTAGCACAGCAGAGTGCCACAGAACTGCTGCTGTTTCAGGCCATTTTCACTCAAGCATTGCTTGCTTCAGGCTGACTGCAGGTGGCAGGGTAGTGCCATCCTAGGGAGACAAGTGGCAGCTGAACTCCACGGGCTTCTGCTCCGATCCAATGCCACGTGGAGCTGGAGATCTTGTAATCTAACCGTATCCCATTTGGGAGTGGGAAGGACTGAGGCTCAAAGGAGTCAAGGCTCTTGTCCAAGGTCACAGAGGTTATTTGGTAGTAAAGTCTGATAAGAACCAGGGTCCCTGGCAGAAGCTCTTCTCTGATTGGTGAGGAGACCGGCATCTCCCTATGTCAACCTGCCTCTGGAGCTGAATCAATAGAGTGCTAGCCTCTGGGTTCCAGTCTGGTCTCCCAGACCAGTTTGTTTTGCTCCTTTGATTTTTTTTAGCTTCTCATCTTTAAAAGAATTATAGAGAATAGTGATGGAGCTTCCTCACCCACTGAGGTTTTGCTGTTAACGAGGGAAGAGGGAATAGCAAGTGGGGAAGTAGGACAGCACCCATCAAGTGAGGGAAAATGCCATAGAGATTCGAAGCCCAAGCATCGTCTGGTAGTAGCTCGAGTGCCTCATTTTCGGCTCTCTCCACAGACAGATCCTGAAGGAAGCTAATCAGGTCACGTGAGGACTGCAGGGGATGTGTGTTCATTAGCACACCATCCCTTGAAGAATCTCAAGCTCTTGGCAATTGGCAGGAGATGTGCAGGTCTCTGTGTGTACATGGTTGTGATGGTTAATATTGACTGCCGACTTGACAGGGTCTAGAATTGCCTAGGAGACAGACCTCTGGGCTTGCCGGTGAAAAGGATTTTAGATTGGGTTAACTGAGGTGGGAAGCCCCAGTCTAAATTCAAGCATTACTATTCAATGGGGGCAGTACCATTCAATGGGCAGAGTCTCAGACTGAAGTCAAAGGAACAAGCCAGCTGAGCAGCAGCCTTTATCACTCTCTGATTACCCATCTCCGATGCGATGTAACCAGCTGCCTCGTGCTCTTGTCATCCTGTTGTCCCTGCTATGATGGCTTAAACCCTCAAACTATGATGCAAAATAAACCCTTCTGTGATGATGCATATATGCTCGGCTCAGGGAGTGGCACTATTAGAAGGTGTGCTCCTGTTGAAGTAAGAGTGGCCCTGTGGGCATGGGCTTTAAGACCCTCATTCTAGCTGCCTGGAAGCCAGTCTTCCACTAGGAGCCTTCAGATGAAAATGTAGAACTCTCAGCTCTGCCTGCACCATGCCTGCCTGGATGCTGCCTCCTCCACCTTGATGATACTGGCCTGTAAGTCAGCCCCAATGAAATGTTGTCCTTTATAAGATTTGCCTTGGTCATGGTGTCTGTTCACAGCAGTAAAACCCTAAGATGCCTTAGGTTGTCAGGTACTTAGCAATGAGAAAAATAACCAATAAAATATCTTAGATAAAAGGCATGGGGATTGTGAGACCTTCCTAGGTCAGCACTGTGCCTTGTAGGGTAAAACAAAGCAAGCGGTGGGGGAAGAAATAGTAACCCACCTGTCAGTCACATCAAGAAGCGACAACACTGTCCACTGCCACAGGCTTAAACCTTCATTGGTGGCAACATGCCAGATTGTTCGGCTCTGCTCCTTTCCAGTTTTGTTCTCCACCAGCACCAAAGAAACGTTTCCTCTCAAAACCCCACGGATGAGCCAGGACATCCGGAGCTGCAAGGGAGAGACGTATCCGTTAAAATGTTATTGTAGAACAGAAACCTTAAGTACCCCTGGAGCCCTGGCTGAAGCTTAAAGGACTTTGCTGGAAACTCACCTGAGTTGATCCAGCAAGGGCAACAGGATGCCGATGGCCTGATCTTGCTAACTGCTGTCAAAGGAATTTCATTGAAGTTCAAGGATCTGGGCAGGGACCACTAGTGAGCAATTCTGAAGCCTTATTTAGGTTGATGATATCACCCCAAATTTCACATGATTCTCTACCTCTGCAGTGGACCAGTAGGGTTATTTAGGCAAGCTTCCTTAAGCACAAAAGGTTTTTGTTCATGGTCTCAACTCACTAAGTGACATAATACAGGTGATTTTTATCCATTCAATTTCTTCTGATTAAGGAATAATGGATTTTTTATATTCCTTCTAATAATTACAGGTGTTATTTGAACAGTGTCAGATCACATGTTAGCTAATGGAAGACTTTGTGATTTGATAGGCAAAAATATCACACACACACACACACACACACACACCTATATATCAGGATCTCCTATTATAGTTATCTTTCCAAATGAGGATGCTGCTTTGCCAAAAGGAAGTTGAAAGCGTATGTTTTTGTTGTGTTGTGCGTTTCTATGGCACCATTCCTAGACATTTGAAAGGGAATTGCAGCTAATCATCTTTCTAAGAAAGTTTAAATGTAGTCATGTTCAGAGGCAGTGCAGTCTACAGACTGAGGTTTGAGATAATAGACGTTGTGTTTGATAGAGAAAATCTAAAATTTAAAAGAATGCTGCTGCTCAGAGTCAGAATGAAAAAGGCTCCTGGAGAAAGACGGGCAAACAAAGTGAATCCTGAACACACGAGTTCTCGTCAGCCATGGTTTTTCGACTCTCATGGTTTGAAGAGCTATTTCTCTACCATGCTCAGCCTTCATCTCCCAACCCCTGACTAATAGCTGGCTTACAATTTGATTGACGAGGAAGGCACTACCAGCCACAGTAGCCTGACAATTCACACTGCCCTACTTATAAACCCCATCTCTAACCAAGCCATGCCTGGACCCTGGGTCCTGAGCTGGTGAGTCTGACTTCCAGTCACATGTATCTATCTAGGGGAACAAACACTCACCTCCATTGAAACCTCCCATTGTAGCTGAAGTAATCTATCAATGTTTTTTTCTGATCTTATTCAGTTTAATTGATGTCTGGATGCCATCAATTAGAGAATCCAACCCTACCTTAGGTAATACTAACCTGACCTATGTTATACTATAGATAATACTTTCCAATAGTCTATGGCAAGAAGTGTCCTGCCTGGGACAGTGCCTGACATATGCTCTCCCTCAGCATGATCCAGAACACAGTGGGATTTGAACTTGTAAAGTCGAGCTGTTGTTCCTCAGTGCCCTTGGTTGTTGGTACTTGTTTTCTGTGCATGTCCAATAGTTGACTTTTGGGCACACATCACATTGAGTAGTTAGAACTCTCCCTCAGACACTCCTGATGCAGTGATATGATTTCCACTCTCCTGAGAAACTTCTGCTACACCAGGCACAACCTCTGTCATTCTTACCTCCCCTTCCCGGCCTCAATGCCTGCTTACTTATCATTTGCTTCTGTCCTAGAGGAAGATGTGTCCTTCATTTTCTCCATTCTATGGCTTCCTGTCCCATCTCCTTCTAGCTCCTGCCCTTTCAATTGATCTCCCTTTTAGCCCTACCACCTCCAATCTCTATGCCTACAGCTCTTCTGTCCACAGAGAAGATCAGATCCCTCCCATTTCAGGAAAAATAAATGCCTTCTATTTGATTCTTGTGGCTCTTCTGGCTTACAACCTGTGTCTATTCCTCTACTTAGATGTTCACATATCTAGTAACAAGAAGGTAAATGATACCTCTTCTTTATTCTCTTTTATGTTAGGAATGGAGCCTGAAGCCTTGTACATACTAGGCAAGCACAGTACCACTGAGCTACATCCCCATTCATTCTTCAATGTTTTTCCAACGGGCTTCTATCTTCACTTCTTCATTAATCTAACAACAGAAGTCTCATATTGCCTTTAGAACTGATTCTTTGAAGTACATCCATGGCTCCTAAAGCACCCCTTCCTCTCTCTCTCCCTTCTGAAACCTCTTGTGAACTCTGCCACATTCTGCTGTCATCTCTGACTCGGCTCAACAGCTTTCAATGGGTTCTTATTCTTCATCAGAAAAAGTCAAGGTAGCCATAGTATGGTCCTCTATGATCTAAGGAAATCAGCTTGCTTTCTAGTCAGTGAATACTGATGGAGCACTCAGGCTGAATCACGTGTGTGACAGAGATAGATATACAAGATAATCTGGCAATATTTTAGTCAAATCAGGGTTGGAGAGGGAGAGGGAGGGGGAGGAGCTAGAGGGGATAGAGGAATTAGAAAGGAAACTAGAGAGAAGACTGGGGGTGAGGCGTTTAAAGCATTCTTAGCCCCCACACCCACCCCTGGAGGTGTATAAGGCTCCCTCTTGCTTTCAGGCTCTGATATGGTCATCTACACATTCCTAAATATTTACTATGTATTACTCCTTTATAGCTCATCCCATCCAATACGTCCCTGCCCTCATATTGGGATATAACTTGCAAGTTAAAATTTAAACAATTTAACTGACTTTGGGTGTGCTGTAGGGCCACCCAATAGTCTATCTAAGACATACAGGACAATGTAAGATCCTTGACATTACTAAGACTTTAGTCGCCAAACCCATTTGTCCTAACTGTTAAGAGTGATGGGTAAACAGCCAGGAAAGAAACCATGAGACAAATCTTACTTTGAAATTATAATGGTACCACTTACGTTACTAACATAAAACACACATAAGAGTCAATATGAAACCTAAGGCATATACTTCAGTAGCGTCTGCTTTTTGGAAATAAAGAGATCTTGGAGTAAGACTGAACACAGGCAGTCAGTCAGTAGACAACTAGTAAATGTGTTTGGGCCATTAGCCCATGACCCCTGAGTCAGTAGGGAGATGTGTTTCCTCCAGATACAGGGCTTCTCTGTGTAGTCCTGGCTGTATGGAACTCACTTTGTACACCAGGCTGGCCTCGAACTCGGAGATCCACCTGCCTCTGGCTCCTGAGTACCAGGGTTAAGGATGTGTACCACCACCACCTGTCTCTTAGGTCTGCTTCTTAAGTGCAGTTGTTCCACCCATGATCTCCAGATTCTGCCTCTGAGCCCGTCATTGTTTTTCCTTCCAGAGTCTGATCCTCACACCAGGCCTTGCAATGTTAGCCTGGGAGGGAACACGTTAGAAGGGCAGAACTTCCGGCTGGCTACAGACAGAATCAGAGTCTGCAGGGAGACACGGAGTAGAAAGCATCCTCTGGGGCTCTGCTGTGGTGTTCCTATGACTCATTTACTACCTTCCCAGAATGCAGTGGGAGCAACCGACCCTTGCATCAGTACACTCTCTCAGGGGGCTCTTCAAGCCAGTTTGGTTTCCTGGCTTGGAGACTATGGATGAACTAAGTGTCTGTGCTCCGAGCTGGCTCACCTCCTCTGAGTCCCATTGTTGTGATCATAGTTGGCCCTTCTCGGCCTAACTTCAAAAGGTTGTTATGGAGACTCTGGAGACTGGGTGAGACAGCGAATGTGATACCATGAACGGATGGCATATGAAGTCAGTGGTTTTTCAACCTGGGCTGCAAACTAGGAACATCTGTCCAAACTGCCACTGTCTGGGTTCTACTGCAGAGATTTGCTTGTAAGAAGTCTTAGAAGGTTGTGGGCAGCAGTAGGCTTTAAAGTCCCGTCAAGTGATTCTGAATGGCAGCCGGGCTGAGACCACTGTGAAAGAGGGACTTTAGTGTAGGAAGAAGCCTGGCTCTCTCAGTGAGGGGTCCATTTTCATCTTGAACTTGGAATTAGAAGCAAATCTCAATCACTAAGAACAAGTTTTAAATGTGTCCACAGTTACTAGAGCAGAGGGAGGCGACTCTCCTATAGGGGGAGGCCATAGCCCTCAGCAGAGGCCTTCACAAGTTGCCACATGACGTTCCTAGATGAGACTGAGGACAGTTTAGGCAGTGAGAGTTCCCAGCATGGAGGTTGAGCAGGAGCCAGGATTCTCTCCTCTTGGACCTGCAGACTAAGGGTGTCAGCAAGTTTATTTTTATGCACGTGTGCATGTGCGTTTGTGTGTATAGGTGCACATGCACACACGGGACAGGGTGCATGCGGAGCTAGAGGACACCCTGTAGTGTTTTCAGTAGGTTCGGTCCATCAAGGGTTTTGTTTTTATTTTGAAACAGAGTCTATCAGTAGTCAGAAACTTACAAAGTAGGCTGGATTGGCTAGCCAGCAACCCACGGGGATCCCTATCTGTCTCTGCCTCTTTTATTTTTCTGAATTATTTATTTATTTTATGTATATGAATATACAGTAGCTGTCTTCAGACACACCAGAAGAGGGCATCGAATCCCATTACAGATGCTTGTGAGGCACCATGTGGTTGCTGGGAATTGAACTCAGGACCTCTGAAAGAGCAGTCAGTGCTGTCAACCACTGAGCCAAACTGTCTCCACCTTTTATGGAGGGGATTAGAAGTGTAGGACACCATACCAGGCCTGTTATTAAACAGGAATTCTAAGGATCAGGTCCTCATGCAGGTAAGGCAAATATTTTACCAACTGAGTTATTATCTCTGCCTGTTAACTTCTTAATGCTAAGAACTGGAGGACCTATGCCAAGCCTACTGAGAACTCCATTTAGTTGCCTGTGGCTAAATCCACTATGGCTCCTAAAGCCGAGTGTGGGCTCAAGTTCTTCCTAAGGATTTCATTCCCCTTATCCAGCTCTAAGGAGCCCCGTGCATGTCACTCAATGTAGATTCTCTATGCCAAGTGTCCCTGGCTTGGTCCTGACAGCAAGTTTCCAGTGCCCATGGCATGGGAATTTAATCTTAGAATACAATCTTAATACCCGTTTCTGTCTGGGTGGCCTATAGGATACAGAGTCATTTTCTAACCTGTTATAGCCTATTATGGCTTAAATAGGAGTCGCCTCCTCCCCAGAAGGCACCTGCGTTGAAGGCTTGGTTCTCAGTTAATAGACATAATCTTTGGGGGTGATTTAATATGAGCTTTGACTTAATGAATCGGTTATTCGTTTAAAATAGCATCGTTGTGGGGATGATAGGAAGCAAGAGGCAGGACCTGCTTAGAGAAAGTAGGTCACTGGGGCCATGCCTTGAAGGAAACATCTTGTCCTAGGCCCTTCCTGTTTGTCCTCTTTGCTTTCTGGCTGCCATGGGGTGAGCAGCTGTCCCCTGCCCTGCCCTTGCTCCATGCTGTCTTCATCTTGCCATGGACCCTACATGCAATGGAGCCAGCTGATCATACACTGAAACCACTGACATTCTAAGCCCGAAAGAGTCCTTTGTCCTTGCCACTGTTTTCCTCAGGCAATTTGTCACAGCAGTGTAAGCTTGGCTATTATGTACTCATTTTTCAGAAGAAAAGTTTGGGGTGAGGAGAGGTGACGTCAGACACCCATAGACACGAAACTCAAGTGCTACAGATGGGGACTTGACACTGCCTCTGTGCGTTCTCTCTACCACACAACACTGTATGTGCATGTCATATGTTGTGGTGATCCTTAAAGCTTTAGGGACTTACTGAAGAGGTTCTAGATTCTTGCTTCAGCATCGTGGTCCGCAGACCAACAGTGTTGGCATCCCCTGGGAACTTTCTACAAACACAGGGCCTCCTATCCCAACCAGGCTCAGCTGAATCAGAATCACTATTTTAACAAGATTTTATCTTTAGACTCTCAGAGTGGAGGAATTAGGGAGAGAGTGGATTTTAAGCCATGTATTACCATTGTCCCTGTGGCAATTAGCGGCATATGGGTATGTATTTTCACAGGTATGCAGAATCTTACATGGATATTCATTTATTTAAAAAAATAACAGTTTAAGTCTATAACAATATATTTTTTAATTCTTCTGGATGTTTCCTAATAGATATATAGGTTATAAATGGCAGGCTTCTGATTAATAAACTCTTTTGCATGCAGACAGCATGTGAGACAAGTGATGAGAGACACCACAGGAGCATGCCACCAGCAATTATAATCTCCTGGCTCCAGCTGGCCCTTTCACAGGGCCTTTTTTTCCCTGCCTCTCGGTGGGGCCTGATAGACTTTCCAATTATGTGGTACCACTGTTTGTCATTTTATTAATTAAAGTCCTGTATGTAAAGCAGGCGCAGCATTGTGGCTAGGCCTAATGCTATTATTTCTCTCATGGCCCTTTCCTCCTCCAGAGGTAATTACTGCAATTTTATGTCTAGGATGTGACCCGAGTTTGCTATGCATACCCTGTGTCTGTTTCAGAACTATCTCTTGAACTCATAAGAAAAAAAAAATCATAGCAGAATCTCAGGTGAAAGATTCAGTGGCAGCAAATATTGTCCATGCTGTTTACAGCACCTCCACCTCTTGGGTAAGGGATTTTTTTTTTTTTTTTTTTTTTTTTACAGTTTTTCAAATTAACAAAGGGCAGTGGGAGTTCCATGATTAGAGCCAAAATCAAGGATGGATGATGCTCCAAGTGTGTAGTTCATAAAAGTCAAGGGAAATGCATTTGATTAGACAAAGATGCACAAAGATGAACTGGATTAGAATGTCAACAGGTATTCCAGATGCTCCTTGCACCAGGATCACCTGGCAGAGAACAGATGACCAAGACCGGAGTTTTTATCAGGGGCACCCACAATGCACTGGGTATAGGCTGTTAGGATGTGAATGTTAAATGTCTCCCCATAGGCCCACACACTTGAACTCTTGCTCCCTTCACGGTGGTGCTGTTTGGAAAGCTAGAAGAACCGTTTAGACACAGGGTGTAGCTCGAAGAGGTAGGACAGTAGAGACTGGGCTTGAGGGTTCCAGGTTGGCTTTGCTTCTGGTCTGAGCTCTCTGTTTCCTGATCCACAGAGATATGAGCAAGATGCCTCACCTTCTCACTGCCATCGCCAATACTGCAAGCTACTGTACACTCTACCCCACCTCAACATTCTTCTGTCACATATTCTGTCTCAGCAGTGAAAAAAACAAATAACCCAGTGCTCCAGGCTCCTCTCTGACCTGAGGTACCAGAAATGATTTTGGGCATGAACTTATAATTTTAAGAGTTTCTTGATTTCAGTGTGGCATCTCATTAACTTGAGCTGAGAATATTGACTCCTGGCAAAATCCAATGTTTTTGTTCTCTATTTTCTAATTCACCTCGAGAAAATAAACACCAACTCTCTAGCTACAAAAAGCTTAATGAAAAATCAACCCAGCAAGAGGCTGGCCAGATGCAGATTTTTTTTTTGATAGCAGGCAAATGAAATATGATGTTGGCAAGTAGTTGGGATTATAGTCGCTTAAGGGAAGTTGGATGCCTGGTCACTTAGGAAGCATAAAGACCAGAATCTTTCTTAAAAACATTATCAGGGATTATCCAGCCACTGAAATTCATAAGTCTCTTTGTAAGAACATGTAGATTGTACATAAAAAAATGATAACCAGGGATCCCTGGGTTATATAGCCACAGAAATCTGTTCATACTGGGTTATTATTTCTTTTTCATTTTTTTCTTGCAATGTGCATCTATGAGTTTTGATAACTAGGACAAAAGCTATAGAGTTAACTTATGGTATACAACTATTTAAAAATCAAGCCTATTGGGAAAAATACTGATATATGAATATTGGAAATAACCAAGAAGAGAAGATCCCACATTTATATAGGCTGTTGATTTTCTCTGTGTCCAGGTCATTGTTTCCCCATCTGGAAAGAAGTGTATCAACCTGGTTACAGGAATTGTCTTGGGGGGGGGTAGGATTGTGGTCAATTTCACTCACCTTTTTCATTGTATTTCTTTAATGCTCTAAAATGAGCACAGAATACTTTTATAATCAGAAAAAATATATGCTATCTTTTAAAATGCAGAGGATGGGTTCTGATGTTGTTGGAAAGTAGAAACAAGGAGTGTCTTACCCACCTCAGAAAGGGTCAGAGCTGGCAGCTGATCTGTGGGGCTTTGTGAGGATCCTAGGACAACTAGATGTTGTTAGGGAGGAGGCAGCATGGCGTGGTGGTAGAGCAGGGACTCTGGATGAGAAACAGTGACCTGCCTTTTACTTACTCAGAACCTCAGTAACCATTTATTAATGGGGTCAGCTAGTGGTGGCCTCCTTGCAGGGATTTAATCAGACTGTGAGCCCCTTACCCAGCTTAGCAAAGATATTTGGTAACTGTTCTGTTCATATTCCTGTGTTACAGATGGCAGGTAAGAAATCCATGTTAGAGATGTAACAGGCAAATGCACATACATATACAATCAGAAGAGGGTGTATGGGAGATTCTGCATGAAAGATTTACTCCCCCCACCCTTTCTAGATTCTTTAGAGAATTCTCCTTCTATTCTTATAGAAAGAAAAAAAGATGGTATGATTTCTGGTGAGCAGCCCCTTTCTGTGCCTCAGTTTCTCTGTGAATATTAGAGACAACGCTGGGGGGATAGATTTGTAAGTCCTCCTCTAGAGAACAGAGTTGAGACTAGGTAACATTTCTACACCCTTCACGTGCAATTGTTGTGAAGAGTGTGGGGTCAAGGAAGTTTGTGTGTGTTTACACAGACCCATGATGCATCTACCGCACAGTTGGGGAGTCTGTGTTCTATCAGAATGGTCTTTTGGATATGGGCCACTCAAAGCTAAGGCTCACCATTGGGAGCTATGAGTGCCTCTGATTGACACTGCTTTTGAATCAAACCCAAGTCTGCTGTGGGTCAAAAGAATTTTCACCCACACTCTTGGGCCCTGACAGTAATTCTTCATATGCCTCAATTTTATCATGTGAGGTGGGAGGGATTAAGTTTGAATGGCTGAAAAGTATTAGATTAATTATGTCCAAATGTGACTAGAATGGCTGCTGATTACTTCAGCCCATTAGCACATATCCTGGCAGAGCTCACCACACCACAATGAGGGGATGACAGAAGGCTAGTCTCCAGTTTCCTAGCTCTATGTGCTGAGGTAAGAATTACTTGTATGGAGAAGTCTCGATAGACCTTTATTTGTTGGATCTCTGAGACACAACGTAGAGACTTTTCTCTAGCCCCTATCCTCGAGGGGCTATGTAATTAATTAATTAATTAATTAATTAATTATTGATGAAGTGGGTTTATCCAGCATGCTCTCCTGGCACTATTCCTAGTAAGACAATTCTTGCAACCTGCCTACACAATCAGCCTGCGAGAAGTAAGAACATGCAATGTTTTAGCAGTGATTTTTCTTGCATCTGAGCCTGGCAAGAAGAAGAAGGGTAACAACAGTAGTTGCTGACATTCATTAAGCATTGTGAAAATTAAAGAGTTTTTATGTTTCTATCTGATGCCAGCAACAGTCTCACACAGCAACTAAAACAGGAATTTTAATTCTCCAATTTGGAGGCGGGACTTGCCAGAGGTCAGATGGGTCCTTAGTGGGGCAGCAAGTGGGATTTAAACTCACATGACCTATGTTGAATCCAACGACCTTGGAGTGTTTAGAGATTCAGCTCCGGACCAACCTGCCTTATGCCATTTGACAGCAGATTGACCTTGGGCAAGACATTCGACCCTCTAAGCCCCAGTTTCTGCATCAGTAAATGGGGTTTGCACTTCTTCACAAGTCTGTCCTGATAATGAGGTGATAGAGGTAAAACACTTGAGCATGAGAGTCTGGTGTGTTCTAGGGACCAGTGTTTTAAAGCACATCCTGGGTTATCTTTACATATGCTCAGAGTCCCTTTCTTTAGCCCCACACTAAGGGAGAGTTTCTTTCTTCTAAGGTGCAAAGGACGAGAGTCTCTAATAAGACATTTGACTTGCTTTTAAGGTAATACAAATGAGTGAGGCATTAGAAACCAAAAGACTGGACTGCTCTTTATATCGAAAGCAACTTCTCCCTTGACTTTCCTATGGAATAGGCACTCCAGAGAGAGCTCCTGGATCTTCTAGGAAGCCCACCACCAAGTAGGGTTAGAATCAGTTCTTGCTAGTTCAACATTGCTGGCTCTCCACAGTGTCCCTGCTTTGCTACAACTGGCCCCACCCTCCCACTGGATGTCTGTGAGCTAAGCAGTCAAGCCCTCAGCCCCACCTCCCTTCCTCATCTATATAAAGATGAGATTCACTCATTCTCAGGGCCAATGTAGGCAGAGGGATCAGCTCTGCAGTCCTTGATGTATAGCAGAGTTTTACAGCAGTGATACCTTTATAGTCATATGGCATAGCTGCCATTGAGAACGTAAAGGAGGGCTGCCTATCCTAGACACACACCATAGGCCTTCAGAAGAGCCATTTGGCAAGTACTACTCTAGTCTCCCTGCTCACCTCCCTAAAGCATTTGCCCAGGCCCTATTGAGGGCATTCTGAGATAGTGTCTCCATCACTGGGGATGCTGCTCCATACATAGCCTGCTGGATTCCTTTGGGCACAAGAGATATTGTGGCTGTTGGGCTATAGGGAAAGGGGAGGCAGCTACCAGAAGATCCCATGCTGCTCTGGCTTGTTCTAGATGACTATATCACCCCGTAGGAGCCAGGGAAACTTATGTTTCCTGCTAAGCTCCAAATCACATTCTCCTGGACAGAGATTGGACAATCGAGATGGGTATTACATATCCAGCACGAGCTCCTGACCATGGTCCCAGAACAGGTGGAAGGTATGTTTTAAATAGCTTCCCCCCAAAATAAGCATAAAAGCATAAGCAGAAAACAGCAAGTGAGTATGAAAACATCCCCTGGCCAGTCTGCTCCTAACTAAGGAAAGATTGAAGACTGATAGTGGAACAACTTTCTCCTGAGATGAGGGACTGAACATCAAATAAGATGCGGCTGGACACTCACAGGAGCTCTGCCCGATGTGCTATCTCAGTCCTATAATACCAGGCTGGAAGGACCTGTGCTTGGGCGAAGGGTGGGGGAAGAGATGGCAATGCTACCCTGCAGTCCCTTCTAGACAGTGCTAGTCCCTAGCTGCTTACCAGAGTTCTCCCTTGACCATAAAGTATTCATGATGCACTGCTTGGCTGCAGAAGAACAGAAGCTGGGCTCAGGCTGACCCTGCTCGGGACTGGCGTGTACTCTCACTGGCCAGCATTGACATGTAATATTGCAGAGAATGGGTGAGCAAAGGAGGAAGAAGGCAGAGCTTTCTCCTCCTGGGGGGTGTCCTGACTTTGCGAATGACCAAGATCAAGTCCAGGAGGTCGTGCAAAAGCTCTTCTCGTTCCCATCAGCTGACACTGGCTAGACGTGTGGCTAGAACAGGGCACATGTAAAGAAGGCACAGACTGCACATGAATCCTATACGGGAGCAGTAATGTCCTCGTTACAAATGGAATGGTCTTCCTTCTACCTCCACAACTCAGAGTCCCTCTCTGGTGGGTGGTGGAGCTCTGAGTAAGCAGGTATGGTGACAGAATTATGGTGGTTCATATTGGCTCCCTCTAACCCAGTGCTTCTCAACCTTCCTAATGCTGTGACCCTCTAATCCAGTTCCTCATGTTGTGATGACCCCCAACCATAAAATTATTTTTGTTGCTTCTTCATGACCATAATTTCGCTACTGTTATGAGTTGTAATGTAACTATTCTTGGAGGTAGAGGTTTGCCAAAGGGGTCATGACTCACAGGTTGAGAACCACTGCTCTAAGCTAAGACAGGGTCATCTGTGTGAGGGAAAAGCATGATGTGCAGAGCCAGCCGGTCTGGCTTTGGTCTTGACTTGCATTTGTCGCTTTGGGGCTATGGTCCATTACTCTAACTTAGATCATGGGTGGGAAAGACCCTGACATGGCTATATATAGAATCTGCTCTCTGAAGTGGGCTTTATCAGCTCTCAGCTCTTCCTGCACATTGCCGTGGTCCTACCCTGTTGACTTCAGGCAGGGGATGATGCAACAGAACCCCACTGTTTCTCCCTCCATCTCAAGCCTCTTTGGTTTTGGCACCTTCTTTTTTTTCCTTGCCTTTTCATGGGAGACTTTGTTATTAAGTTTG
The DNA here is from genome assembly GCF_011762505.2 of Arvicanthis niloticus. Classification (NCBI taxonomy): domain Eukaryota; kingdom Metazoa; phylum Chordata; class Mammalia; order Rodentia; family Muridae; genus Arvicanthis; species Arvicanthis niloticus. The sequence goes on along the minus strand of NC_047668.1, from coordinate 58,772,967 downwards.
AGAAACTGAAAACTCAGGTGTCATGAGAGCTCCTCTTGTGTTTCCTTGCCTGCCTGCAGGAGGATGCTGAGACAGCTTTGAATAACACTCCAGTTATTCAAATCCAGTCAACACTGCAGATTCTCAATATTGAGCGGCTGGCAAAGGAAGGGCATGGATGCCAGAAGAGTCTTTAAAAATCTAAGCCAGAGAGCAATTGATGGGAGGGTTTCCATGGTTTCTATGAGACAGTCACCATAGGGTACCATGCTCATGGGGGTGTAGGCAGGGCTTGAAGGATGGCAGAAGGAAATTCTCCATGCTAGCCTTCTCTTCTACATCTGTCCAGCTCACATTTGCTAGTTTTAAGGACACGAAGTGTGGGTCTTTTACCACTTAGGCCACACTGACAGGGCAGAACCCCACAGCTAACCTTCTGCTTGGGCTTAGCTTCCCCAGCAGTGAATTAAAGTCATTATTATTATTTTTTCTTTCCTTGGGTTGACTTCAGGGTGGAAGGGTCTGGATGTGTTCCAGGATATCTGTGTGTGTGTGTGTGTGTGTGTGTGTGTGTGTGTGTGTGTGTGTGTATGTGTACACAAATGCTTCAGTGCCCTTGGATGAAAGGACAGAGCTGCAGCTCAGGTAAGGTCAAGAAAACCAGCAGTTGGGAGCTGACTATCACAAAACTGGTGCATGATATCCATCTTCCTGGATCCTTCATATTCCTGCAGCCTATAAAAGAAAAAACCATTCCCATGTTTCAGGGTGGAAAGAAATGAGAGAAGCCTACTCCTTTCTGCCCCAGGCTTTCTCCTGGCCTGAGAACATGGCTTAAAATATTCTAGGAACAGGCAGGCTATTCAAATAAAACAGAATTTCAAACCACATAGGGCTTGTTGAGACAGCCAGGCTTCTGGGATGTATGAAAGGCAGGGGGATGGGTGGGCCAGCCCCTGATCCTCTCATGTCCTCCCCAGTATTAGCAGCAGCTGCAATGTTAGACACATCAGAGTGTCTAAAGCCAAGTCAGACTGGAGCAGGCCTGACAGCAAGCAAGCACATGAAAGCCACGGCAAGCCTTTTCTCCCCCATAGCAACTTTAATTATTTGAACTGGAGCTCAGTGAAATAAAAATAAAAATAAAATAAAAATCAGAATATATTGTAAGTGGCTCCCTAGTTTCCTGCAGAGAATAGCTTGTGGCAGGGAAGGGGAACCAGAAAAAGTCACAATGCTGTCTCTGTTTGTGGCTGGGCTAGGCAGGGGTCTTTAAATATTCATGCTTTATGTGCAGCTGTGCAAAGAACAGGAGGAGGTGAGGTCCGCAGTAGTGGTTGGGCAAGAAAGGTAGCAGTACTGGCTGCAGGTAGCCAGAGGGAGGACATGGGAGCTGGAAAGCTTGTGGGAGGCCCCAGGGGTTGGCTTGGCACAAGGCTCATGCTGGCCTTGACTTCATTGTTGATGGGCATTTGATCTAGTTCTGTATACTTTTCCAGCCCCTCTGTCTCCCTGCCTCTGTTTCTGCTCTACTGTTTTTGATTCCTTTTCTGAGTTGTTTGTAAATGGCAAGATGCATCACCCTGCTCGGAGTGGCAGGTATTGGGGGAAGCTCTGCGTGGATGGATTTTGCTCACCATTGATGGACACACCAGCAGCCAGTAAATCTCAGGATCCGGGGCCAGAAACAAATCATCAAGGATTGAGATGGAAGATGCAGAGACCCAGCCTTAGTGATGTCTTTCAGGAAGTCAAAAGCAGAGCCCAAGAAACCCCATTTGTCCACTTTCCAAGTAAATACAAGTGGAGAAACAGACTTACTAGCTACTTCCTTCCTAGATTTGAAGGGAAATTCATCAAAGGGGACCTTGGTGCCTTGTGGGAATGCACTGGTGAATGGGGTCTTGTGAGCCTACATTTTTGAGGTATTCTGCATACATTAACTTTGGCAGACCAGGACTGGTTTATCTATAGAGAAGGTACTCTATGGTCAGTGTAAGTCCTGAAGTCCAGGCCAACCAAGTTAAGCATTCCTTTGGGTCTGTCCCTCATCAGGGGTACCCTTTATACCTCAATCTAGCACCCATCTCTCTGTATCTAGCCCTATTAATCTAGGGAAGTCTTTTTAGGAGTTGTGAGGTTCAAAGACCGAGACCTGAGTCACCTCATGGCCTTGCACAGCAATGTGACAGTCACTGGTATCCCGGCGATTGCGGCTCAGTTTTCCTGGAAGAAAGAAATCTACTTCCTACCTTGTGCATGGAGGATTTGGATGTAGTGAGGGACAGGGGTTATAAACCTGTACACACACACTTCTATTTTGGTTATTTACTTACCCTGCCCCACGATGATGATGATTATGATGATGACGACAATGACAACATCATCAACAATAATACATTGCTGTTAACACTGAGAGCCCATTGACCTTAGATATCTATGGTCTGAAAAGCTGATGGTGAAAGTCAGGGCAGTATAAACATATGCAAACATGAGTGATGTGATTGTATGTGTGTGTATGGGTGTGGGTGTGGGTGTGAACCCTCCTTCTCTTTCTTTCCATTGTGCCTGCTCAGCCAAGTTCTGGAAAAGGGCAGGAAATAACAGAAACAGCCTAGAGCAAATCCAACCAGAGAAAAAAGAAAGCCAAGGAAAACACCTGTCTCAGCTATTGATCAACTCAAAGGTTATCAGAGAAGTGACAGAGTATTAGGAAAATATCGCTTTGCTTTGACATTTCTTCCTCTGAAATTAGGCTTATATTCATCCCAGAAAAGAATAAATTTAAAGACCAAATGCTCCTTAGGAGCCTCCTGTCCTCTCAGGTGGGCCAACCATCTGTCTTTATTCAGGTTTCCTCACAAGGAAAGCCTTCTCTTTTACGTACCTGCTCTGAGGCAGCTCACCAATGACTGTGTAGTTCCACCATCTGCACCAGACACCAGGGCTTCTCAAACACAATTTATTTTAATGAATCTATTTATTTCTGCCCAGGCTTCTTCTAAAAAGAAGTTAAGGTGGCTCAGAGATACACAAAGCTTGATAAGATGAGACAGACAGATAGAGGGTAAGAAAGATAGGTCAAAGGCATAGGTTGTAGAGTCGAGTATCTACAGACACACGTTTGCTTACTAAGGGGATGTCTCTGCTTTAACTTAACCATCCATTTGGTTAAAACATTCATTTGTATGCCTTTTATATTATTTGTTTTATGGTTGGGTTTTTATTTCACAAGAATTCTGGAGGGTTAGAATTTGGTCCCTTAGCTAGGGGGATGTCGTGTACTTCTGCCGGCTGAAGCCTTCCTATCTGGGATTTCTACCAGCTGAAAGGGAGGATGCAAACCTGGTTAGTTTTGGAATGTCTAAAACATAGGAGGAAGCAAATTACTTAGAGGGCACATGTCTAAAACTAAGCCAGATGGGAGTTTCTTCTGTGTTTTCTCACAAAAAGAGGACTGACTGAATCGAAGCTCCGGGATGGCTTTTTGTTGGTGTAGCAGCCACTGGGTATGCAACCTTTCCCAGGTATGGCCTGACCCTCAGTTATATGAGCTTAATACCCGGCAGAATACCTCTTCCATTTAACCCTTGCTCTCTCTGTTTACATGGGGTTCCAGACACTGTTGAAAACTATTAAAATAGCATCCACTTTGCTTCCCTGCTCTCCTAGCCTTTTACATGTGCTAGCCTGATCAGTCCTCATCTCTATGGGCTAGGCTAGATACAGCTAATAGTATCTCCACTTTTCAGGTAAGGAAACTGATGCCCCAAGAGGTCCATTAGCTGCCCAGACAAATGGTACAGTCAGTCAGAATGGAACAACCTGTCTCAGATCCAGGTCACTAATCAAGAGTACCCTCTGCTATTGCTTGTATGGAGGAATCTTACATGTATTTCTTGGCCCTGGGAGAATACGACCCCATATGTTAAAGAACATGTCACCAGACCTCAAGGCCTCATACTCAAGAGAATGCAGCTTCAGGTATCACTTGGGTAGTGGCTTTGTTATAATTTACTGAATGCTATTGATGTCTTAGTGAAATTATGTAAATAAATTTTTTGATGCTTTCTAGTGCTCAAAATGTATCATAAGAGCTAAAAAAGATTTTAAACAAAGACTTGTAAATTCCATCACTCCCCTCTATTATGTCTATTTTACAAAATATATTTCTGAGCTTGCTTAAATCAAGGTCCCACTGCAAAACGTTTGGTATAGCTAAGTATGGGTATTTAAGGTAAGACTCTCTGCTGATGGAGTTTCACCATGTAGGTGGCTACAGTGTGCCTGAGACAGGGCAGAAACAGTTCTCCTGTCTTCCCACAGAAACATAACAGGTCCAGCTTCTCCAGCTACTTTCTTAATCTGATTTGATTTATCTAGAAGTGACCCACGGATGGGATGGGGCAGTAAGGCACCTAGAGGAATCCAGACACTTGCCTCACAAGGAGAGTTCTTCATTGGTGCAGGGAATGTGGCACTGGTCAATGTTGAACTTTCAGAAGCGGAGATGTCAGTGGTGCTGAGCAACAAGGCATGGCCTGGGGGAGAGAGAGAAAAAGAGTCATAAATGTATTATCACTATGCACTGAGGGGTGTATTTAGTGGACTGTGCAGTGCTCTGCTTTAGCCCATTTTTGAGGATGCTGGTTTCTTCTCCTGGATAAGGAAGCCCACTTGTGATTGTCACCAAACCCTGGCTCATTCTAAGTCCTTTACTCCAAACTGCCTAAGGGGTTCCATAACTGTGCATCTGGCTACTCCATGCTCAAGGTTATCAGCTTCAACCCAGGAGCAGCTGGAAGCATACTGGACTCTTCTGATCCACCTCATGGGTAGTCATGGCAGCATTTTCCTTCCAATAGTCTCATGACCTTCCCTTTTTTTCACCCTGCTCCAGAGCCCAGGTCATCTTGGGGCCCACGTGCTTCCCAGCGAGACTAATTTCTTGTCTTTCCTCAGTTTCACTTGGCCTGAAAAATCGATGTTGGTTTTCAGCTACTTTCTCATCAAAGCTCCATATCTTAATAACTAAAGTGACCCTGAGATTGGACATGTTCAATAATCTAGAGCTCAAGAAGAGACAAAGAGGAGATTGGGTGTGAGCACCCCAGGTAAGCTTTGAGCAGAATACTCCATGGGAGGAGATGCCTTGTTGTGCTGGGTTGGGGTCCTATGTCTCTTATCAGTCTACTTAGACTCTAGGGTGGACATCAGGGTGAAGGAAAGAGAGGTAGTACCTTGGTGGCCTTGGGAATGGGCATCCTTTAGGGTCCTCACTTGCCACCGGGGCATATGAGGTGAGAGTAGACTTTGGGTCCAGCCACAGAAGCCATTTTCAAAGTTACAGTAAAACCCAGCAGGAAGTTTACCTGTGGAGAGATCACAGGGCATCATCATTACCAGTACACTAATGGCAAACCATGCCATCAGCAAGGCAAGTTAGCCAGGGATGACCACATTATTCTCATCAATGGTGGTCACCCAGTGAAAAGATTGACCTTCCCCACCACTGTGTGTTCGTACATGTATATGTGTATGTGTGTGTGTGTATATGTGTGTGTGTGTGTGTGTGTGTGAGTGAGTGTGTGTTGGTTAGTGATTCTATGATGCTTCACTTAAAGTGAAATGGTAACAATAAATTCACAGCTCAGTCTTTTATACAACAAAGGAGAGGCTCAGAAATGCGAAACAAATTCAAACAGCCTACAGTCATCCTACTGGGACTAGAACCCATATTGTCTCCTCAATTCTGTGCTCTTAATTCTGATCCACTAAGGACATGGTTGAAGAGAGGACAATGCATAGCTAGAGGGCACATATCTGTAATGGTGAACACAATGACCCTTGTCATTGTGTGGTAGTGGCAGAGGGAGTTCCAACTGGGAGTAGTTGGTTTGAGTCTCTCGTATCACCCCTGTTGGCATAGACATATATTGTTCACATTTTTCTCCTGGCCCCATTTGGCTGGCAGTGAACTTCACTGCCATGTGCTGAGTTCTGAGCAGTTTGTTAGATGAGTGGAAGTTGGGTGTGTCTCATACTGGTTTTAGTCTGAGACTCTTTAGTCTCCCTTCCTTTGCTGTATTAGGATCTTTTGTTCCCTAGTGGGCTCCAGCCAGCCTGGATCCTTGCGGAGCTGAGGCCCTGCCCAACTTAGTGCTGTAAATGCAGATTTAAGCTGCTGATATTTGGGGATGTTTCACTCCTGTACCATCACCTGGGCAATCACCTTAAACAATCCGGGTTACCAGGGTAATCTAAAGATTCAGCAGCAAGGGGTCTGGGATCCTCAGCTGCAAGGGAGGCCATAACCCGTTCTTTTATATCAGTGTTCTATGCTCTACATTTCTCAGGTATCTCCAGAAAGAGGAGGAAAGAGAATCCACTTCCTCCAGCTTCCTTTGAGAAGGGTTGGCTCTAGGTAGGTTCTCAGCCGGGAGAGCTGGTGGCATGATCTCTGCTAGGCTTTTCCTACAGCTGCCCAACCGCAGCAGCTCCAGGCCTAGCTATGAGGAAGCAGAGGATTTCTGTCTCCACATGGGAGAGGGGCTCTCTAAGAGGCCCATCGCTCTGCATGTCCTTCCTGTGTCTCAGCCTTCTTGGCAGTGGCAGCGGATGAGGGCCCTCGTGCTTCCTGGCTGTGACAGCACCACAGTGACTTATTACTCATTCCCCCCTGGTTCTCTGTGCATTTCACACAGAGGCAGAATTATAAATTAAAACAGGCTGTCACTGACTTTAAGCATCTCTTCCCATTTATACCCCCCTGAAGAAATCATTTTCCCCCCAAGCCCTGCTTGTTCTTCTGATTAAAAATCCAAAAGCTAAGGGAGATCTTTCTGTTTTATTTTTTACTCCCACCCTCAAGGGATCCCATATCCAAGTCTTGCACAGAAACCAACTGGCATCTAGAAGTGACCTTCTAGGAAGGTGTTTCAGGGGAATGCTTTAAAAGCCAAGGGTTGGCTGGTGGGAGGAGTCAGGGCAGAGCAGGGGCTTAGAATACCCTGCCCCCAACCCTTTCTGGTACTGGCACCACAGTAGTATGCAAACCTAGGAGCTCTAGGCTCCGTCTTTCCTTTCTCCTGGGCTCTCCTGGGACAGTAGGTCAGTCACTTCCTTTCTTAGACCTCTCATTACTTCTGTAGAGTCAGTTTCTATTTGATAGGGCTGGTTTTAGGATAAGATAAAGGAAGAAGGTAGCAATGGTATTTATTATCCATGGCCACTTAGACCCACATCAGGGGAAGTCACTGCAGAAGGAGGATGAAGAAGCCAGCAGCACCCTGGGGTGTGGGGTAGGGGCAGGTTCTTCCTATCTTTCAGGAAGGGCCTCTCAGAGCTGCTTAGGGGAAGTCCTATTTCTTTTTGTCTGAATAAAGGGAAAGAAGACAGGCAGGAAAACAATGCAGGTCAATGGCAGGTTTATGTGACAGTTAAACCTTGAAGGGAGGAAGGGGAGCCCAGAGGATGTCCATCTTTTAAAGCACATCAGGGCAGTGTGCTCTGTAAGAAGGCACTCTGGAAGGAGCTGGTGTGGATGTATGTCAAAACAAACTGCCCTGATGGATTCTGCTGAAGCTAGGAAATCATTGTTGAGACTAGTTGCTGAGCATAAGGCTGGCCCATAAGGCTGGGTCTATTAGCATCCAGCCTTTGATTGGCAGCTCTTCTCACTCAGCCCAGGCACCTACTGAGTCCATGGCCCACTGTAGGACATTACTATCTATGTGTTGGAGGAAAGGAAACAGGTGTGCTCCTTAACTTCTTGTCACTGAAAATGGGCTCCAGGGACCAGGGACCCCCCCTCTGTGACCTATGAAATTAGAAGCATGGGTTTCCTGGGCTCCACCCAGACTGCTGGTTAGAATCTGTCTTTTAGCTAGCTCTCCAGGGAATGCATCCCTGGCTACCACACGTTGCAAATGTGTCAGTTTCATAGAGTCCCCCTTCTTGGGCTGTGGCCAGGCTTCTCATCGGCTGGGTGGCAAATGGAGTTGCACTGGGGGTCAATCAATCCCACCACATTTGGCAATTATGACACCTGATTCCACGCTAAGAGAGACAAATGGGTAGAGTCACAGGGACGTGACCCTCGCCACAGTTGTGGAAGCTGCCAAGTATAAACGGCAGGCCAAATGACACTTCTTTTCCCTTCCCTTGTGACAACTCTGTTAACATTTTTGATAAATACGTGTTATACATTTTCTTGAAAATATGGAGTCATGGGAGAAATGTTAGAGGAAATACATCAAAATATTATGGTTATCTCGGAATGTCTGGGAGAAAGGGTTATGGGCAATAGTATTTTCTCCTGTGCATTTTTCTGGATCTTCCCAGTATTTTACAACCAAAATGTTTTATTTTACAATAAAGAAATAAACTTAAAAAAAAAAACTGGTTTTGCCTGGAAGGAAACACATACCCACAAAACAGATGAGATTGTTGGGTCCCTGGAGGGGGAGGGAAGTGATCTACCTGCATAGCTAGTGAGTTGGTGAAGGGAATGGAGGCCCCTTCCAGGGGAGGCATATGTTGTTGAGGCTGGGGTGTTGACAGACACTCTCCACTGGGTATAAACCTGGGTATATATACACTAGGTATACACTGGGTATACACCTTGGTGATGTTTTTAATCTGAAAAGCAGGAGCATGGATAGGGATTGAATCACAGATAGGAAAACTTGAGAACTCTCTTGCATCACAGAAAGGTGGTGGTAGAATCCTGGACCTCTGTGGTTTTTCACAGCCTCCTTTGTTCGAGGCAGAGTCTCTAGCAAGCGAGGTTTAGTGTTCAGCAAAGCCCTCGCTGCTCATGCAACAGGTGGGTGTGGCCTGCTGGGTGCCAGAACACAAGGTGGGCTCTGAAGTCAGGCTGAGGCTGAACCAACGCTCAAACTCAGATGATTGCTTTAGCTTCCTGCTCTCTGTGACCACGGAATAGGTTCATCTTGGGAGAGAGTACCTGGCACAGAGCATCTGCTCCTGTCGGCTGTTGTTACCATCATACTGATGGCTTCCAACCTCCACAGTGTTACAGGGAAAACAGCAGAAGTGCCAGAAGGAATGGGGCCGTAAGCAAGAGGAAGGATATCTGCTAAGACCTTTGCCAAGAGATGGTGGGAAGATTGGATTAATTCTCTGAATTAAGCCTTCCTTCCTAGCAACTGGCTTCTGGTTTCCGCAGCACATGTGGGTGTTCTCCAGGGTAGAGCTGTCCCTCTGACAGCTGGTTGGAGCAGCTTTTCAAACATGGCTGAAAAGGCCACTGGGCCCAGTGCTCCTGACCTTGGTACCCAAGCCTGGCTGTCCTGAAGCTAAGGGCTGCCTCCAGAAATCCACAATGACAAGCCATGGAGAAGTGGGAGATGCCCCAAACCACTGTAACAGGCCAGATCCTCAGGTCTCTGAGCTCTAATCACAGCTCTGTTCCCGACATGCTGTGTGACCCTGAACAAATCAATTACCTTTCCCGGCCTTCATCTTCCCCATTGAAAATCAGGGCATGGCCTGCCTAACCTGTGTCCCAGCTGGGAAGTGAGACTCAACAAAAAACTTTTAAAAGGCACTTGCAGAATTACGGAGCTTAGCAGCACTGCGGGAAATGCCACAGGCACAAATAACTACATGTCTGCATATAGACTGCTGCCCAGGCCACTGTGAGCAGGTTAGGGGAGGTTTTGCTCTGAGGATGCTGAGAAGAACTGGGAACAAAGAATGTGGGGGCAAGCAAAGTGCCACCCCACAACTCTTCATGGAGTCTTAAATGAAACACGCCACAGGGCTGGGGATGTAGCTCGCTTGGCAGAGTTCTCGATTAATATACATGAAGTCCTGGGTCCCCATATAACTGGGCTTTGTAGTTCAGGCCTTGACTACACAGCAAGTTGGACACCAGCCTAGGATACCGAAACCTTGTCTCAAACCTTCATAACTCTATTTTCATTGGATATCTCACTTGATGTCTTTCTATGAAAATAAGATTTATTTTTGAAATTAAAAAATATGTATCTATTGCTTTACTTTGACGGATTTATATAAACCTCTTTTAGTTTCCATGGGGTCCAGATGACCTGGGGGACAATTTTCTGCTTTTCAATGTATTTAGCAAAATTCCTCAGAGGTCACTGGTGTCTGTGGCCTGTGTGTTTGAGCCACTGGTCTGGGTCCCATCATATCCCAGGCACCAACTTTCAAGGGCCCATGCACTGCTTCAGTCTTTAAACTTGCCTTGGGCTTTTGCTGCTCTGCAACTTAAAGCCTTGTACTTTGCCTATGCCCTAGGATTTAACACATTTTCTAGCTCACTACAGGTGTTCTGTAAGTGTTTGTGGTTTCCTTGGCAAAAACCCTTTCAAGTGGAGCAGTCATTGGTGGGGAGCCTGGGCTGCAGTGTGACCACAGCAACCCGTTTTTTCTTTATGGTGCTCAAGTTTCCCAACTCAGCCAATCATTTTAGCCACTAGTCAGCGAGCACTCATCCCATGCCAAGAATCAGGAAAGAACCTGGAACTGAAAAGAATACCAGCCGCATCTGTCCACAGAGAGGAAGTGAGACCTCGAAACCACCTTCATAACACATAATTGACACATATCTGCTAGGATGGTTAAAATTTAAAAAGATGATAATATCAAGTGTTAGCAAAGAGAAAACAGATTGTCTATATATTACAGGTGGGCATATAAAATGGTGGAGCTACTTTCAAAGAAATGCTGACCCTTGCCCAATACATTACATGTGGAGTTGCTGTGTGAACCAGGAATTCTATCCAAGGTGCATGCTGAGAGAAGCAAACCCTTATCTGTGCATGAACTGAGATGTGGATATTCATAGCAGTATTATGTACAATAGGGCCAAACTGAAAATAACAAAATGGCCACGAATTAATGAATAGATGGTAAACCTGTAGCATATTCATAGAATGAAACATTATTCTGCAATTTAAAAATACAGAATTGGTATGTGCCATGCTGTAGGTGAACCTCAAAACTACTAAGACAATTGAAGAAATTAATAAAAAAAAAACCCAACCCTGCATATTATATGATTTAGCTTATATGCAATGCCCAGAGAGGTGCATCTGTACAAACAAAGAGATTAATGGTTAGTGGCAGTGGCAGAAGGGTGCAAGAAAAATGCATAGATTGCAAGGCATGTTTTAGGGGGCATGGTAAAATGTTCTAAAATTCTACCATAGTAATGGTTGCACACCCCTGTAACTATATTAAATGAAGTGGAATGCATACTTTAAATGAGGGACATACATGGCGTGTGGTCTGTGTTACAAAAAAATCACTAATAACAAGTTTTGGAAATGATTATGAGTGGATGCACTCAGTTGAGTAGGAAGGGTACAGAAGACAAAGAACAAACTGTGCTCCTTGGAGATGGTGAGAGAAGGGCTCTTGGAAGAATAGACTGTCGAAGAGAGTCTTCAAGGAGTGGCTGGGACTTACGAAGTGTGTTAGCTTGAGACCACTCAAGCAAAGCCAGGGAGCTACCATGGAGACACGAAGTGGCTTGATATGACTGCAGCTGTGGTACCCAGAAGATGGGGAGGAGGATCGAGCATAGTGAAGGCACTGTGCATACAGAGAGTTCTGATGTCACACCACAGGGTTAGGCTTCATCCCGTTCATTTCCTCTGGGCTTGAGGATGCCAAGAGCAGAACTTAAAAGATGTTATTTATTTTTTAAAATGTGCATGTGTATGTTTGCTTGTATGTATGTGTACCACATGCATGCAGGGACCCACAGAGGCTGGAAGAGGGATCCCCAGAAACTGGAGTTATAGGCAGTTGTAAGCCATATGTAAGTGTGGGTGTTGGGAACTGAACCCCAGTCTTCACTGTAAGTGTGTGACCACAGACCTGGAGGTCTGTGTTGTTTCTGAACCTCACATCTTAGCTCTACATTTGAGGAATTGTGTTGCCAAGAGAGTAGTCATAAGAGCCACTGGGTGTTATGGAGGCGACTGAGGCTTGCATGCATGGGGTAATGGGCTAGGAGGGGGCATGGGTGGTTAGGATTGAGCAGGATTGAAACTCCCCCTCTACTTACTGCATAGCTGGCCCTCATCTTCTCCTTGGGCACAGTCCTGGTGGAAGTCACAGGCTTGCCCGAGTTGGAGGACTGTCCCATTCCAACAGGTAAAGGAACTCTGCAAGGCCATCTTGGAGCCTGGGGATGTTCCTAGAGGGCACACAGACACACATGTTCCTGGTTAGTTGGGGTTGTCAAAGGCATTGGCTGGTCTTGTGGGAACACTGCTCCACTACATCCCAAGACTTGACCAAGATGCCTGCATCTTCACCTGGCCAAGCTCAAGGCCATCAAAGCCCCTCATGCATATTCATAGTCTACTCAGGATCTCAGACTGGGAGTTGAGGGCTGGCCCATATTCTCTGAGCATTCTGGGATCCTAGAATCCATGATTTTTGTGGTGCAGAACCTCCTGGTGGAAGCCCTGCCCCACCCGGCTCCACCTTACTCTAGAATTTGGGCATCTACCAGGTTTACTTGGTCCAGTATCACCTTTCCAGGCTCTGATATCAGATCCTATCACTGGAATCAATTACTGAGCAAATTATGAGAGTACAGGCACTTTTTGCTGTGAAGAGCAACACAAGCTTATACTGCTATGGGAGATGGACCTGACTCCTCTGTGATTGGCTAGCTGACAATGTCCTTTCTCTATGTGGACATTGTAGCTTCTAGGAAAGGATAGATTTTGACAACATTACTAAGATGTACTCCAACTCCCAAATCCTTAGAGGAGGGGAGGGTTGTGTCTTACAATAAACATCCTAGCAATTATTAGTTCCCGAATCACCGGTGATGCATCATGATAACTAATCACGCAGTTGCCACTTGAGTCTCTGCAAGCCTGAGAGATCAAGGCTGAGAGGAGAAGAAGGATCAGGCTGGCCTGACATCATCTCCCTTGCTGAATGGAGGGAAGGAAAGGTCTGGCCTGTGCTTTCTGATGATAAGCTCTTGTGTGGGAAGCTCTGGTCCCAGTGGAGATGAGCATTGTGGTCCACTTGGGGCTTAGCTTCTAATCCTCACCATGGCAGCTGCCTTTCCAGGCTTCCCATGCCATCCATGCTCACATCTTTGTGCTCCCGATGGCTGGTTCCATCTTTGTTCTCCCTATGGCCCTGGTTCCTAATCTCTCTGAGCCTCCTAGCCTCTCAGTGAGTTTCTCCAATTTTGTCTGAGAAGCCATACTAAATTGACTGTAATGTATAATATCCCAGACAGATGATCTTTAATATCCAGAGTTCTATGATTTTCTTAGTTCACTGGGGTGCTCCCTATGGTATGGAAACCAACGTCACACCAATCCTGCTTACTTTTAGAACTCTTCCACATACCTTGAGTTCTATGAAGCATCTATTCAGGTCTTAATGGTGCCCATATCAATTTCCCAAGTAAGGAAACTGAGTTCTGAGAGGTTTGGAGAATAGCCTAAGGTCTCATAGCCAATATGTGAGGCTGAAATGCACTCTACCGAAAGGCTTTTCTCCGAATGTCATGGGAAGGATTGCTGGGAGTGACCTGAGCATCCAGCTGCAGGCCAGTCCAAGTAAAGGTAGCTCTGTGGTGATAGATGCTGCAGGTGTTGTGGTACAACTATCTCCCCTGAATTCAGATATCCTTTCCTGGAGGGAACAGAAAGGGTCCTAAGATTCAGGAAGCTCAGCAAAAATTTAAAATTCACAGGGTCTGTCTCCAAGGTTACACAAACAACAATGGCTATAGAGAAGAAACCCTCCAGTGTTGCTGCCTGCAGGGCGGGCAAGAGCTTCAGGGTTCCTGTTTAATTACCAATGTTGAGGTGGGAATTTTAGTGATGCAATTGCCTTCAATTCACCCGTACCAGCAATAAACTCATCCATCCATCAAGCCAGACTTAGAGGCAGTTGTTTCTTATGTATGTCACCAGAGCTCTATCGGGGATGGCTAGAAATCCACATTCGCCCAGGAAAAGCCACACAACAGATGGTCACTTAGTATGCTCACACTGGCCTCCAGCCTGACTGGGCTTGCTCTCTTGCTCTATAACTTCTGGCCTTAGGAGAACAGACCTGATGTCCTTCCAGGAAATCAAATCTGGGCTCCTTAATCTGTTCCTTAAGGTCCCAGGGTGGGGACTTAATCATTTTTTTTTCTATCTCATCTCCTTTCACTTCTCTTCATGTACCTAGGGCCATGTGATGGTGCACTCATAATGTGTTACCCATTGCTCAGGTGCAGCTCACAAACCTCACCCGTGTCCCTAATACCTTCTTCCCAGCATGCACATGTCCTCAGCACCATTCAACTGGGCTCCAGAACCCATAGGCAAATTCTTATCATCTCCATGAAAATGTCTGAGCTGCCAGCCATTTTCCAGCTCTTCCCAGACTCAGTCTCCAGGAGAGTTCGTGGGCACCCATGTTCAGAGGTTATTTCTAGAGCACACTGATTGACACAATTGTCCCCCAGTCCCCAGAACCCAATAGGACTATGAATGCTACCTTTTATGGTAAAGAGGAGCTTTACTTGGCTGGTTATAAGTAAACCTTTTAGGTGGATTGATCCTCCTGGATTATTCCAATGGAATCCCCAGGGTCCTTATCAGAGAGAAGCAAGAGAGTCGATAAGAAACAGGAGGTATACTGGTGGTTCTCAGATCATGGAGACAGGGGACCACATTCTCCCCTGATCCTGGGAACAGGCTCTTCCAGAGAGCAAAGCCTGAAAGGCACTGAGGGTACACAGAACTGGTGCTAACTGGTTCTTTCAAACACCTCTCACCCAGCTTTGGGACTTCACAAACACCTGTCTCAGTTAAGTCTAGTTAGATAGAGGATGCTGGCTGACCTTGGACCCAGTTCCATGGGCAGTACAACCTCTCTGTCTCTCTCTCTCTCTCTCTCTCTCTCTCTCTCTCTCTCTGAAGGACAAACTCTGCCCTCCCCACTGTGTCCTTAGAGAATAAACTCTTCAATTAAAGCTCAATCATTTTTGACTCTATGTATCTCTCTTGCTGGGTCCCTTGAGACCCCTCCTCCCCCCAAACCTAACAAGAGAAGCATGCATTTCAGAATGGGGCCAGGGGTGGGGGGATGATTATGACCCATGGACCACAAAAGGCCCCACAGAAGCTAGAAGAGGCAGGGAAATTGGTTCTCCAGAGGTAGCAGCCCAACCCAACAGCATGTTTCTAGAAACTTCCCAGCAAAGTCTCCAACTCAGACTGTTTTGCATGTGGCCAGTGAAAGTGATTTCAGACCTCGGTGCTCTGGAGCAGCAAGAGAATAAATTCATGTTGGTTGAAGCCATTAAGTTCATTACAGCAGGGACAGGACATTAATATGCAGTCTAAAACCAGCTCTAGCAGGAATCACCAGTTTTATCAGCCAAGGCCTTGGCCAGCTGGAGCCCAGTACGGCCTGAGTGGACATCTCTGCTTTAAATTGCGTCTGGAATGAATGCCCAGAGGTCCCTGGTCTGGTCATCTCTCCCCTTTTCTTGCCCACAGAAGGAGAAGGAGGGAAGTTGTTCACCTTTCCCTGTGCAAAGGGTAAAGTTTCTTCCAGGGGTTCTCGGGTCCTAAGCACACCGTGCATTCTTCTGTGCCATGAAGCCCTACCATCCTTCCCACGGCATGGCAGTTCCAAACACAGATCAAAACCCAGGATCAAAACCAAAAATCAAAAGCACACCAGAGAGTCAATGCTCTCTGGGAAAGGTAAGGTGTGGAGTTTGTTTTATGGGTTTAATTCCATATACCAATTTGACCATCATGCTTTATCTTAAATTTCAGTTTTGTTTTAAAAAGCTTCACACCGTGTTAAACATTTGTTTTGACTAGAAGCGCAATGGTCTGGAGAGTTGGGATGTTGCAGGTTCGGAACCAAATGGTCTTGGGCTACTTTAGCCCCTTAATATAATTTATGGCCTACTCCTGTGAGTGACCCAACATCTAGGCAAGTCCTTTTGGAATAAACAAGCAAACCCCTGTCTCCATTGGTCCACAGTCTAATAATGTTATCTGATAACATTCGAGGCTGATAGCAGAGAGATTTACTCTTTTTTTTTTTTTTTTTTTTGAACTATCTACCTGATGTTTCTGGATTTGAAAAGACTCTCGAGTTATGATTTTTTTTCCTTATTATATAAAAAAGCAACTGCTCTTATTTCAGGACGTGGGACATGCTCCCAGGTTCTTGGTCATTGTATTTGGCTCCAGAATAAACTCTCTTGCTCATTCTCATTTGATGTGAGGGCCATGTTTATTTTTGTATGTTGACAGCATCGTATTCTAAGTCAGGAGAGAAATGTTTCCTCAATAGCAGCTCTCAGGGAAGAGCCAGTCTCTCCTCCCAAAGCCCCAAAGCAGAGGAGAGGTTATCTCTCCAAGGTACTGACTGGGGGAGCTTTGCAGGGGTACTAACTGAGCCCCAGGAATCCAGGGCAAATGGGGGCCAATAGTCATCTGTGCTCTGACCTTGTGACAGATAGGATTATTACTGGTACTGTGTGGGAGGAAATGGGGAGCCTGATAACATTGCCCGACCTCTTTACCTCCTTCAGACAAAGGTCTAAATACAGTTTCTATCCTGTCTCCAAGTGCTGGCAAGTTTAACACTTAAACTATGTGTTAATGGCGTTAAAAGGGTAAAAATTTTATCCCACTCTCTTTAGACATTTAGAGAAGAGATAGATTATGAGATAGGGTGGAGCCCCTTGCAATCGATTGGATTCTACTGGCTTCATTAGAAAAAAAAAAGCAGGAGTGGGGGCAAGGGAAGAGACCAGGAAGAGACACATTTATACCCTGGCTATGATACAGCACAGCTGAAGAGGAGCCAAAGCCAGCACTCTGCTCTTTGGATTTGTAGCTGTGAGCTGTGTAGAAGATCAGGGCATTTAGAATAATAAGAAAGGCGCTGGGCATGTGCTTGGTGACTTCATTTTCAAAGCATTCTCCCTTGGCTTTATCATAGGAGATCCTTAGTCATAGCACAGATGGCTCTCACTCCAGCCCGCCACAGAAAACACAAGAAAACTCAAGGGCTTTATAAAGCTTCCCTCAACTTATGGGAACATTTTAAGCTCTGCCGTTTATGCGTACTGTGCACCCACTGTGCATCTTTAAGGGCATGTGAGTGAGTGTTTTGCATACTGGATTTGTCTTATTGCCTCTTTGCAACTTTCCCTTATTTAAAATAGTCGGTTATCTGAAGTTGGAAGCAAACAAAAAGAAGAGAATCCAGGATCCCACAACCCAGAGGCTTCTTCTCCCCCCTTTAAAAACTGCCTTGGCTAATTTACCTTGAGTTCTTTCTGTCTGTGATTTAGAAAGCCCTCATGGTCCCCTCATACATGTACAAGTCTTAAAATAATGATAGTGCCATGACAAACTTTTCCAAGGGCTTTAAACATTTCCCTCTCGAATTCTTTTTAATAGCTACAATCCACTGTGATATTGACCATCATTTATTTAAACATTATTCAATGATTGGGCGGCTAGTCTGTTTATAATAACACTTTGAAGAATATCTTTGTGCATAAACCTTTGCCTGCATTTCCGATTATTTTCATAGGATAGATTCCCAGAAGTGGAATTACTGAATCAAAAGGTATAAACATTTTAAAAGCTCTTGATACACATTGCCAAATTGCTTTCCAGAAGTGAATCCAATTTACACTCTTCCCCAGCTGTTTTCATACATGCACCCCCTTCATTCCGCATCCTGGTCCAGCCTGAGTATTATCAGAATTTTTATTTTAAGCTAAAAGCTGTTTACTTTGAATTTTTCTGAGAAGGAGGTTTTCATGTGTTCTCAGATTTTAAATTCTTTTTATTCTTTTCATGGCTGGGTTAACAACAACAACAACAACAACAACAACAACAACAACAACAAAAAACCCAAGCAACTCACAGTGTCGGACACAGTAGGCAAGTATTCTATCCCCCTTGTCCCTTCACCAAAGAGTGCATAATGATTTATGTGAGGTCATTTAATAAGGGCTTGAATGCATTCTATTTGCATATGTAATGTATACGTTCATAGTGTAATTTGGTATACAGGTATCTAAAGTTTCAATGAAACTTTATTTCAGTGTCTTTATTTCTCTTTCTCTCTCTGACGCTTAAAGAGTGTGTTTCCTGTGGGATCAATAAGCACTGTGTGGGCCACTGTCATTGTTTTAGGGTCATCTTTCACCAGCCCTTACCTCTCAGCAGCTGGGTACCGGACCTTGTTTCTCACCCATTTTCATGATTTCTCTTTCTCTCCCCAAACATTTTTTTTCACTTGGGTTTCCACATACACACTACTTCTTGCATGGGGCATAGTTGAGGTTCTGCCTCATAATATTACCAGCTGTTTGTCTGTCTGTCTTCTTCAGGCAACTGCCACTAATTTGGAGGGAGGTATGGAGTTTTATGCATCTACAACAGTTGTCTGGTAATATGGACCTCCTCACCCCCATAATAACTGAGAATTAAACTGGTCCCGAACATCAGCAGAGAAAGGTGTTATTCAATTTGTTTCACTGTTGAGAATACAAAGTTCCACTGGTTTGCTGAGGGGTTGGTGCATTTCCCATTGTGTTCTCCCTTGTTGTGTGGTGCTTCTGTCTAAGAAGGGGTCATCAAAGTGATGGATGTACTCAATGCTGATGGTCCGCAGAGTGTGCAGATGGTTGACATGCTTGCCCTTCACCCACAAGTCTTGACAAGGAGGGGTGTAGGAGTGGAGGAAAGTGCTTCTTTTACTCTTTGGATGTCCAGGATATATGGATTTTTGTTCCTGGGATCTCTTCCTGGGTTCAGGCTCATCTGTAGCCTGAAGAAATGATCTCTCTTGGCACTGCTTCCTCTGCTATCTCCTTTCCTCTCCTGGAGACTTCCAGATTTCTTGGTAGATTCTCCCTTGAATCAAGTGAGTTTAATGCTTACCAGAGACTCAGTTAGATAGACTCCAGGTACTCCAATCTCTACTGCCAGCCCAAACTCAGACCTAATGAGGCACAACCAAAAACAACTGTTCTGTCTCCTCAAGTTCCTTTTTTATGGAGCTCATAAATTCCTAGGAGGAAAATATCCTTGGTGAGTGGTTTTAAACAAGAACCCAGTTTTCCTAAACAGCATCTTCTCTGTGGTTGTAAGCATTGTTCTATCCTGAGGAGTGGGCTATGCCAAGGCCCTGGTGTAGTTGTAACCTTTCTCTGGAGCAGTGGGGAAGGGGAGGGGCTTGGGCACAAGAAAGCAGCCGGTGTATCTCTGCAGGTATACCAAGGGAGCTGGTAATTTCCAAGTATCACTGAAACATCCCAGGTTCCCCAGTCACATAAGGTAAAAGACCAAATCACCTGTGGGAGAGCTGATACTCAGGGATCTTTCATTAATTATGGTCATTGCTGTGGAAATTTACTTATTTAGCCCTTGAAACAGCACTTCCTTCAGGTCTGACAGTGTGAGTCACTGGGCTTATTAAATCCCTGTCACTCCTTTTTGCATAGCATTTTAATAGCCTGCAAAGTGCTTCCTTAAGCCTTCTTTGTCTGAAGCCTATAAAAATCTAGTTGAACAGTTATTATTCCCACCTGATTAATCAGACCGGGGATTTAAGAGCCTAAGCAATGCTTGTTGCTTTTTAAACAGTTGCTTTTAAAACATGTGACCAGTTGCTTACTGAGGTGTTTTACTAGTAAATGAAAGACAAGAACCCAGAACTTGGTCAGATGATCTTCCAGGGACATCTTGTCCTATGCCTCAAGATAGACCATCTTGCACAAGCAGTGCGCAATGACCATGGGAGTCACCTGGCAGGCAGGTGAGAAATAGTTTTGGTGTTCGTGTGCCACCCAGGTCAATGTCATCTTTATCTCTGGAGATGTCCTTGAGCCCAAAGGAGGAGATGCCCAGAGACCCCTGAGTGTTTCTGGAGGCACACAGTTGAGTGGCATGACCTTGGAGGCCTGGAGGAATCTGAAGCTTAGTATCTGTGGGATCTTGGATGGGTCCTTTGTCTCCCTCCATGTTTCCACTGTCCTCCTGCACACTGGAGTGTTAACCTCAAATCTTATCTCGAAGCCTCTTTCCGTCAACGGTCTCCTGATCAGGTTCTAAGCAATGGCACGGATGGCTACAAGTTGATGAGATGGATTTGCTATCATTAGTGCCAACTTGATTAATGCCCAGCATTGTCGATGGCTCTCCCTCGAAGCCTTCTGCTGAGCTGCTCCCCCAGCAAGCTGGCCTCACTTTGGCATTTCCTGTCCCAGCCATTCGTCATTTGCATCTTGGAACATCTCCTCTGAAACAGCATGGCACATTTGTTTGTCTATTTATCTTCTCAGTGGATGTTGCAGAAATTAGTTTAGATTTGCATCAGCAACATGTGTGGTCCAGGTCAAGTTCCATGAATTGCTGTTCTACACCGTAGGTGACTTATTGGGTTCACTCGCTGGGAATGAACTCTTCCCTGACTGCATTTGAAGCAGAAATACACACAGAATTCCCCTCCTTCATCTGTGTCTTAGAGATCAAATGCTATGAAATCTACACAACTTTCTAGTTCAAATTTTTGAACTTTTGTCAGATGAGTGTCCAATTTTAGGGCATGTAATTCATTTTTAATTAAGGGAATTTATGTGACATTTAAAAAAAAAAGCACATTTGTCTCAGTTTTCTGGTCATTTCCTACCTGTTTGCTCCTACCTAACCAATGGCATTTATTAAGGGAGGGGAGTGAGGGCTGCTTTGGTGAGAAGGGGGTTTTACTCTTAAATCAAACTGGAGATGATATGAGACAATCTTTTAATATAGAGGATTTGTGGCTGGGCTTGGGCTAGAGCTGGAATCCAGGGCTATGCTGGGATCCCATCTGCCTGGTAGAGACTTCATACTCCCCAGGCCTAGGAGAGCCAGGTGCTTAGGGGAAAACAAGCCAAGAGACACGAAAATGAATGGTGACATGGTGAGGATGAAGTCAAATCGTGTGTACGGGCCAGCAGCTACAGCTTCCTTGCTGACTTTAATGGGGGCGTTGGAAAGCATGTGAACTGTGTAAATTAAGCCTGGCAGAAACCAGTCTTTCTGAAGGCTTTGGGTCTCATTAATTATAGTGTGGACAACCTCATTAAAGACCTGGCATCTTGGTTCCTACACTAAAGGAGAGGCCCAGTCACAGATGGCTGCCTATGGTCACTGTTCTACAGGGTGGGAGAGCTGGATAGAAACCTCAGCTTGCCTCTAGGTCTGTGAGACCATGGAGAAGTCCCTTTAATCTTGGCCATAGCTTCCTAGTACCAACATCTTCTAAACCCAGGGATTTCCATGGTCCAGGGCTCCTGTTCCCACAGACATGAGAATCTCACAGCAAATGGACCACTGAAAGCTGTCAGAAGAGGAATATCTAGAAGAGGCCTAGACTAGCATGTTCCACAAGCACTGGGGATAATAACTAGGTGTGGCAAAATCTGGAAACATCTCACATTGGATATATGGTCCTCTAGGGGGAATTATAAGCCGTGGCCAAGACTCACCAACCCATGCTCTCACTGTTCTGGGTTCTTCCAGGTATTCCCTTTGAGCCCAGACTACATTTTTGTCATGGCTCCAGCAGGTCCAACACACAAATTCTGTTCAGTTTGTGTTGATAATATCCATTAAGATGCAGGGAACATGATTCTGGGTTCCAGTTCATTTCTGCTGGTTAGTGGGGTGAATACCAACTCAATTCATGGGTTTTCCTTAAGACTGCAGCCTAATGTACAGGTTTCTGCAAAGGTCAGGTGAGATCATATGCCTATAGGACAATAAATATGTAGGTTCTTACTGTGAGCTAACTGTAGAGGCATGGGGTTAAGAGAATTAGTCATGAAACATGGGCAGAGAGACCTAGCAAGAGGTTGGTTAGGCAGGACCAGTCTTAGGGACCCAAGGATGCTGTGAGCATTCTTCACATCACATGGTAGAGCTGAGGCTCTACAGAGCCAGATCCTTAGAGCAGAAAAAATGATGGGAACAAGCTCAAAGTCATTTCCAGCACAAATAATAGTTATAAAAAATCATACCTGTAATGATGAGTTTTCTTCTCTATTTGCCTCTGGAGTCAACTCATGAACCGATTTGGTTTTCTAACCCTGGCTTCTTCAAGGCCCAATCTTGCTATAGTCTCTGTTGCATATACTCTAAACTCTATGGTCCATCTTCCCATGTCTCTTTGCATCTAATTAAATATCAATATTTTCAGCTTCTAATAGTGGTTATACAACCAGTTTTAGCTGTCTATAGAGTTGTTTCAATTTGAACAATTCCCCCTACCTCAAATGCCACTTCCTTGATCCCCTTGATAGTTCTTCTCCTTGAAAGAAGACTTGTGTCTTCTTCTAAGCAGAAGGGTTTGGCTTACTCATGTTACTTCCTGGTGAGTTCCTGGCACATTGCAAGTATTAATGATTTTACATCAAGGAAGGACAAACTCGATCACCAAGTTCAAGTAGATGCACACCAGGAGGATCTTGGGTCATGTTAGAAATTTCTCATTCCTCTAAGTTATGCCAAAAAGAAAGATCCCAACCTCATTCTTCTCCATCCTTGCCATCCAAGTCAATGCTTAGTTTACTAGAGGGCTGTTTTCAGAATGTTTCCATAAGCCTGGAACTGGGTGAGAAGAGTGAAGGTATGGTGGCTTTGAGACCTAGTTTGATACAGTGGGCACATGGATAGTGGGACTGGCATTGAAGGATGCGAGAGAACCAGCCAAAGGAAATAGCTATAGAGAAGCTGGGGTGGGAAGGGTGTCATGATCTAGAAACAGAGCAAATGCTATTATGTCCCAGAATGGTTGGTCACAAAGGGTCAAAAGGGCTGCCTATAGCAGAAGGGAGAAGCATAGGCGGGCAGAATCCTGAAAACTGGAGTCAGGAGTGTGGATTTTATGGAATGAATTTTAACAACCGACTTCAAATAAGAATTCTGGTAAGTCTTCTTAAATTAATTTTGAGTAAGTGTGTGTGTGTGTATGTATGTGTGTGTGTGTGTGTGTGTGTGTGTGTGTGTGTGTGTGTGCTTGTCTGTATTTGTACCATAGCCATGCAGGTGCCAGTAGAGGCCAGAAGAAGGCATTGGATTTCCTGGAACTAGAGATGTGGGTGCTAGGAAACAAATCTGGGTCCTCTGCAAGAGCAGCACATGTTCTTAACTGCTGAGCCATCTCTCCAGGCCAGCTGGTAAGTCTTAATGAAGTTCACTCTGACTGATTTGGAGAGATTGAGTTGGAGAGTGAATGAGAGTGTGAAGAGCCAGCATGCTCGCTGCCTTGGGACTGACCACGTTAGTCATCAAGATGGCTTGGGTGAGGCTGATGATTGTATAGAGCTGAGGAGACATGAGGTGGCATGGGTGACATGCTGGAGGTGCCCCTGGTAGGGGGAGTGGCTTGGAGGTGGGGATGAGAAAGATGGTAACAGGAGACATGGCATCAGGATGAAACCAGGGATGCTAGTTAACATGGAAAGACACCAAGGGCTTGTTTCAAATTTCTTCTCCCTGTGACTTTCCTAAGAACCGCACAGATTTCTAAAGGCCATCGGAAAAAAGGCGGAGCATGCTACACTTTCATGGTTGAGCTCTCTGAAGAAATTAAAAATGTCTTATTCCTTTGCAGCCCCCAATAGCCCCTTCATTTTGTTACATGGTCTTTTTTCTAAAGGTTTCCCCATTTGACATTTATCTTCATTGCTTTTTCTGAAAAGATGCACCAATAATTTTATTTTTAATATTATAAATGACCCCTGTGAACACTTTACCATTAATCTCCCCGAACCATGGTGATATTCAACTATTCTACACCACAACTCCTCACAAAACATGTCATTTTCTTCTCTTGTTTGTTATGCAAACAATGAACAATTCCAATTGTACTTTGGAGAAATTAATACTAATCACAAATAAATTATAGCTACAAGTGTGATCACTGCAGGGACCAGGCTTCAGACTATGTAGTAGAGGAGATTGCTTGGGATGGAAGAGAAAAGGAAGGGTGAGGGGGAGGTGTCATTCAAACGGAAGGAATGAAGACAGAACCACCTTGTCATGAGTGGTAGGCCCTGAGCACCCCAGTTTGGAAATGGATGGACTCAATCCTCTTAAAGCTAGAAGGAAGGCCACCATTGGAGACTGGCTCCATCTATGTTAGCCATGGTAGAAGGGGTGGCGGCTGGCTGAAAGGACAGGAAAGCCATTGGATGTTGATGCAGATGCCAGTCATGCTAAGGGTAGCTACACCCTCACCATGAATATATAATTTAGTCCTTATAGAAAATATATGAAATAACTGTTGTCTCCTGCTTTTTTATTTTTGTTTATTTTTTTTTGACAGCCTTGTTGTAAAGCCCACGATCCCACTGTGGATTACAGATGTACCCTGCTGTGCCTGGTTAGTATCTGCTTTTACTGAGATGAAAACTGGGCCCCAGAGAAGGATCTGTGAGGTCATTTTCAAGGTCAGAGCAAAAGTAGTAGCACTAGAATTTTATGCCTGTCTCACTGGGAAGCCCAAGTTTTTAACCAACTTTCTAGAGCCACCAGAGTAGGAAAGGTCATTGTCGTAGGCACAAGAATAAGCAGAGTGGACTGAGAACGTCAAGCTGGTAGAGCATATGCATGCCCGGCTAGACATAAACCCTCAAGGTGGTGCATAGTTGTAATCCAAGAACATGGGAGACAGAGGCAGGGGACAGTGGGCTTAAGATTGCTAGAGGTATATAACAAGAGTGTCTCAAAACAACCATACTCACAACAAAATAGCAGTAACAAACCAAGAACAAATAACAACCTCAGACAAAGAAAAACCCAACGAATCTGGAGAGAGAGAGAGAGAGAGACAGACAGAGAGACAGAGAGACAGAGAGACAGAGAGACAGAGAGAGACAGAGAAGGAGGGAGAGAAAGAGAGAGAGAGAGAGAGAGAGAGAGAGAGAGAGAGAGAGAGAACCACAGTGGTAGTTTTAGTGAGCCACTGAAAGTGGTAAGCAGAGGGTGAGGCAATGGAATTCTAAGACGGGATCTTGGTCTCTTAAAAGACTACAAGATGTTCCTAGAGAACTGTTAGCTACTAAGACAAAGTCAATAAAAGAGAGACCTAAATATCAGATTTCATAGTATGTCCCCCAAAGCCACACAAAAATGTCATTCTTATCAGAGGTTATTATTGCGTGTGAGTGTGTGTTTGTATGTGTGTGTCTCTCTCTGTGTGTTTCTTTTCTCATCATCGTGACAAAACATATAACAGAAGCAGCCTCTGGGAGGACACACTTACTTTGGCCCATAGAATCTGAGGGTACAGTAAGTACATGAAGGTGTGCACAGCATAGAGGCCGGGGGATGAGTGTGGAGCACTGGGAAACTGAGGTAATAGTTAGGTTAACTAACACAGAGAACTCAGGCAGTGACTAGAAATGGGTGTCGCCCTCGAGGCTTGCCCAGACTCAGCCTCCTTTGCTAGCTGAGTCACATGTTCTATGACCTCCCCAGCCAAGTGCCCGAAGCCAGAGTCTGTGGGGAGACATTCCAGCCCAAATAGTAACAGGGTCCAATGAGCAGATCATGAACAAGTGTTCTGTAAACCACCTCGTGGTAGCGAATGATTTCATTCTGTTTGTTGTATGAGCCGCCTTGTGGTCACACAGTGGATTCACTGAGACCAGACAGCCTCAGTCCTTCACCTCCTCAATTCCACTGAAATGTTACCTTTTCAGGAAAGCTTCCCCTGTGATTATATCTTAAATCCTTGTCCTATCCCCAATTACACTCCTCTCTATGGTCTTCCTTCCTGCTGCTTGCTTCAGGCAACATTCACTTTCTTTATTAGATTGGATGGGGTCGTTCTCCTCAGTTAACATTCAAGGGATGGAAAGAGAACTTGCTGAATTTTTAGTTCTAAGTACTCAGAACCTAGAACACTGTCTGATATACTGTGGGGGTGTGATAAACATTTGCTGAAAGAGTAAGTAGACACCGCTGTTTAAGAAACACTTTGTACAACAGGCTCAGAAAGGGAATTTGTTCCTCGTTCACAATTTAGAGTAGATATTTTAGAGGAAAGGCGTTTTGCTGAGGAGGACTTTAATGGAACCCCAATTCCCATGACTACATGTGGGAAAGCTGAGATTTGTCTATATGGAAAATAAACCAAGCGGAGGAACCTTGCAATGTTAGCAACCTTTAAAAAGAATGTACTTGGAGCTATTAACTTCCCGCAGGAAGACAGCTGCATACTTATACCTTCATAGATCTGGGGGACTGATAAAGCTGTGGCAAGCAAGCTGTTGTGTGCTGTGTCACACACAGAGAGCAGAGTAGATGACTAATTTATAGTAAAGCGGTAAGAGGCTGGGAGACAGCCAGAAAGAGCTCCTTTTAGACAGGAGACAAGACAGTGGCCCTGATCTAGCAGTGGGGAGTGGATAGGTCATCCTTCCAGCCAGTAACACAAGGACTTCCTAGAGGACATGAGGAGAACTTCATTGCTGTTTAGTTTGATAGACACAGGCCAAGCTCGAGACATGTGGGAAAGGAATGAACCTCCCGTGAGAAGACCAAAGGTTGCCTGTATTGGTGAGAAGTCCAGAAGTTCCTGGCATGGTTTAGTTTTTAGTTCCTTTATGAGAGTCTCAGGTTAGAGTTGAACCCTAGAAATACAAAACAGGGAGAAAGGTTATGAAGATGAAGAAAGAGGAAGAGGAGAAAGAGGAGGAGGAGAAGTAAGAAGAGAAGGAGGAAGAGGAAAAGGAGGAGCAAGAGGAGGAGGAGGAGGGATGACAGTCAGGGAGGAAGGGATGATGATGTGGTGGCGATGAAGCAATAGTCCATGATCACCTACTATGAACGAGCACCTACTATGCACTGGTCACCTTTTCTTATACTGCCTTTTCTCGATTCCTTTACTATCATAAACAAAACACACAAGAAGGTCATTCATGTAGGATGGCAAATGTCAGAGTCATGGAAAATAGCTGATGTTAGTGAACAAATGGAAACCTATATGTATTATTGATGGGAGTGAAAAATCCAAGTGCAGTGGAAAACAGTATAGAGAGTCCTCCAACAAAGCACAAACAAGCCAGAATTACCTCAGGACTTAACTTGTAGTAGGCAAATACCTCCCCTTGACTCCCCACAGCACACAGCTGTACCTTGTTGGTGGTAGTGGGCCCTAGCTCCTGAGAAGGCTGAGTCTATGCTGGTTTGCCCCTTGTGGTTCTCTGTTATTGCACTTAGGACATCAGAGGGGAGCTAGCAGGTGTCAGAGAGGTCTGGCTCAGACCATGGGCATCATGCAATTTTGTATTCTGATTCTAAAGGAACAGCAGTAGAGCCTTTCTCAGTCACTGCCAAGTGCCTGTTGAAGCAGCCTCCTTGTCTTCAGTAGCTCTTAGGTTAAAGACCAGTTCTACCAGGGAATCATCTGAGACATTGCCAGGGCATGCTCTACTTTCCTGGGATGTCTTAGTTCAAAAGTAGATTGGTCTGGGCTAGGGATGTAGTTCAGCTGGTACAGCGCTTGCCTAGCATGTACAAAGCCTGAGGTTTGATCCTCAGTACTGCATCAACTAGGTGTGGCATTACATGACTATGGTTCTAGCTCTCAGGAGGTATAGGCAGGAAGATCAGAATTTAAAGGCTGTGGCCATCTACACAGTGAGTTTGAGGTTAGCCTGGGTTAAATTAAAGCCATTCTTTACAAAAATGGTCAGTTTTGCAAAGCAAGTACCCTAGAGCAGATGCTTGGACAAAAGGCTACACTCAAAAGATTTCAGAGCCAAGCATCTGATTCCTTGCCCATCATGTTGAATGCCAGATGCCTCCTGCCAGCTGAGGGTAGGGATGGGAGGGTAGGCTGGGTGGGTAGACTTAGTGCTGAGTCTGGGATTGGAGACCTCTGTGAACTTTCATAGAAAGGGATTGGATATGAAAGCCACCTGTCAGAATACCCAGGGAGGCCAGGGGATGTGGGTATCACTTACAGTGAGTAGGGTTACAATGGTACCCTTACAATGAGTAGGGTTCCTTTAGATGTTGTAAATTTCTTTAGTCATGTTTATGAGGCTACTTCTCTTTAATGATAATATACAAGCCCAGGGGTTTGGAGGTAGTAAACTTAATTATTTCTGCATTCTTATAAAAAAATTTGAGGACTTGGCTGTGGTGGCAAACACAGTCCCAACATCTGGCAGGCTGAAGGAGGAGGATCATTGCAAATATGAAGACATTCTGAACTACACATTGAGTTCAAGGCAAGCCAGGGCTGCATAATGAAACTCTGTCTAAAACCAAAACATCAAACAACCCCCAAGGAAAAAATCCTCCAAAGAACTTGAGGTGACTTGCAACCACTACTTAGAGCATAACCTAGAAATAAACAAATCAAGGGTGAGTAAGAGTGATATTACAGAATAAGAGTGTCCTTAGATTTCTACATAATAGCTAAAATGCGTGTTTTTATTCTTTCTAGAAGTCAAAACAAAAAGGACAAAAAAAAACAATTATAGGGTTCAAAGTGCTCATAGTAAATGTTATTTCTGACACTGAATGCTGACAGGAAAAGTTTTGAATATTCACACGTGATATAGTTAACAACACTTCACCTGCCCCTGAAAAATCAGCAAAATATAACATGTCTATCTAGCCATTTCTTTATGTATGTATACCTGCATGTATGCATGAATGAGGGCATGCGTGCAAACATGCACCCATGTATGAATGCACTGTGTATGTATGCCAACATGCATACATATGCATATATATATGTACATATGCATGCGTGTATGTATGTATGTACAGATGCTCAAAAATTGATGATGGAAGCATGTCCTGATAAAGCCACCAGAAATTGAACATGTTTGTGGTGCTTGAATGTTTGGTCATCAGGGAGTGACACCATTTGAGAAAGATTAAGAGGTGTGGCTTTGTTGGAGGAAGTATGTCACTAGGGGGTGGGATTTGCGGTTTCAAAGGTCCACACTAGGCCCAGTGTTACATTTTCTGCTTGCAGATCGGGATTTAGCTCTTAACTCTTTTTCCTGCACTATGCCTGTCAGCTGCTTGGCTCCCTGAGACGATGATAATGGACGAAACCTCTGAAAGTCTAATCAAGTTCACAATTAAATGCTATCTTTTATAATAATTGCCTTGGCTGGGGTATCTCTTCACAGCAATAGAACAGTGACTAAGACAATGTCATAAGATGTCATTGTGCTGAACGTACCTAAGTGATCAGACACCACAGCTTCCAGTACTATGCACTGTAGGCCCTGGGACTTCTCCGGGAATGGTGTAGCTGACTGGAGGCTGTGACTTACTACTGCCCAGTACCATAGGAGATGTCATACCATGTAGCCCACAGGAAGAACAAAATCCAAAATTCAAAGTGTGGTTCCCACTGACTGCCATTTCACTTCTGTCCACTGGTAAGGCTGAAACATCAACTTCAGCTTGCAGTGTTATAAACTGGGGACCATCTGTATTGCTGGTGAGACTGTGAAGCTATACAGCCTAGCTGGCAAAGGTTGGCAACACACTTGAAGAACATTACAAACTTATTCAGACCCTTAGGCTTTCAGAGTTCCATAGCTAGGAAGTGAACATTGAGGAAATGAAACTGTACAGATATTTATGCCCTACTCTGCTCATCATAGATGAGAGTATTGAAAATAAAAACAGTGTCAAGAAGTTCAGTGACAGAGAGATAGTCACAAGAGACGGCACACCTGTATCAAACATTTGGGAAAAAAAAAGTCATGACCCATTCATGGAAAAATAAAACAAAACCCAGACAAAACAGATAGGAAATGAAAAGCCCAGCATTCCCATATGCAAGACTGTTGGAAAAGCATGTCAGAAACCATTTTTATATACAATGAAAAGCTAGAGGGAGTATATTAAATTGTTATGCCTAGTCACTGCTGAGCTGGGGGCTGATGGATGTGTTGAATTTTCTTTCTTATCCTTTCTGGATTTATGTGCTCTGTAATGAGAATTACAACTTTTGTATTCTGAAAAAAAAAATGAAGTAAGACTACCCAAAAAGCTAGAGAAAGCTGATTTGTCTTCTGTCTCTTTTCTTAGGCAGAAGTTTATACTCTAAAGACATTAGGGTGGCCCCATGTCACTATTTACAAAAGTCTTCAAAGCATTTTTGTGTCCAGTTTCTCAGTATCTACCCAGGAGACAGGCAGGATGAGGACTGGACCCTTCTTTAGACGAGAAGAGTAATATGGAAAGGTATCATTTGAGTGGGGTCTCTGTATAGAGACTCCCTATTCATACCCCCAACCCACTCCCGTGAGTGTTCTGCAGAATCAAAGGTTGGTGTGAGTGAGGTCATCCAAAGGGTGGATCTTGCTTGGGGATGGTCCACTGTGCTGTTGGCACTCGTCTGAGCTACCTCTCATCCTTGAACAATCACAGTGCTGGAGTGAGTTCTCTAAATCACAGTGTAGATGGCTACCTCTGACAGAGCCACAAATCCCTACTTCATACCACACTGGATCTCATCGTCTGATTTCCTTTGACAGTTAAATTATCAAATCAAGTAAACAGTATGTTTTATGCCCTGTCTTATGACAGATTTAATGTGTTCCAGGCACAAGGAAGTGTGGGGGGGAGTTTGGATTTACAGGCTCAGGGGATAAACTGTAAACTGTCCAAGGCATTTCACTGTGTGAACCAGGAAGCAATCCCTGCTGCCCATCTGTCAGAGACCTGAACTGGGAAGAGACAATGCAGGGTGGCTGACCTCCGCAGGGAGTTCCCAAGAGCTGGCTATTCGCTCAGCAATATGATCCCTGGCTCTCTGTTCCAATCACTGGGACCATTTCACTCCGAATTTCCTGCCCTGATGGTCTTCATCTGCTTCCCTGACCTCACTTGTCTTCCTGGAGGAGCAGCGACTCAGGTTAATAAAGATCTTCATTTGCACAGCGCCCTCTAGAATCTGAGGTTCAACAGAATAAAGGGTTTCATTTAATCTTGACAACAACTCCGTGGCACGGGACTGCCAAGGTCATTTTACAGAGGAGGAAGCTGGCTCAAGGTCAGGATCATGATGAAGGGCACTGAAAACTGGGATCTGTATTCATACTGCCAGTCTAAGGCTCTTTCTAGAACATTCTCAGGCGGCAGTCTTTGACCCTGTTTAAGATGAGGGACCATGCTCACATTCTTACTTCCTTACAGCCTCTCTATGCTTAGAATTTGTTTTTATTCCTGAGCCCATCTTCCCCCCACCCCTGAATACTCAAAACAATGAACTCAAGTTCTGCAGCTTTGCATAAGCAGGGTTCTACCATAGTTAGAAGTCTTCTGCCTTCTGATGGGTTAATGGCTTTGGGAAGGATGAAGATAGTGGGGCAGGAGATGCTTATAGCAAAGTTACAGGTCCAAACACACATACACACTTGTGGGTGTGTGCTCACATGTGCACACACTCATGCAGGTACACATACACCCTTTGTGATCTGCTTGAAAATAGTTCTCCCTACACTTGTCAACAGGGACATGGAGTGACATAGTCTATTCCAGGGATCCTCCATAGCTCCCTGAGTTTGGAAGAGGCCCACCAGAATTCCCTGGACTGTTGTCACGGTACAATGAAAATTAGCATGATAATATTGATCCCCATAACTTTCTAGAACATGGGTAATAGTAAGTTTCAGACCCCATGGACCACCAGAATTCAGGTCTCCAAT
The DNA here is from genome assembly GCF_011762505.2 of Arvicanthis niloticus. Classification (NCBI taxonomy): domain Eukaryota; kingdom Metazoa; phylum Chordata; class Mammalia; order Rodentia; family Muridae; genus Arvicanthis; species Arvicanthis niloticus. The sequence continues at coordinate 58,741,226 of NC_047668.1, read as the reverse complement.
AGCCACTCCCCCATCCCTACCCCCACCCCCAGAGCTTGTTCTATCAATTCTATTACCTCCAGGGTAGTTCTTGCTTATCCCCTGCCAGTCTCAAGCTTCCATATGGATTTGATTGATCCCTGTTCACCTTGACCAGTATTGTGAATCGTTCCATATCCTTCCCACCCATAGGCTTGCAGCTTGGTAACAACTGTATTCCTTTATGCAGCCTCTACTGATATTCCTCTGAGGAAGACCCAATGTGCAACTACAGGGTACTTCTCTATGTCGCACAGGACTACGGAGAAAAAATGAGAGCCAGCTTGATCTCTGATCAAGGTTCTCATATCAGGTATGCCATGATGCTGAAGGGTGCCAGACTAGACTGTACACAGCTGCATGCATCTAATCACATTGGAAGTTTTAATTAGCCTGGAGCTACCCACCACGAGCAGATCTCCTTGCTCAGCAATGAGAGGCAGGGGCATCTCTAGGACCATTTTGGGGGAGCACCTGAGGAAACCACTTGGTCTGCCTAGGGTAGGTTGTGAATGGAGAGGGAGCGATAGGGCTGGTGTTCTGAGCTGCTGGGGTCAGCCTGAAGTCAAGACCTGGATACTGTACTTAGGGGATTAACAGAGATTTAGATTCAAACCTGAGATCTTTGAGCAAAACATTTGGGAAACTCAACTCTTTTTATTTCTTATTGATTTTAAGAGACCTTGATACATGGTTGCTTCTACTCCTAAGATGCACAGGCCTCTTGGGCAGAGAGGTAGGAAGATGTGGAGGTAACAAGCAGGGATTTTAATCCAGGTAACCTCTCAGGCTTCAGACTGGAACTAATGACTATGCAGTGAGTGTGCTGCCACAGGGCAGACCTTGCCCTTCTACCCTCTGGGAGCTCCGAGTAACCTTTGCTCTTGTATTTGGGTTTCCACATTTTGACATATATCAGTGTCATGCTTCTTAAACATCCACAATTTCTAATTCAGCATATCTGAGGTGGAGTCTGATCTTTGTATCTCTAACTATGCAATTTCTAGTAGTGCTGGCCCTTGGCTTGAACCTTGAGAGCTTGCACTGTGTGGATTTTGCTCTAAGGAATGGCCTCTGGGGTGTCATGTCTCCTCAGAGCCTTTCCTGTGAACTTGAAGAACAGTGATCCCCAAGTATAAAGGAAATTTTGGGGGATGATAGAGTTTGCTTTCCTTTTTAGAGGAAACTTGGTTTGTGTGACAGTTTGGGTAGGAGTTAGAGGGTAACGTACATATATGATTCTGTCCCCATGCCAGTGAGTCCAAGTGTCTCCATCTCTCAGAAGCTGACTTGGCACACTCTACCCGGCCAGATGGTCCCCCAGGGTGGTCCATCTGCGACTGCTTATGAAAATGAATGAACTGTGTCTGTAAAATGCTGGCATCTCTCTAGAGAGAGCATCTTCCCACAATTACTGTAATAATAAATGCACTCTGTTCATATGCTGTGCGCTGCGTCCTCTTGGCACCCATGGACCTTAGCTCATGGTGGCTCTGCCCCAAATTGGACCATCAGGTCAGTTGAAAGCAAGGTTACAAGGTGGCCATATGTCAATAATGCATTTTATATTGTAATCATGGAAGCTCTGAAAGAACAGTTTACAAAGTCGGATGGGCCATCTAAGTTACCCAATGAGTCATAAAACTATGAAAGGACCCTGGTACTTTATAGGAAAGTCACAGCACTAAAGGCTCATATGGTTCATGACACAGCTTCAGAAGAAGCCCTCTGACACATGCAAAATTCCATCTTTGCAATAGTTTTGTAAAACTGTCACTATCGATCCAGCGAGAGCTTAGAGTCTTTTCCTGACCACGTAGAACGATGCTTCTCAACCACTTTAATGCTGCAACCCTTTAATACAGTTCTTCATGTTGTAGTGACCACCCACCCCAACAATAAAATTATTTCATTGCTATGTCATAACTGTAATTTTGTTACTGGTATGAATTGTAATGTGAACATCTGATATGTAGGATGTCTGATATGTGACCTCCAAAGGGGTCCCCAAGGTTAAGAACTGAAGTAGAAGGTAGGAGGCTCTGGCAGATGGCTTATTCTCTGTTGGCCTTAGTTACTCACACGTGTAATGAAATAATAACAAACCCTTATTCGGCAGTCCTTTGTGAAGAGCCAGTGAGACTGTCTACCAAGCTCTCGTTGCCTGGCAAAGAGGTTTTCTGGACACTGGGTGCTTTCCAGCCACTGCTGCATGTTGAAATGGGCTATGAGCCTGACATGGACACCGTATGCATGGACATCTGAGTCAGCCCTTCTTCCAGGGGTCTTGCTGGGTTCTAATTACCAAGAATCAGCAGCATTCTTGGCCTGCACTGCAGCCTTCCTCTTTGTTCTTGACCTGCTATGGCTTGAGTTCTTGACAACGGCCCCAGCCTGAGTTTTTGCCTCTGTCTGTTTGTGGCCTCATCCAGGGAATGCCATTTCAAACTTCTTGTTTGGGATTGATGTCCCCTAGGTTGAGATTCATGGGGCAACGTGGGCTTAATAGTCCATTACCAATCACAGTGGGGAAATCAGAGTGTTTTATACTAAGGCGATTGGCACAGCATCTTTCAGGGTAGGGGATGGTGGCTGAGGGGTGGAGTTTGTTTAGACACGAATCAGAATCAACTTCACATTCAGGAAGTGGAACTCTTCTGCACCTATGCTGTTTCAAACTCTCAGTACAAATTAAAAGAGAGAGAGAGAGAGAGAGAGAGAGAGAGAGAGAGAGAGAGAGAGAGAGAGAGCAGCATTGAACATTGTCCTTGACCAATGGCCTCCTTCATTACAACTTCAGCTCTTGGGCAGCACCTTGCATGCAGCATAAAGAAGTACAGTAGTCAGGTGACAACGGACTGGGAGGAGGCATATGATCATGGAGAGGTCTGCAACATTGATTCCCAAACCCAACCTAGAGGATATGTTACACTAAGAGAATGCTGTATGGAACATACACTCAGACTTATAGGAAGGCTCCAGGCTGCCCCAGGAGAACCAACATCAGCAGGGAGGGTCTCTGTCACTATGGCTACAAAGAAGCATGAGGGTACTTCACTGGGATGTTTGATGAAATGAACAAACGCTAGGAGTATTGCCTGCTCAGAGTGGAGGGAGCTATCTGGAGCCTCAGAGAGCAATTTGTAATCTATACCAGTATTTCTAGATGGCATGGCTGATGAGCTGGTGATCTTCAGGCAAAGGCTTGGGCAATTGGCTTGGTCTTTCTATGTCTTACTTATTCCTATCAGAGAGCTGGGCAAAAGTAATCTTTATCCTGACAATCCTGTAGTGCTGCTGAGATCAGATCTATCCTGATATGTAACCCCAGGGGATTGATTCTATGTGAGATCTACAAGGCCTGGCTGAAGTGATGACATAGAAGTCATAAAGGAAAACTCCCCACGAGCATGAAAGAACTGTGCAAATGAGTGTGGCCACGCTGCTTAATGCTGCATGTTATATGAGATCACCCTCGGAGCAGCAGGCAGTTGTAACTAGAGAGAGAGTCTAGTGGCCCCTTGGTGGTTTCAACGGACCATTGGTTCTGGATAGGAGACAGGGATGTGGAGACTCTGGGAAGTAGCTCTTTCCACTGAACTTAACATCCGAGTTGGCTGGTCCTGTAGAGGGGGCTGCTTGTTGGTCTGGTCTTGCTAGGCATTGCTTACTGATCAGGAACACTTCCAGCTTCTTCAAGAAAATATGCGTCTGAACAGCATCCTTAGTCCCCACTCAGCAACAGGGAATTTCCCAGAATCCAGAAGTGGCTGTTGATAAACCACCTGCTCAGTACCAGCCCCTGTGCAGGTCACTTTGTATACTCTGTTCTCTTTTCTATGAGTAAATATTGTTATTGTTAACAGATAGACACAAATAGAGAGGCTTCTTCCCACTGGAGTTTAAGTGAACTTGCTGTGCTGGTATCTCATGTGTCAGTGCACTGGTCCTGGAGCTGTTCCTGGTGCCTCCTGGAGATGTTATGGCAGTAATACAGAAAGGCTATGAATTCTGTCTTTCTCTTCAAAATTCATGCCACTCTTGGGAAAGTGAAGCTTCCAAGAGGTCCTTCCTTGGAGATATTTGATAAAAAACCAAATACCAAACCAAACCAAACTAAACCAAACCAAAACCAAGACACCAAAGTACCTAATAGTCTATATATGTATTTAAACATGATGCTCTCTTATCCCAACATGTTGGAAAATATTGAGTTAAAACATGCTTTTTTTCTCAACCATGGAATTATTAAAGGCAAATAAGAATCATGTCTTCTTCTTGGAGCTCTTATATTTTGGGGGGGAGCCAACAGACATAACACCCAATGGAGAGCTGCATGGAAGCTTGGGGTGGGGGAGACTCACTTCCACTGAAGTTCATGAATGAGTCAGCTGGGATCACCTTGTAATGGCAGAGATGATGACATGGCTTCTAGACACAGCATTTGCAGCGGCTCCAGGTGTTCCTGCTTCACTGGGTCACTTGTAACCCAGTCATCCTGGCTTCTCCTACCACAGGCAGCCAAATCCTAGGCCAGCCATAACCTGAGCCTGGCATGACCTGGCCTGAAGGGCCTACAAGAACAATCAGATTCTAAACTGGAAAAATCTGACCAAACACACGGAGAGACATGTTTTAAGGTGACAGTTACAGTCGACAAGTCATGAAGTAACTCAGGCTGGGAAAGTTCAGGGGGCAGCTGTAATTTGGTCAGCTCAGTGGAGTTTGGCTTGGGATGGGGAGACAGTGACTAATACATGAAGCAGAGGATTCTAATTGGACAAAGGGCCAAAGAAAAATGTGTTACTTCACTGGGGATGAGCTACAAGAAGAACAGAAGGTAGGCTTGAAGATGCAAGGTTTTCTGATGTTTCTTGGCATTCAAGACCTATTAGGTTTATACCAGAGGAAGCCTGATGCTCTGTCAGCATTCTGGTCTCTTTTGCTGGCTGTCCTAGACACATGAAGTGTGGTGTTACAAACAAGCCTGAGGCTAGAGTCAGACATCTTGGTTCAAAGCATGTTCCCTTTCTGTCTGTTCTACACTCTTACTCCCGTTGCTTAACTGAAGAATTAATGACAGGGAAAGCAAGTGAGATACCAGGACTGAAAGCCTTTTGGGGTGGAACAGTCCATCACTGTTACTCGCCATGGAAATATAGCAAAGAGGGAGGACAGACAGGTGCTTAAAATCTGGAATGGGGGGGGTCAGCTGTGCTTGGGGAAGTTAAGGGAGTTAGTTTCCAGCTGACAAGGCCATAAAGAACATGTGCTGTGGGGCCTCTGCTCCAGGCTTTCTCCAGCCTGGCTCTCCTATAGTATACGCATGCAGCATCTGCCGGTGGTAATGCTGAATACCCCAAAGCAAGGCACAGAGGAGGACAGAATCTCACAGCCCAGGAGACTTTTGAAGATTCAGCATCCAATGTTCTCACTTTGTAGACGGGAAAACTGAGGTCCAGAGGGATGATGTAATGGGATATTGATTAATCGATGGCCAGCAAATCAGACTCATCTCCAGAAAGTTATAACCCCGGGACACCTAGGTTGTGATGGGAGAGGAAGGAGAGGCCACTATGTTGAGGCTCTGGGGGTTAGTTAAGAATAGGAGGATGTGCGGGAAGTGGCAAGAACCCAACAGCACATGAGAGAAAGGAGGTGTCTCACAAGGAGGTAAAACCTGGGGACCAGGGTATGAGGGCATTGGTAGGGACCTGTTATTCTTCATCACAGCTGGCTCAGGGTTGTGCCTGGCTGCATTCATTCTGCAGTAATTTGTACAGTGTGCACCCCACCTCTCATCTCATTAGTACCAAAGCCAAATGAGAGTTTATTTGACCATGTCTTCATTTCACTAAAGAAAAAAAAAATCTGAGGTCCAGAGACAAAAAGAGATGTTAGCAGCTGACTTGGGCCTAGGTCAATATTGTCTGGGTTTTACCTTGCTTCCCCCATCCCTTCATCTCTAACTCTGTACCTAAGCCTTGCCTGTGCTAAGAGGAAGCATGGGGCCAGCTGAGAGCCATTCCAGGCTTGATGGCTTGTTGTCTCTCATCTGTCAAATTCTCATATTTTTGTGCGTATTTACATTTGCAACTTTTCAAGGAAGAGAGAAAAGAACAGGAAACCCCTCTCTGGAATTTTTCAGCTCAAGAACACAGAGCTCTGACAGCTTTGCTAAGCCTGAATCTGGGGCCATGCATGTATAGCAAGTCTCCTGTGTCTTGAGAGCAAAGAGTGGGCTGTTTACAAGGCGGTGTCAGAGCTCTGGCCTGCTCCTAGTCACCTGCCACCTAGGAGATGTGTTTTGTCTAGTACATACTTGTGTTGAGCTGGAAATGACCCGGAGGCAGTGTGTTGAGGATTCAATAGTTTCTGGTAAAGAAGACCATGGTGGAGCGAGTGTGTAAAGGAAAATGTATATACTGAGGGTTTCCTATTAGGGAAAGCCAGATAGAATTGTTGGTAATGGACCATTTTGGTTCCATAAAAAGCAATTTCATGAGAGTCAACCTAGTGCATTCCCAGTTTGTGCTGAATTCTTCAAAGGCATTCCACAGGGAACCCTTGGTAATTCTTTTTGCCTGCTTAGGATATAGAAACCCAAATGCATGAAGGCTGAGTGTTTCCAATAAAGGGACACCATTTTGACTCCTGTGTAGAAGATAACGTCAACTCTGACATTGAACCACTTCTTTTCCTACCTTTGAATGCCATGTGTGACCTTCAAGCTAATCTCCGATGATGGCCACTAGGTCTTTTTGACTTTGACTTCTGAGTGTATCAAAAGCCACAAAGCTTGGAGTTGTGGCCTAGGTAAGGCAGATGGTTCATAGAGGCCTACACTAGTGTGTTCCCCATTTTGGGTCCTATTGAGCCTATCCCACTAGCCTTCTGTATTCCGTGCCCCTTTCTGGATGGGGTCACAGAGTGGCTCTTTTGTAGGATGGCTGACAATGACTTGTGATTTTTGTGGTTTAAAACTTGCTTTGGGCCAATCTGGGCCTTGTTTTTATTTATTTAAAGCCAAGACAGGGATGACCTAGTGTGAAAGTAGAAGTCAATTACTGGGTAGAACTGAGGGCATTTTGGGGGGCCAGAATCTAGCTGAGTCTAGAAGAAGCTCATCAGAGTAGGGTAGGGGAGCAGAGCAGCACTCCAAACTGAATCTGGGAATGAAGTGCATGGGAGGCGATGCTTGTTCTCCAGCCTTGCATCTGTGTGTCTCATTCTGGATACAGAAGCTAAACTCTGGAAGCTTTTGTTACACCTTACCCATCAGTCACCCCATCTCACCTTGCCCCGCAGGAGTGTGATACTAAGTTAATTCTGTTGGAAACTTTCTGGTTCCCATTTGAGGCTATGGATAACTTACAATACACCCACTTTTCTTCATGATGACGATGCCTAGCATCCACGCTACAAAGGACTGATTTCTTAGGTGTCTGGCCAGCTTGTGGGTGTTGTGCCATTTCTCAGGTGACTAAGACTCAAGGCTCTTCTATGTGTGCCACAGAAAGCAGTCTCCTGAACCCAGCCCCCACCCCTCCAAGAACAAGGACATCCTGATACCTAACTGTTTAGAAAGAGAAACCAAGTCATATCACACTGGCCCAAAGCAGGCCCCTGAATTCCCACACCAGTGTTGCTTCTATTGAACCTCTTTTGATCTCTGGGTGCCTTCTCCTGAAGTAACTGCTGAGTTCTTGAAGCACAAGGTGCTCAGCCCCTCCTGCCTCAGGCTCCCCCAAACAGCCCTCCCACCCCAACATCTAGGCATGATATTTACCCTTGATAAGTTTCTGCTATGCATAGCCAACCTTCTGCCACTACCCCTTACCTCAGCAGAGGCATGCTGCCCAATGGGCCCTAGCAGCAACCAAGTGGCCACACTGGAAGGGAGGGCCTGTTAGTGCCAGGAGGCACTTCTGCTGATTCAATCTCAGCTAATTAAGAGTCACTGAGCTGTTAGACGAGTGGCCATTTGGATTAGCCATTAAAACCCATGACTGAGAGCTTCCCAAAGTCTTTCCTTTTTTTCTCTGCTCTGTCCATTCCCTTATGTGTGCCTGACATTGTAGGGAGCACAGCTCTAAAGTCTGGGGCATCCTGAGAAAGATCAATAAAGCCAGACCTGGGCAGGTCTCCAAGACTCTCTGGCTTCTATACCAGGCTCTTCAGGGTCTTAAGGCCAGTGATATCCTGGAACCAACCATGTTCATCTCTTCCCAATTCCATGCTCAGTGACCCCATGGTGCCATCTCATAATTGGCCTCCACGGGAGTATTTATAGAATGGAAATTGGCAAATGGTGAAAATCAAAGTTCTCACCCTCCTGCCACCCTGAAGAGCCACTTGTTAAACATTTACCAGCACACCACTGCCAAGGCCTCTGCAGGAGCCACAGAAGCCCCATGAGGCTTGCTGATGGAGGCTCAAGGGTGAGGACCACAGTCTTCCTTCCCCTCCCCCCCCATCCTGAGGCAACCAGGGCAGTCCTGCATTCGTCCCACAGAATTACAACAGTTTACTGAGCACAAAACACAGGCTGGTCCTTGTGCTGAGGCTAGAAGTATCAATTCTTTTCAGGTCCTTATAGCGACAAGAACACAGAGTGCCACCAACTGCCTCTTCAGAAAGAAGGAAAACAAAACTCGTAGAGGTCTTGTAACTCGTCTCATATCACACAGCTGGTGAGGGTGGTATCAAGATTTGAGTTCAAGCACTCCGACACTTAGCCCGCACTCCTGGTCTCTATGCTTAATGGTTTCTTGGCATCAGATTCCTTTCATTAAAAAAAGAAAGAAAAATCCCACATTGATGGGCCAGGCTTAGTCAGCAAAGCGCTTCCAAGCAAGCATGTGGACCTGAGTTTGGATTTTCAGCCCCTATGTAAAATCCAGATGTGGTGGCTTGGGCCTGTGAGGGTAGTCAGGCACAGCGGACCTAGCTGAACTGGTGAGCTCTGGGTTCAGTGAAAAGCTCTCTCACAGAACATAGAGAGCAACTTCCTCAGAAGATGGAATGTCGACTTCTAGCCTCCATATACACATGTGTGCATGCACCTATATGCACATGCACAACACACTTGTGCACACACACACACACACACACACACACACACACACACACACAAAAATGATTTAACAAAAATAACATTGTCCCTAAAGTACTAGTGAAAGAACTGGAGGGCTTCAGCCCTCTGGTTGGCTCTGGCTCTGACACTTGGACGGGTTGCTGACTCAGTAAGTTGACAAGTACCTATGAGACACTGCAGACTTACCCCTCTCCTCCTGCTTGATTCTGGGACAAGAGACTGAGCAGACCCACTGGGGTGGTGAAATCACTCAATCACTTTGAAAATGACGTCTAAATAAATAAAGAAAATCAAGTGTGCCATCTGGGCCCTGTGCACAGCGTGGGGCCTGCACAGCTGCTGGCTGCTGTTTATTCTGAGCGGTCTTGGACAGAGAGGAACCTGAGTTCAGCTGAGGTTAACAAATGCTCCAGGTTCCTGGGTGTGAACTAAAACCCACTGGCAGAGCAACCTCCCCCGCCTATTCCAAGACCCTCTACATCTGAATTTCCTCCAAAGGCCCCTGTCTCACTTGCTGGAGCCCCGGTCCTACCAGCCTCAGAGTGAAGAGCTTGAGCCTGGCTGTGGTGTCCTCGTCTGCCTTCACACATGAGCTACAGGTGAACATGAGTTATTTTGTTCAACTCTAAAACTGGGACATCTAACTGCCATATGGTGTGTGTGTGTGTGTGTGTGTGTGTGTGTGTGTGTGTGTGTGCAGGCTGACACATTGCAGGTGCTCAGCATGAGGTCAGCTACCTGACCAGGACTAAGAACTCAGCTATGATTGATGATGATGATGTGATGTTAGTTAGCTTTTAGCCCCTGTGCTCTCCTCATCTCTCTTTTCACTGTCCCTCACTTCAGGAAGGTCCTCCACAGCTTTCTGCCCTAATTTCATCCCCCAGCCAGGCCAATTATTGTTATCCTTTCTGTATGTCTGCAACAGAATGCCTTCGTCCAAGGTCATTATCCAAGAGTAAGACACCAGTGTCTGGTTAGGGCCTTAGGGCTGTGTCCTTGTAAGGCAGGAGAGAGGCCTTCTTTCTGAAGGATACCTAGTCCCATTTGCTAGGACAAAGTGTCCATGATCCTGTGACACTGAAAGTGTCCATCCTAACACTACCACATTGGCAATACCTGAATACACTGACACCACAGCACTCAACCTTCACGACTCTTCGGGACAGATGGTGGCTTTTTTCATTTATGTGGCACACCATCACCCTGCTTCTTGCTTTTAGAAGACCAGATGCGTCACTTCTGCAGCCTCAGCAGCTGTGGCACAGCAGATGCCTTTGCTGGTGAGGGTCACACATGACCAGGGTCAGGTTTTATTTTGCCCTTCTGAGCACCGTGACAAACCACAATGCCACATACTTTTGAAGTGCCACTCTTTGTCCATCCTTCCATGGGAGTATTTGTCATGCATCGTGTCAAGTACCAGGGCTGGGCTGCGACCTGGCTTGCTCTCCCACACTAGTTTCCCCCTTGTGCAGTCTTCAGCTGATGACTTAGCAGAAGCCAGAAAGTCTGGTGTAAGCCTGAGACTTGGAGGGTGAGAGGGCAGAGTTGCCAATGATGGTCAAGCTTGCTTTTTCAGAAACCATCCTTTTGGTTTCTGAGATGTTCAATGGTATGTCATTGGCTTGGACCTTTCATAGTCCACGTGTAAAATCTCCCTAGCCTATGACAGGCACACTGTATACTACTCAGGCGGAGGCTAATGAGAACTTGAGTATTGATCAAATTCAGAGCCAGTGATCAGCAGAGAGAAGACTAAAGTTGTAGATAACAGGCAGGAGCCAGAGTTCCTCACCAATATAACATCAAGTTTGTCGGGCAGCTCCTCTGAGTTTTGTGCCATAAATATTTCCTACAAGGAAAGCTGGAAAGTATTTTTAAAAATGTCAGTGACTACATGACAGTGGACATATTCCTTAAAATCAGCAAGGATGTTGTCACAAGATAGTCACTAATTTGGAAATTTAAATCTCTTAAAGGTGGTTGGTAGGATTAACCAAATCCTATCATTTTTAAACAGATGTTCTTCTTCTAAGTGGTCAGTGAACATGGAGAAAAGATCAGAGAAAAGCAAAAGCACTGAAAAGACCAGGTCAATATTTGAACCTCACAGACATTAGGGAGGCAGCCTATTTCTATTTAGAGCTCTCCAGCTTGTTTCCAAATAAGAACCGAAATCTCCCAGCACCTGGATCCCAGAATCCTCCGGTTGACGACAGATTCTCCCATGAGCACTAGAGGAAACTTTTTCATCTCAAGTTTGCTTAGGCATCAGGAAAAGCTGGCCGCTCATTTGTTGAACTACAGAGTGGGTAGACTGCCCATGGGTACTGGCCTTATTTTACAGCTTCTCATCTGACTGCCATAAAACAAACTGTGGGCCCATGGACAGGCAGATGCAACACACCACCCTTCACTCAGCATCACCTTTCCGTGAGGCTGCTTCAGCCCCTACCCATGTTGGAACTAATTTCCTTATACTGAGTTGACATATGCATCACCTTTATTACTTTACAATTGAGATCTACACGCGATCTTGTAGGTAAAATCTAAAAGGTTGATTCTTCAGAAGTAGAGGAGAGAACAGAGAGAGAGAAAGAGAGAGAGAAAGAAAGAGAGAGAGAGAAAGAGAGAGAGAGAGAGAGAGAGAGAGAGAGAGAGAGAGAGAGAGAGAGAATTAATGACCAGAGGGTGGGATGAACTTGACCAATGAGTACAGAGCTACAGTCAGAGAGGAAGTAGTTTACTATTCTAGTCTACCTGAAAGCAACTGTAGTTAACAATGATGTCATGTATATTTCAATGTTTTGCAAGAGAAGATTTTTAATATTCTCACTACAAAGAGTACATATATGTTTGAGTTGATAGATAGGGTAATTGCCTTAATTGATCATTACACAGGGTATACATGTTTGGAAAAATAATGCTATACCCTAGAAATATGTATAATTATTAAATGTCAACTACAAATAAATAACATTAAAATATTTTAGATCTATAGAAAGAGCTACTGCACGACTTCGTGCCTATATTAAGCAATATTGTATTGTGAGTTTAAATATATACTTCAAGAATTTAGACCTTGTGTTACACAGTCTTACCACAGCAACACTAGTAGAAACTAAAAACTAAAAACTAATAAAATTAAAAATAAGTTTGTAACTATCTGAAAGAGTGACCCAAAGGGATTAGTGGGCACAGCTGCACCTGTGTGTCTTCACTGGGTTACTGTTGCAGCCAAGTGTCTACTTCTTGAAGCATGGGTTATCCAGGCTGACACTGCCTCCTCTGGGCTCCTCTGAAGTGACATGATTTGGCTCTCACACCGTCCCTCATGCAGAGGAGGGTTCCTAGCAAGGTTGCCATCAAGATTTCTTAGTAGAAGCTTGACTAATGGTCTGAGAAAGCATGTTCCTTCTCATGGGGGGGGGAGAGCTTTCTTGAAATGAAGCCAAGCCATGGTGTTTCATTAGGATAATAAAAGGGAGAAAGGCAGACTCCTAGAATTTGAAAGTCTCTCTCATAATGAAAACTGACTGGTAATTTATGGCTAGCCCATCTAACGATGGCTTCAGGATCAATACATGCTCCAGTTAGACTTCCAGAAAGTTGATCCCTGCAGGCTCTCACTGCGGGTGTAGTGGGTTGCTTCCATCTACCCAACCTTCCAAAGGTTACCAGCTCCCCCCACCCCACTCCCAGGCTCATCTCCAGATTTAACATCCCGAGAACACACAGCCTTGTTTGGAAGTCTCACTAGCCCCTCATGTGTATATATGCAGGTGCACTCACACACAAGCAAACATGTGAACATTCACATGTGCATACATGCACACTACACTACACTACACACACACATACACACACACACACACGTATATGTATGTATACATACGTGTGTGCGCATGCACATGAGTTGCCCTCATTTACATGGCACACAGTCTGCTATTGTCATAGGCAGTTCTTTTGCCTCGCCCATCTCATTCCTTGCAGTATATTCGATAAATCTGTCTTTTTCTGCTCTGATTTTCCACCCTCTGCTTTGAGGACAATTCAACCTTACCCACAATTGGCAGCACAGCCCTGTGGTGCACCTGAGACTGCACAGTCTTTCTCAAAACACCTCTTCATTACTGCAAGGAGGAAGGCTTCCATTTAACGGACTTTCTTTTAAAGGGTTATGTCTGTTAGAAGCACACAATAATTGCACCTGTCAATGGGGTCCAGTCCCAATGATCAGATCCAACTCCATCCTTCCTCTGTCCTGCTTCACACCCTTCCCAGCCCCTAGTAATCTCCTTCCATTTTCATGGGGACTTTCCCTTACACATATGCGAGAGGATGCACAGTGCCTTATTTTCATGTCTGGCTTGTTTTGTTAACACAATGTCCTTCAGTTCAATTTATTTTGCTGCAGATGACAGGAGGATTTCATTTTTATTTATGGCTGAATAAAAACTCCACGTGCATATATAGTACATTTTCTCCATCCATTCATCTGCTGATGGGCAGCTAGGCTGATTCCATGCCTTAGCTATTGTGAACAGTGCTGCAGTAATCATGGGCGGGCAGGTATCTCTTTGGTATGCTGATTTCATCTCCTTTGTATGTTATACCAGATGTGAATAGCTGCGTTATATAGTTAGATCTATTTTCAGCTTTCTGGGGATACCTCTACAGTGGCTGCATCAATCTATATGGCAACCATTAGTGTGTAAGAGTCCTGATTTCCTCTATATCTTTGCCAACGCTCACTTTCTGCTTTACCGATAATAGCCATTCCAACAGCGATGAAAAGGTATTTCATTTTACTTCTGATTTTCGTTTTTCTGATGACTAACACTCTATGTTTTTTCATATATTTGTTGGCCATTTGTATTTCTTGAGAGGTGCAAATTTAGATCACCTGCCCAGTGTTTAATTGAGTCATGGGTTTTATTCACCTTTCTTCCTTCCAAGTAGTGAGGAAGGAGTCTAATGTCTGAAAGCCCTCGTTAGATTTGCAAGCCCTAGCCTGTAGCTTTTCTGTAGTGTCTTCTTCTACTGCTTGGCTTTTCTCCCTCTGCAGAGAGTTGTCATTGCCATTCAGGCTCCAGGTCCCAAGCACTATTAAGCACCGGTGGCTTTGGTTTCCTTGTTCATTTGGATAAGGCAGTGCTGTGAGCCATTGTCAGCATGGCAAATCAGCTTCTGCACTCACAAGCCTGGGGGTGGGGGAGGTGTGGATAAGCATGTCTGAGGGATACTTTGGGAACAGCACAACTGAGAATGGCCAATCAAAATTAACCATGGTCCATGCCACAGGGATGACATTCTGTAAACCTAGACTCCTGCTCAGTTTTGAACATCAACCAGTCGGAGCTGCTTTCATTGGTTGGGGAGCTGGCTTGATGGAGGTAAGCAGTTGCCAGGCAAGTATGAGGATGGAGATGAGCTCCCCAGAACTCACATAGAGGCTGGGCAAGTGTGGTGGCCATTTGCTATCCCAGAATATGGGAAGCAGAGCGACGTCTGGGACAGTGGGGCTTAGGTAGATGGTTAGCTTAGTCAGAATTGGAAAGCTAGATTCAGTCGGATACCCTACCTCAAAAATCCTGATGGCAATTTTGGGCCTTCAAGTGCACATGCAAGTACACTCACACAGAAGCAAACACACACATATACACACACACACATACGGTCTGCCATTGTTGTAGATAGTTCTTTTGCCCCACCCATCTCATCCCCTATAGTATATTCAAAAAAACTGTCTTTTTCCACTCTAGTTCGACTTGGGAAAATTCTTTCACTGCCCAGACCCACCTACTCATTTAGTCACGTGACAGCTGGAGAACCAGAAGACCATGGGGTTCAGGAGTCATCGCCTTCTTCCTTCCCGAGGCTGACCTCTGGCACGACGAACACTTTCCTCTAAAGCTAGGTGTTGAACACAAGTTTTCCTAGTGTTTCACATTAAGGATTTATTTAGTGGGCAACTTTCCTGGGTAGGGCTCTGTCTGCGGCAGATGCTGGGTATGGTGGAACACCGTATGATTCATTAACTCATATGCTCAGAGTTGCAATCTCAGGACAGATATGACAGGAGCACAAATAATAAGGTATTGTGATAAAACATAAGTGCTATCACAGTGGTACAAATAAAAGCCTCCAGACATTTACAGGAGGGGAAACCTATCTCTAGGCTGACGAGATGAATTAATTATGTTTAATTTATGTACTTTATAGTGGTGTTTGTATGAGGTTTGCTTATAGATGAGTAGCCCTTCTAAGAAGGGTATTTCTCCCTCTCCCCTTCTCCTCTTCCTCACTCTCAGTCATTGGTGCTCTGAAATAAATAGGCCACTAATGGTCCATGACTGATACAGAGAAGAAATGCCTCACCCCAGGGAAGGCTCTGAGACCACACTGTTAAGAACGAGAGGCAAAGCCAGTCTAGATCCTTCTTGTTGGAGAGCCTGAAACCTTCAGAAGGCTTCGGACTCTAAAAGCAGATCACTGGGGCTGTCTCAAATTGATACCCTTGACTGAAGAAGCCAGCCCTCATGCTATTCAGAGTGATGACAGCTTTCAGATGGGGGCATAAACCAATTGTTAAAGACCCCTTAGCATTATTCACCAGGGTGGGAGAATTTGTTTTGGTATCCGGGAAAAACAGCCATTTGGGTAATTGCATTCTGTCTCCCCTTGTCTCTTCAAACGCATTAGCAGGAGATAATATTTCTCATTCCAAGTCCAGAACCATCCCATACAGCTGCCATTAAACAGCTGTCACCTTCCTTTCCCTTTCTGTATGCATTTCTCCACAGGAAGAATAGTTTTCTGTGTGTCAGCTGCATTGATCTCGGATGTAGGCAATAGCTTGCTTGCGGTATCTGGAAACCATGAGGGAAAGTGGGAAGACACTGGGCTGGGAGTTGAATGACTATAGCCTGCTGTGTGACCTTGGGTAAGGTCATTTAATCTCTCTGGATCTTGGGTTCTTAAGTTGTGAAGTGGGAAGGCTGGGAAAGGTAACCACTGGGGATCAGCAATTTGGAGACACCTCACAGGGATGAGGGTACTCAAGCATGGATGGGAAGAAACTTAGAAGAAAGTAGGTGTGAGGATAGGTTTATAGGAGTGCTTTGGCCAAGTATAGGCTCTCTCTGTCTGCTTCTCTGGGCTTCAAGCTGATTCACTGCATGATTCTTCTGCATCATCTCTTGTCAATACGGAGTCTTTAACATCAGAGTCCTTCCTTGTTCACCATTGATCTAAACCTCAACTTGGCTTTCTCTGAAACAAATTCTTTCCACTGGCCATTCCCTTCCTGTGGTCCTTGTTCAAGAGCTCTGTCAGGAATCTGCTCCCATCAACCATCATGCGATGTTACGTGAAGAGGCTTGCAGGCAGGGCGCATAGGCTTAGGGGATGATGCAGGACTTGGGGGAAAGAGGAGGAAACAAACGAGAAATGGAAAGGGGACTGGGGGAAGAAGGCACCAGGGTGCTCAGGCATGGATGAGAAGAAGCATGGAAGAAAGTGGGGGTCAGGGTGGGGTTAAGGGTGGGGCTGGGGTAGGGTTAGGTTTATAGAAGTCATTAGAAGAAGCAGAAACAGAGACAGATCCAGATCAATGCCAGGCTTCGAAAACAGGTGCTAGAAGCCCAAGACATTTCTTTCCTTCCTTTCTTCACTTCGTTCTTTCTTCCTCCCAACAAACACATATTATCAGCTCACAATCTGACACGGCACTGTAGTTTCTCAAGAGGCAAACATGAATAAAACATGCTTGTTGAATGCGAGGGGTTGACAGTATATTAGAGGGAGGCAGAGTGTTTAATGTGTGACAAGGTGTGGAAAGACTATCAGAAGAGGGGTGTGTACAACCAGGAGTGGATGGATCCTACTGGGGACAAATTGAGTGGGGTGACAGGAGGCAGGGTGCTCAGGAGAGGCTCTGCACAGTCAGCTGCTCTCAAGAGCGAAGCAGAATTTCCATGCCACTCTGCTTTCCCACCCTGCTTCCCGTGGCTTTGTTGTAGCATCTTGCTTTGTGCAATCTAACATCTTCCACGTTTCCATGGCTCTGTGATAAGCTTTACACAGTCACCACACTGTGTGGGAATCACTTCCTTACACATCTGTCTTTCCCAGGCACTGAGCCTCTTTAAGGACAGAAATGGTTGAATGAGCTTCACGTTTATGTTGCCCATGATAACCTAGTACGGTACCAGCCAAGAGTGGGTACAAACCTCCTTCTCACCAGTATGAGACCCGAGTACTTCAACTGCAGTGTGAGGCACATAACACAAGTTTTCACACCAAGTAACTCCTCACCCAGTGTTTCCATTGCACTGCACTCTTCTGTGGAAAAAAGGAAAGCTATTTCTCTGGATGCTTTCATCAGCACCCATGGCTTGCCTGACTGAGCCGCTTTTCTTTTTTCATGTCTTTCTCGCTTTCTTTTCCTTCTCCATGAGTCCCAAGTCAGAAGGAGTTACCCCTAGTTTCTCTTTCACAGTGTCTACTCAGGCAGATCCTCACTGTGCACTGATGTCACATGCTCAGGACTCTTGAGAATGCTTTGGGCCCATAGCCACAATCACTGGGTTTTGTTTGAGATTTTAACATATCTAGGAAACCAGAGGCACAAACAAGGCTTTTTCTATGGAGTTTCTATTGACTGGTGATCACTTAGTATCAAAAACATTTATCTTTTTTTTTGAGGGGGAGGGGCAGGATAATTAAACCCGTGGCTTTGTGTATGCTAGGAAAAGACTATCACTTAGCTATAGACACCCTCAGCCTAGGGCCTATCTTTTGTCTTGAAAGTGTAGGTAAAAATGACCTGACCTGGCCAGCACATTTATTTCTACACACACCACACACACACACACACACACACACACACACACACACACACACACACACACACTCTTATATATTCAGCTTATAAGCCTGCTGGACCACTAACCCCACCCCCACCTCCAGAACTAAAGGCCAGAATTAAATGGTCTCCTAGATTATTGCTAGTTTTGCCTGCATTCAGGTTACTTAGTCTATTTTTCTCAGTGAATTGTGTCTGGAATCTTTTGTACACAAGCCCAGGGACCTCAATAATAGACACATTTTAAAAATCCAAATAAATAACTCTTCAATTCATCATTCCCACCTCTGAAAGCAGGATTCTTGGAAAGCTGGTACAATTTGAGTCAACAATTCAGAGACTCTGTCGTCTCTTCAAAAAGTTATTACAAAGTGCATTGAGGAACCCAGATTGCAATCTGCTCTTGAAAAGCACTGGAAAATCTAATACCTTAGCTGGATGCTGGGGTAATGGCGGTAAGCAGTAGCATCCCTACCATGTGAGACCCACTCCTTCCTCCCAAGTCAGCAGTGAGATTAGAAAACCCTCCAAATGGTCTTACAGAAATAAATCTAAGTCCTTAAAGATGTCACCAAACCCCACAGTCCCTCATTATTATAGGCCATAAACACAGATTCAAAATGGGAATCATCTAAATATTACTGAGCTAATGTTCTACACTGAATGAGAGTCCTTCATGATTAGGGATTAATTAAAGGGAGGTTATTCAGATATCTGTGTCTAAAATAGATACCCGAGCTTAATAGCAAACACCTGTGTTTAAAGGCAGGCAGGGGAAGAGAATCCCAGTTTTGGTTAATGATAAACCCTGGCATGGGTACGAAACTGTGGTTTCTGTTGTTGCCCCCTGTTTTCTTCCTGAAGAAAGAAAGAGAGCCTTGTGGGTTGCCATGGTGATTTCTCTGAGGCACAGGTCAGTGGTAGAACTGCTGAAGGGCTGGCTAACTAGGTTGTCTCGCCATGGTATCCATACCACTGCTTAGAAGAACAGAATATCCCTACACATGGAAATTAGGAGGGCATGGGCTCTGACAGGCATCCTGACAGTTATTTCAGAGGGGATATACAATCCCTCTTGTACTGATGGATCCTTGACAGGCTTCGGGGTTCACTCTTGAGGACCCTGAAGATCAGTTCAGGGGTCCCTTGTCAAGCTTAGTAGAATGGCCATGGGATTGCTGGGGCAAAGGGCATCAATTGGGACTAACTGAGGCCACTCCAGGGGAGCAATAGGGAGCAGGAAGCAGGCATAGATAACACACTCTTAATGCTCTATTTACTACCATCAGCTCATTCACACGTCATCTTCCATCCATCAAGCGTGTCTTTATGGAGCACCTATGCTTTAGGCATTGTCCATTAGGGAAGCTGGTAGGACCCTTTTGGTGAATGGAGGAGCTTGAGAGACGCGGTCAACACAGAACTTTAAGGAACAACGAGCTATTTTGAAAATTCCCCATGCTGCTGTGCTTCTTGGGTTATCTTGCTGAGTCTAGTCCCATCCTCATACGTTACAATTTCAGAATGAGAGAGTCCAGTGCCTAGAAGGATTTTGCTAGATGAGGCCTGTTTGGGGCTCCAAATTCTTTTCTACTGTAGTATGCTGTCCTCAAAGATTTATCAGCTAGGTGGGCAGGAGCACATTCTCATGGATGCTGAGTGAACCAACAGCTGTTAGACTATACCAGGAACACGCATAGAATTATGCTAAAACCAAAATCGCTATAGAAGAGAAGTCTCAAGCAGGAGATAATTCAGGGCTAGCTAGAGTCAAGTGAACAGTTTAAAGGGCAGTGCAGCAGAGATGCTGAAGGATAGTACTGGGGGTGGTGGTGGCAACGAGACTTGTGATGGTCCATGGCGATGACAGGGGATTGGAATTGGTAGGGTGACCATGCTTGCCTTGTTCAGATGACTGCTTGTTGATATGGTTGAGCCAGAGTATGGCTTTAGTAAGAGGCCAAGATGGAGAAAGGCGAGCAGGCTGGCCTGGGCCAGGGAAAGAAGCTGGCCTCCAGGTCTTTAAACTTTATGGATGGTGGGGATCCTCATCAGAAACAAAAAGGGATATAAGTCATGCTTTCAGAAAACAAATCTAGCCATAGTAGAGTTGGAGGGAAGGGACTTGGGAGACACTGCAGGATGGGAAGGGAAGGGGGAAATCCATGTAACTATATTTTAATTATTGAAGTATTAAAAGTAAAAAAATAAAAGAAATTATAAATAATAAAAACTTCATTGATACATCATGGTGGGAGATCTTTGTAGAAGACTGATGTACATATATACATTGTGGAATGTCTAGCTCAGGATGCTTAGCGTATCAGTTGCAGAGTTAGCCTTGTTAGAGCTAACAATAGTGCAATGTATAGCTAAAATGGTGCGGCTCAAACTCTCAAAGGACACTGTCATTGTTGTGGGCAACAGGCCTTCTTTTGTTGTAAGCACGCCCTACCTGTGACTGACTCTGCCTGGCCTTGTTTTGAAGACATCACCTGAGATCCAAGGTTCCATTACATCTGCCACTCAACTGATGCTTTATCAGGATACCAACATTCCGTGTTTGATTTCCAACTGAAGACACTGATGGAGCATCTAGTGGTATTAGGCTTAGCACTGGATTTGAAGGCTCTGAAGCCAAGCTCCTAGGTAGGGTAGCACAAAGCAGGAAGCTTTGAAAGATTCTAAAGCCACTTTCTATTTTGTCCCAGGTTGGAAGACATTGGAAGATAATGAAATTAGAGGCAAAATGTGTGAGCGTTACCATTTGCTATCTATAAAACACTAATGTATTTTGGCTTCATTCTGCTAACATGTAAGCAAAGAAAGAACGCACCCCCGCAACCCCACAACCCCCCAACACCCAAAAAATCTTTACGCCCTTTCAGATTCTAAACTGTGATTCTTAAAATGTTTTGAGGCAGTTGATGTGCCTCAGGCTGGCCTCAGAGTTGCTATCTAGCCTGGGATAACTTTGAACGTCTGATAGTTTTGTCTCATCCACCATAGCAGTAGGATTACAGGGGCATTCAACCACTATGTTCTATGGTGCTGAGGATTGCAGCCAAGGCTGCAATCGCTCTACCAGTTCTTTACAAGCACTTAGCATCCTCACTGAGCTACATCCCCAGCCCTTAGTCTTGTGCTTTTCAACAGTGAAGAACCACATAGTCAGTAGAAGCTCCAGACAGGAAAACAGTTGGCAGAGCCAGTGACTTTAAGCACACTTGTGTTCAATTCTTGGAACATTCTTAGAGCTGTGGAAAAGTCCTACCATGAGCCAACCACGTGGGGCTGCATGCTACTGATCATTTCCTAGGGTATCCTGGTGAAACCTGAGACCTAGGGTTGGAGTTTCTAGGTGGTGCATACTAAAGTGCTCATTCTTGGAATTATGTTACTATATTGGCCAAGGAGAATTTAGAATTTAAGTTTATTCTAACTTAAATGTTATTATGTCTGTCTTTGCCTAGAGCTTTATAGTCACATGTCCCTGTGATTAAGTGGCTATCTAAAATTATGTAAAAGACTATATTGCCTGGCTTGCACTTTCTAGTTGATGATCTCAGTTTCTTGCTGTGCTTTGTACTCATGACAGTTCCCCACACCAGGCCTTTCTCACTCTTTTGTAAGTCCACTCGCTCAAAACTGTCTACAAATTCATGGCACCCTTACTGTGTGCCAGGCATTGTGGTAAATGTCAGGGATTTGGAGCTAAAGTGAAAGACTTACCATTAGTGATAAGGCAAAGATAACAGACTAAAGAGTTAAGCTTATGACACCTCAGATGACACTCCCAGGGAACAGGGAGTCTCAGCTTGGGAAGAGGCTATAAGTGGAAGATTGGGCTGGCATCAGAACACACCAAACGGGATTTTCTGTGAGCCAGTAACAAAGATACAGTGGAAGAAAATCAACACCCAATGAAAGAGTTCACCAAACGGGGACTGGGTGACTACCTATTAGCATCAAACACAAGTGAGAGGCTATAGCACCTCACAGACCAGGGGGATTGGGGGAAAGTTGCATCAGATAGTATGATAATATGGAGAAGCATGAATGACGTCTTGTTTTAAAAAGCAGAGAAGTACTAGTTGGTGGGGATTAATCTACCTACTGCATGCTTCTTGGCATGTGCAAGTAGAACAAGTACACCTTCTTTTGTAACTGTAAGCTTCCAGCCTCCAAGTTTAGCACCAAAGGTGAACCTTTTTAGAGGAAGTGGTTTGACTTTATAGCCTCCCTTTCTGTTCTCCTTCCGTCCCCTTTTCCTTCCCTCTTCTTTCCCCTTCTTTCTGAGATTTGCTGCTTCCTTAGAGAGTCCCATGGACTACTACTACTGCCATCATAAATCTGGTCTCAGAGGTGATATTTAAACCCTTTAAAACCTTGGCAGAATCCCAGACAAAATTCTGGGAGTACAACCAACGTCAGCCGAGATGTTCAACACAACGTTACTAAAAACCGGGAAAAGAGAAAAGAAAAATCCTCCAATACTAGCTCTGAGTTTCAATTCTGTCTTATCAATTCTGGAAGAGGAGATGGCTTCCTCCAAAACCTCCTTCCAGTGTCTTCTCATACAATAAACACAGTCTCAGCTCCCATGACTAAGGAGGTCCTTCTAATTTAGTGGCTTTCAACCATCCTAATGCTGAGACCCTTGAATATAATTCCTCATGTTGTGGTGACCTCCAACCATAAAATTATTTTCCTTGATACCTCATAACTGTAGTTTTGCTGCTGTTATGAATTGTAGTATAAATATCTGATATGCAGGATATTTAATATGCGACCCTTGTTGGGGTTGCAACCCACAGGTTGAGAACCGCTGCTCTGATTTAACTTCTTGACCACTAGAGGAAAATGAACACCATATCATTTACCAGTCTCCTTGTCTTTGCTGAGTGACTCATAATAGTAAAGACCTCAGCCTTGGTTAAGACCTCATCTGAAACAAGGCAGGTCCAGAATGATATACCATGTTCTCGTTTACACTTAGAAGTTGGCCTCAATGAGTCAGAGAGGGGAATTGTGATTAGTAGATCTGGACAGGGTTGCGGGACGGAAGGATGGGGGAAAATGGTTAAGAGCTACAGGGGCACAGATGGACAAGAAGGATAACTTCTAATTTTATATAGCACAGTAGAATAAGGATAACTGACAACAATTAATGGAATATATTCAAATAGCTGGGGACAGAGCTAAGACGATAACTGAGTGAATAAAACCTATACTGAGCAAGTGTAAAGACCCAAGTTCAAATTCCTCAAAACCCATGAAAAGCCTGGGATGGTAACATGCATCGGTAATCTCAGTGATCCCACAGTGACATGGGAGGCAGAGGCAGCAGACTCTCTAAGAGCTTACAAACTAACTATGCTGGTTTATGCAGTGACAAACAATAGCGATAGCAAAAGAGACCTGGTTTCAAATGAAGTGGAAAGCAAAGACTGACACCAGAGGTTGTGTAGTGACCTCTACAGGCATATGCACCACACACACACACACACACACACACACACACGCATGCACACACATATACACACATGTATATCTATATACATACACATGCATGCACATACATATATATATACACACACACACACATGCATACACATATATACACACAAATATACATTTACACACATACACATCTATGCACATACTTAGATACATACACATACAAACATACACACATACATATGCATGCACACACATACACACAAATAAACATTCACACACATATGTACATGCATGTACACACACACGTGCAAGAGCATGTGCATAAATGAGGTCTTTGCGTGTTCCTATCATAAAGAAATTGAGAAACCTGTGATCCATCATACCAGCTACTCTGGTAGGCTCATTACACACAGGATACATGTATGAAAATGCTGCACTACCTCAGTGTAACACCTCATAATATGCATTGTGCCTCATAATGTCATTCTTTGTTGCATTGTATGATTACTATGTGAAATAAAAAAATCTATCTGGAAAGGTCTCACTCTCCAACTAAAAGACCAGGATCCTTGGAGAGATTATCATGTCCAGATGACTCACAAAACCCTTTGAGTATATGTGGACACTGCTATGCATGTGTGTGCACACATGTGTACATGCATGCTGCTTTCTTAATGAAGGAATGGCAGGCACTTGAGGAGAAGAACAGGAGAGGAAAGATAGGAGAGAATCAGTGGTTCTGTGCTAAAAGAGGAGACTCCATCTGACTATATGCCAGAGCCAGGCCCCAGGTTGCCTTAGCAACCATTTCAGTCACCTTGTCCAAGATGCAGAGCCTCAGGCCTGAGCCTGAAGCAGGAGTGTCAGGCTTTGCTGGTACTTGTAGGGACTGTGGAAATCAACCAGCCAATTCTGCAGCCTAGCTTTCTTTCCCTTACAAAAGGAAAGGAAGAGAGTTGAGGGTGAGAATGAGTTAGGAGACATGCAACATCCAGGGTCTGGAAGAGAAGCTGAGGCTAAGGGCAGGAAGAGGCAGGGAAAGGCTGTCCTCAAGACAGATGACAGACATAAGTGGCTGGGACAGAGATCTGCCGCCATTTGTCTATTTGTTTTCAGTCAGGAACAAGGAGGAATCAGGCTGAATGGAGTGGATGCTTTGGCATCACCTATATCCACAATTAGGAATGGAGAGAAAGGAACAGAGCAAAAGAGAGGATCAGGGGGAAGTGTGCGTCCTCACACATTGGCACACTCATGAAAGGTGGCAGAAGGAGAGACGGAGATCTGTGTCTGCACACAACAGATATTGATCCCAAGATATCCAGACAGGAAGGAAAGCAGAGACCAGGTCTCTTGGGAAATTTCTGTCTTCTGTTCAAATCCATACAAATGCAATTCAAGAAATTTCTCATTTTGGCTTTACATACTCAAAGGCCCACATCCCCATGATAGAGGTCTTGGGACACTCATAGGCTTCTGGGGGAGTTGGGGTACTTGCTGCCCAGCACCCTTACTGACAGGCCTGCCCCATCCATCCAAGAGACTTCTGTGCTTTCCCCCTGCTATTCATTCATCTGCCCACTGGTTGTTTCTGAATCACAAACAGTCAGCTACCCCAAGATGGGAACAGATGGCCAGCTTCCTGACCCTCGTCTTGGTTCACCTGCCCTGAGGTGCTGCAGCTGACCAGAGCTCTCACCCAGAGGTAGTATTTTCATTATATTTAAACATCGTAAATGATAGGAAGAATCCGCTTATAAAAGAAACTTTGGCATGTAACCTCTCTGGGCCTTTTAAGACAATAGATTTTAATATGTTCAAGAGAATTTCTAGGAAGAAGCCGGTAATTAAAGCTTATTGCTTCTCAACTACCATTGGCCAGCCTTGAGGCTTGTCCTTCCTGTTAATTAGAGCAGAAAGGGTATCCTGGAGGGATGAGGTCTCCTAGGTCCCAGGGCCACTTTCCGGCCCACTCTCTCCAGAGAACTTAGGCAGGTCCTAATGTTGTCATGAGCCCCCTCCTTTCTGTGTGTGGGATATGTAGTACAGACAGGATATTACAGTGTTCTTTAGGAAAAGATTTGATCCTAGCCTACCGGTTGCATGAATGATTAATGAGGGGGTAATTAGTCAATATTTGTTAACCGTTTTTACAGACACACAATGCTGGCTAAGAGCTAAATGGAGCTCTGCAGGGGCATCAAAAGCCCAAAGCCTTCATGTCCCCCCAGATGCTGATTGTGGAAGCCAGAAGATCGGTGTTGAGAGAGGGAGGGATCTCTGAGACCCTTATCTTGGTCATGTGTACACCGTGCTTTGTGGGACCTCTGGGCTCCCATCCAACAACTATCTCCCTGTATTTTCCTCCCCTAAATAAATCGTAACAAAAGGGCGATGTGACATTCCCCAAACTCATGCTTTCAGCATGACTTGACAACAGACAGTGCCCAGCCTTGAAAGCATCCAAGAACATAAAGAAAAGTCATTAAATTCTAGCAGTACACCCTTCTGCTCATCTAACCATGGCAAGTCAGCTAGCAAAAGGCTCACTTCACACCCAAGGGGGCTCCACTCCGGAGGACCTCGGCATTCATTCCCCATAGCTCCAGGGCTATGGAGAGTGCTGCCTGGGCCCTGAGCCTAGTAGGTATCTCTCGAATGGTCAGATAAAGGGGCAGCACCCAGCCATCTCTCTTGCCTACATTGAACCAATCAACCCACAAACAGGACATTAATGGTCACACCAATTCCATCCTTGGGAAGATTTGAAGTACTTTAGGGGTGCTAGGGGATAACTCAGCTGGTAAGGTACTTGCCTTTCAATCATGAAGATATGAATTTGAAGCCCAAAACCTGTGAACCTGGCCAGGTGTGGTGGCATGCCCGTGTAATCTCAGCAGTGGACAGGTCAATCCCTAGGACTTGCTGGTCAGCCAGCCTAGTTGGTGAGCTCCCAAGCCAGTGGGAGACATTGTTGAAAATAGCAAGGTAGACTTCTCCCAAGGAATGACACCTCAGGCTGTCCATTGGCCTCTATAGGAACACATAGCTTTACACATACAAAAAATGTACAACATGCACACACACAAAACACTTCAGGATAATGCACAAGGGATTTCAACATCTATTATTTTCTGAGTCTGAACTTTATGTCCAGTTAGGAACTGACCACTTGGGAGGTGGGACCCAACTATTAGTCTCTAGTATCATCTTGAGGCACCATTTACTGTCCTTCTGACTATGGCTTGCACAGAGAGAACATCTCCCCTTCTGACCCAGCTCTACACACAGGAGTAGGAGGCCCGACATACCTCCTTTTTCTATTCATATTCCTGTGTATTCTTGCTTCACAAATATCATCTATGATGTATCCCATCTCAGTGAATGGGCACAGTCAGCTACAAACAAGAAAAGTTAAAGCTCACACTATGTTTTAAATGTTGTCTGTGGTTTGCAGTGGAATTAACGATATAGCCTTGGTAATCTTATTATTAAATTTCTTCCCACTGTGACTGGTTAAGAGTAAAGTCACAGCTCAGGAACAATGCATGTTCTGACATGTACAACATCCAACTATGAGAAGCTTGATTTACCCATCAGTCTTCAGTTTGCCCATGGCACATTTTCTTTAGTTATTTTCACAGGCTGAATCTAGACAGACACTATAGAGAGACAGCTTGTTCTCAGGTTTGTGGTCTAGGCCCTAGGTGCTAATTATCCAGCCTTTCTTCATGGGGCTTCTACTGGGTTTCATCCATGTCCTGTTGGCTCACCTTTTCTTGATGTCTCCTATCTATGGGCTAAGAACTGCCAAAAGCCATTGAATCAATAACACCATGACATGTTCTTTGGAGGCTGGGAGGGGTAGACCTAAGCCAGTAGTTCTAGATGCCACCAAGTAGGACACACATAATCACAGTTGCCCTTCACATGGACACTGCAGTAGGTATTGCCATCTTCATTTCTTACACACAGTGTCATTAGCACAACAGATAGACAGCATTTTGATGACTCAAGTAGCACTCACACGACTCAAGAATAGGACCCATGTTTTCCATACCCAGATTCTATCATTTCTGTGATATCCACAGTGTGTCTCTTGCTTTTCTTTATGTTTTTGAGTATTGGCTTGTTAGTTATGCTTTCCTTCCTTATTTCCTTCTTTCTTTTTCCTCCCTCCCTGCCTTCCTTTCCGTCCTTGCTCCCTCTGTCACTCCTCTTCCTTCCTCTCTCTCCTTTCCTTCCTTCTTCTTTCCTTTCCTCCCTCCCTCCATTCCTTTCTTCCCTTTTCCTCCCTCTTTCCTTCTTTCTATCTTTTTTCTTTCTTTCTTGATAGGATCTTACTTTGTAGCTATGATTTCTTTTGAACAATGAAAGAGACAAGGAGGCGGAGTTAAAGCTCTTGGTTCTGCTATAATCTGCTGTTGGGGAAGACAGAGACCACAGGAGAAGTGATGGGTCGAGACCAATGTTGAAGTGCATTTTCTTATCCTGTCTGGTCCCCATCATCTCACAGCCACAAATGTTAAGAAATGGCCATACAGGGTCCTGGGTGACCTAAATAGGAAATAGATCCCCAAGTCCCTTATTCATCACCAGCTGGTGCATCAGTCTCATTAATAACTAGGGTTTAATCCTCCACCTTCAAAGAGAATTTCATTACCCCAAACAATAATTTTTTTAATTACCAAGACAGACTGGCAACTTGAATGCATATTGAATACTAACGTCGATCTAAAACTAATAAATACTTTTGAAATTCCTTGAACATTTTAATGAATTAAAAGTTATGAAATATTTATAAGCAGTAACAACACCATTTAGTACCATTAATAAAATAAATACATTAGTCAGAGGATGGAATTCATTACTATTTTACTACTAGACACTGATGTCAATGACGGAATAGTGCTCCAAATTACTTGTAAAATAGACCAATTATTTTAGTGTGATTAATCTTTTCAATTATTTCTTTTATGTAGCTGTAATTTGAAAGTAATTTTCTTTTGGGAGTACCGTGACCTCAGCACATTCATTCTTTATTTATTTATATTTAAAAACCCTATTTGGATCTAGCCTTCACTTCAGGGTGAGTTTCAATGGTTCAATATTTAAAATAGTAACCCAAGCAATTGTTACTATTCGTAGGCACTCTATGGGCACTTGTAATTGGTTTTATTAGTGATTATGAGTAAGTCATTCCAGAGTAAGGATACCATCGCCAAAAGTAGCTGTTCACTGGAGGGGAAAGGGAAGCTGGCAAAAAAAACTTGCTTGGTCCTATGGTCTGGCTCTGCTTGGCTGTTTCAGATTCCAGTCTGATGGGAAAGAGGCATGTGAGCTGCATGTCTAAGGACTTCCTCAATTTTCAACCATCCCCACAGGATTAAACAATATTAGTTCTTTGCAAGGCACAAAGACTTCTAGAGACTGGGTCACAAAATGATAAAGGAAATGACATTATCAGAGGTTAAAGCATCAGTTGTGAGGGAAAGAAGAGAGGTTGCCTTTGAAATCACAAAGCAGATCTAGGCTATTAGAGTCTGTTGGAAATAAGGCAGCTTTCCCTCCATGCCGAGACTTGGACAAGGTGCAGATGGAAGGCAGAATGTGGGTGGGACTCTGCAAACACCCCCTGGGATAGCTGTGCAGAATTATTCTGCTCCGATTCCAGAATGAGAAGACTCAGCTTAGTCAAGGGATGCTTGAGAGAAGAGGAAGTGGTATTTATCATGCCTGGCACTGGCTAGGAGCTCTGCACACAATATCTGTTTTAATCTCCCAACAAAGCTATAATTATGTATTATTAGCCTATTTAATGATGAAAAAAACAAAGCCTGCAGATTTAAGAAACTCTTCCAAGCTCAAGAAGGTGGTAAGCGACAGCACTGAGCTTCCACACTCATTTGGTCTGATTTAAAAGCCCATAATCTCTCTCCTACATTAGGATAAGCAAACCTTTATTGAGCACTCACCATGAAAACAGTGCTCTTAGTTGCTAATTGAGACACAGGGATTAAAAAAAAAAAGACTTCGATTCTAGGAAGTTAGCAGCTATTGAGTGAGACATATAAATAACTCTGCAGAGAAGTGAATTGTTCTAAAATAGAAAAGCATGAAAACATAATTCTGAAATGAGACAGAAAATAGTATCTCAGCCGAGAGCTGAGAGACATGTGGGGCTGCAGGGCATAGACCAACAATGCAGGAGCATGGGCAGGAGGAACTTTGAGTTAGGGAGGTGATTGGGAAGTATGAGTAGGTTTCAGTAGCCAGATGAAATCATGACTTACGGGTGCATGCATAGTGTACATATTACTGTGTGAGTGATATATGTGTGTGTGTATGTGTACGTGTGTGTGAACATACACATGAGAGAGAGAGAGAGACAGAAACAGAGTGAGAGAGAGTGGGTCACACACATGGAGACCAGAGGTTGACCAAGGGTCTGTCCTTAATCCTTCTTTAACTTGTTTATCAGAGACCGTTTCTCTTCAAACCTAGAGTTCATCGGTTTGCCAGCCTGGGTTACTAGTGGACCCCAGGGATCTCCCCATTTCTGCTTCTTCAATAGTGGAAGTGTAAGCAGGTACTACCTTGTCTGGGATCTAATTAATTAATTAATTAATTGTAACATGGGTTTTGGGGACTGGACTTAGATCCCCAGTGTTTTACTGATGGAGCCATCTCCCCAGCCTGACATAATTTTCATGCTTACTTTTAAATGACCAGCCTACTGATAAATTAAAGCTAAGAGGTTCTTATCTACACATAGGGAGGCTGTGACTGAAACTTCCCTCTGATGTTCAGCTCCAAGGAACAGACTCAGTCTTCTCAGAGTTGACTCAGTCACTTGAAGTGGCAGGCCTAGCTGGTAGAACCTCTTAGCCTGGTCTTATGTGGTTTTCATCACCCACTGGGCATCTGGTCATTAATCACCATCACCAAGCTGTGCAGGGGACATCTGAAGAGCCAATTTGATCCTCTGAATGGTAGCTTCTTCATGGGAGACTGCGATACAAGGGGAGAGCGCTCTTTTTAACTGACTTCTGGCAAGGCAGGGCCCAGAGAAGTTAGGTGGCCCATAGCATCAGTTATATTGCATCTCTAAGTCAGTTTCGTATTGACCCTCGGGACAAGGTCAGCGCCAGGAAAACTATTGACATACTCCTATTCCCACTTTCAATTAAAAAACAATCAATGTGCCAATTCTGGAGGACAGCATCAATGTCCTTTTAGTTCTAGAGTGTTGAGTTGTTTTTGGAAATGAGGAGGTGGGAAAGAGGACTTTTGTTCAGGTTTTCTGATTGTTGGCTCAGATCTTATTTCATGGTCTTTCTGAGAGAGCAACATTGGACCTAATCTAGGAAAGACATCTCTGCAAGCAAAATACCTTCTCGATCTCACTGGTGCAAATTAGGTATAAGCAGGGAAGACCTTTGGGGAGCAGTTTCTGTCCTAAGGAGAATGGAGATTGTAAGCCTACCATATCGAATTCAGCCCTAAGCAGGAAAAACAATTGTATATTAGGACCAGCAGGCACTGAGATTAGTATCTTCTGGGTAAATGTCTGTTGAATGAACAGGCAGATGCACCAGTGATGGACCAGTGGATGCATCGATGATGAGCTCTCTGTAGAAAGTGGGGAGGGTTCTGCTGGCAATCCCAAGACAGAGCTATCAGAATCTCCATTTAGAAGCACACATCAAGGACCCTGCTGAGGTATTGCTTGCTGCTGGAACACAAAATGCCCAGTTTGGGCCAGGCTGCCAGGAGTCCATGGAGTCATGCCTCATTTTGCCCAGCTGGAATTTGGAGCCTACCCCAGACTCTGGTTGGCTTCATATGGCTGACCAAAGATTTAAACTTGTTTGTTTGGCTTCTCTCATTTCTTCTTATTCCCCTCTTGGGCCGTGTCCTCCATTGTCTGTCATCATTTCTGGTGTGGAGGCTGGCAAAAATCACCAACTTTTTTTTTCTGAGAACATTCACACTAACTCTATGGCCAGTACATCTAAGCAAGGATCCATGTGAGAAAGAACTCATCGTGTGTGTGTGTGTGTGTGTGTGTGTGTGTGTGTATGAGTTTGCAGTGGTGTAAATCTCTAAAATATTCAATTCTCATGCTTAGTCCTGATCTTTCCAACAAGGTATGGGGTATAACTGGTTTTGGCTTTCATATTTTATATGAGAGCAGAATTATATGATCAGAAAATACAGATAACAGAAGAGCTGAAAACCAAGCTGTTTAGTGGTTCTCAAAATTGTGCATCCAAACCTGTGAAAGAAGTGGTTCTGGGCCCTATTTTTAAATGCTGTTCTACATGCATAACTTTATATACTAGCTCCCAACATATAACTTTTGGATGAGGCTTCAGTTTTTAAACCATGATAATTATTTAAGTACCCAGGAGGCAGTCCCAGAGAAGTTAAGGTAGTTGTGCATATCCAACCTTGAGGACATGTGTTTCAGGTAATCGAGTTCCTCTTGGATCCCTTCTACTTTCTGAGCCAGTCATGTAAGTCCTTGTGGGACTTGCTCTCTCCAGTCAGCAGCTCAGAAGTGATGTATATGCAGAGGTATCAGAGACGTAAGGGACCTGGACAGCATTTGGCTGAGAAATCTGTGAGCAACAGTGGCTCTGGCCCGGGAAATCTCGGATGTGTTTCTTGTAGGTTCGTGAAAGAGAAGGGTAATTACAGTGGTTGGGATAATAGGTATTTAGGCTCACGCTGGGGTCATTCCCAGTTCCCTGTTTTACATGGCTGGCTCCTAACAGCTCTTTGTTTTCATTTTGACCAGTAGGCCATAGTGTATCTCAAAAGCCCTTGACCAATCTAGGAAGGGTGAGGGAAATACTGAACTGATTTCTTAGAAACATTGAGATCAAAGAAGATGGAGGGACAGAGTACATTAGGCTTCTCAGTAATGTAATATATCACATTCCAAGGAAAAATCTCTGGCTCTTCACTCATTATACTTTCATACAGTGAAAGAGTCTGTCTAGATGCCTTCTGTGGTGACCCTTTCAGTGGTGACCTTCCTTAGGAAGCAGCTAAGATCCAGATGGCTTCCAATCCAATTATCAGCTGTGCCTCTGGGGTAATGACTTAATTCTCTGGTCCTCAATTTCCCCACTCAACTAACAGATGTAATAAACAATGGCACACACAGCTTTCAGCACTGGAGTGAGGACGAAGGGACTAATAGAAACACATACACAGAGCAGGGCAAGCCCAAGGAAAGTACTCACTGAGTGTTTGCAATGTGCATTGTGTGAGTTCCTCAGAGCCTTGTGGGTTCTGTTAAATCCATTTCAAGAACCTAGCTCTGCTTATTCTGTGCCTTTTGGTTTATGTAGGAGTCTCTCTGAAGTTGGGGGAACCTTAGGGAGTGACCTTCTCTAGGTTGTCTGCCAGTGAAAGGCTTTTTCACTGGGATGAGGGATCCCCTATCCGGTTGTCTTTAGAGGTTGATGTCCCTCCCAGCCATACTGAATATATAAACTACCCCTTTCCTTAGTTTTTCTGAGAAGTGCCAATTCCAAGCAATTTCCACTCACAGCTGCCTTCTTTTGGAAGTAGTCCACCACACTAGCCTGCCTGAAGCTATAAAACAAGATCAGCGTTTATTAATCAATTGATTAACCAATCTGTCAACAAGCATTTATGTGATATTTCCTATGTGCTTAGCACTGTGCTAACTGCTCCCCTGAGCAACCAATGAAATAAAGGACAATGTATTGAACATCAAGTTAGGGTCCCCCAATGACTAATTGGGAAATGACTGCTAGATTTAGGTGCAGACATCAAGGCCTCCCAAGCAGAATTTTAGTAGCTGCCAATGACACAGAGCAAGGAAGTTTAGCACAGTCTCCATATTATTTTTTTGACATGGGAGATGATAAGGAGTTACTTATGTCCCTTGAATGGGCCGCAAGGAATGGGGATACCGTGGTTTGCAGTGTGAGAATAAGAAATGGCTAAGAAAATGTGGCAGGTAAATTCAAGAGCCAGCAATGTAGTTGGGAAGTGGTGGGACACACCTTTAATCTCAGCACTCAGGAGGCAGAGGTAGGTGGATTTTAGTGAGTTTGAGGCCAGCTTTGTCTACAGAATGAGTAGCCCCAGGAAAGCCAAAGACACACAGAGAACACCTGTCTCAAAACAGTCAAGAGTCAGCAGTCTAGCACCCATGTGGACACAGATAGAGTGCAAAGTGGCAGTAAGCTCATGGGCTGGCCAGTTTGCTATAGGGATCAGAGAAACTGGAAGAGTTGAAAGCATTCTAAGGCATCCAGTGATAAATAAAACTAAGTATCTGTACATTCTACAAAGGCAAGATGTCAAGGATGAATCAATGGCTTTGTGATTAGGTCAACTTTGAAACCATGATTTAGAGACTCCAGCAAGTTTTGAAACACCCGTGACTTTCAGTTCTCTTGCTTGTAAGATGAGAAATGTCCCCAATCTGTATCATTAAGCTTGTAGGAGACAGTACATAGGCGCAGCCATCCACAGCCCTGGCTAGCATGTTACTAGCCCCACCCACACCTCTAAGAAACTATTTCTTTCTCCTTCTCTCCTCTGTGACCTAACCAAAGCCATGGCTCCAGAACATACAAGGACTTGCCTATATCACATAGGCTTCAGGTATGAACCAAGGCAAATAGTAAATCCCCTTGATTATAAATACAGGAGTGAGCCGGGCGGTGGTGGCACACGTCTTTAATCCCAGCACTTGGGAGGCAGAGGCAGGCAAATTTCTGAGTTCGAGGCCAGCCTGTTCTATAGAGTGAGTTCCAGGACAGTCAGGGCTATACAGAGAAACCCTGTCTCCAAAAACCAAATAATAATAATAATAATAATAATAATAATAATAATAATAATAAAATTAAATAAATACAGGAGTGCAGTTTCAGGATGCTTCCCATGTTTGAAACTTGCCTACATTGTTGGTATTTGCTCTGCTGTGGGAAGAGGGCAGAGAGTGCTCCGAACATTCTGACATCACCATTCTCTGCTTTATTTTTCCTCTCATGTCCACACCAGGCCTTCCATAAGCCTTGGTAGCTAATGTGTTCTCTGTGAACAAAAGAATGCAGTGATCAAGTGTTTCCCCAATGAAGACCACCTTGTCCTCAGACTTGGAACCTCTAGACCTGGAGACAGGAAGGTGGCTAGACTATAAGGGCCTTCCTAGGTTTCTTGACTAAGAAGAGGCAGAAGAGGATACCCTGCAGAGGTAATTTTCGGAGTCATGAAAGACCATGGAAGGAGGTCACACTTTGGTTTTGCAGGGATGGAGAAACAGACAGGGAACAAGCTTAAGGTCTACAACAGATGTACTGCCATGCAACAGCAGCACCAAGGGAAGAAATTCTCTGGGTAATAGGAGTTTGCAAAGCAAGGGGCGAAACATCTGTGTACTTGGCCCAAATTCTTGATTTGAGAATGCAAAGTTTTTACAGAGCTGTCGTCATATGGGCAGCATTTTGTGCTGGGCCTGATATCTGGAACTTTGAACACAACTGTTTCCTCTCTTAATGTTTTCCAAATGGGATTATGCATCTGTGTAAACCGTGTAAACATCTTTCCCCTGTGGTATTTGTTAACGGGTTATGTTTCAGCAGAGGGTGCCTTTTGGATGAAGGAGATCCTTAGAATCTGTGAAGCTTGATGCTGTCCAGAGACCTTAACAGATCCTTAAATTCAAAGTGTGTAAAGTTACACGAACAGAGACACACAGACACACACACCCCTGGCTCAATCCCAAACCACCTGCTCCTCACGCATTACCTCATGGCCCAGGTTAACCACCTTTTCCTCCCAGCATCTGTTCAGTCCATCATGGGTGATGGACCCCCCCCCCCCAACAAAGAAATCAGTGTTGACTAAGCAACAGTAGTAAAAACCTTCACTTGTAAAGTTCTTGTAAAGCCATCAATGAATGGAGAGTTACAGCAACAGGAGCAAGGTGTCCCTGTCCCACCTCATAACAAAGAGGCACAAGCTTCAAATCCAGGCCCCTATACGCAACAGATGACCATCTGTGAATGGGCCTTCATGGTTGCTCACAAATATTTTAAATTGAGAATTAAGGTCTATAAGGGACCACAGGCTTCTTTCCTATCCTTCTTAGAATCATAGGATTCATCTTAGGATGCTTTGGTCACATGTTCCTTAGGTGAGTGTCCTTTGGTGGGAATTTAAGCAGAAGCAGGGACAGGAGCAGAAAAGCAACAATGAAAGCCAATGAAAGTCACTCGTTTTAACCCATCCCCCCCCCCCCCCCGCCTCTGGGAAGGATGCTTCAGGTAGACTGGGGCGTTCTGATGAACCAAGGCAGCTCAGCCTCACCTAGCGACTGATAATTTGTGCCAGTATGTTTTCCATTCAGTCTTGAAATAGTGTTTAATGAAATATGCATGCAAAATAGGATGTTGAAAACTAGGTTAGGAAACTCAAACCCTACAGGGGGAAGAAGAAAAGCTCCTCAAAGGCTTATGGAAACCTGAGCACTGTGGTGGGGTATTGCATTTGGTTAAGTTTTCTGGAAGCAAAGGTATAAAGAAAAAAAAAAAAAGAATAAAAGCTTACCTTGAGGTAAAGTCACAAATGTGACATTTGTGCAAAAGAAATTCAATGACAGAGTGGGCCAGGCCCATTAGGCTTGGACAAAGATAAACTCAAATTCTACGTCTAACCACTCTCCATGGTGTCCATTAGCAAGAGCCCAGATAAAACCAATACAAGTACTTAGTTGTGAATTTTACCACCAGAAAAAGCCCAATAGTGATTATTGTGAAGATGTGAGGAGGGTGAAGAGATATAGGCGAAAGAAAATGATGGAATGTTGGTAACTGCATAACTGCTAAGGTAGATGAAGGCTGTAATGTGGGGATTCATGTACTATTCGACTCACTTCTTGTCCATTTACATTTTTTTTCATAATAAAATATTTTTAAGTAATGGGAAGCACTTGTCACCACAGAAGTTAAGCTAACATATTATCCAAGAAAGGCTGCATTCCACTTGATAAAGTTTGAAGATAAGTAGTTACAACTTTATTCTAGAATTCACTGAAAATCGATGGCCTGGGCTATGGCACACTTGCCAATGTTCAGAATCAGTTCCTGATCACTGTAGACCTCGTAGTCCAGCCAAACACCATTGTTGAGATAATCGAGACAGGCTACAGAAGAGAGAGAGAGAGGCAAAATCAGGTTTGGGTACCTTCACTGCAGTTCTTCAGGGCAAAGAAATCCACCGCAGACAAGCTCCGGTTCCCACTGGAGATGTATTCCAAGGCCACTCGAAACGGGTTCTGTGGGCGTCCGATTCTCCCGTGCAGCACCGTCCAGCTGGATGCATTGGAAGGTAGGGGGGGCGGGGGCGGGGGGGGGAGA
Source organism: Arvicanthis niloticus (assembly GCF_011762505.2). Taxonomy (NCBI): domain Eukaryota; kingdom Metazoa; phylum Chordata; class Mammalia; order Rodentia; family Muridae; genus Arvicanthis; species Arvicanthis niloticus. The sequence goes on along the minus strand of NC_047668.1, from coordinate 58,704,367 downwards.
GAAGCATAGGAAAGCAGGGTGAGTATTGACTTAGAGAGGCTCACTCCGCTGTGGTGAGTTCAGACATCACATTCTTACTGGGTACCGAGAGATAGAGTCCCAAACGGTACTGAGGACAGTGACCCTGGGAGCAATCACACAAACATTTGTTTCATTCTTGTCCAGAGAACTCAGAAAGCCCATTCTCAAACTCACTGTAGGCAGTGGCGTTTCTAGGCAACTGCGAATCTTTGAAGTAGTTCTGTAGCTAGGCTTGTAGAGGAAAAACATTCATACATGAGCTAACTGGGCAGCAGAGTCAAAGAACAGCTTCCAAAATGGTACCAGCCCATTCATAATTATCACTTTGAAACAATACTTGATTTGGGCGTGTTAGCTGTTTCCGAAGTCTCAACCCCCAGGTTTGCTGTGTGTTTACTTTTGGGATGCTTAGTGAGGACCATTTATTTACTGCAGCAAAATTAAAGTGTACTGAAGCATGTACTTGGGGTAAAAGGCATCTAAGTTTGACATGAACTCTGAGAAACAGTGGGAACAGCAGACAAAAGTGGGATGGATGGTGAGCTCTGTATCCATCTGTGATCTCAGATGCTGACACTGCCAGAGAGCAGAGGACCAGCCAAAGGAGCATTCTTATGCTGTGCTCGTGCTACTAACCTCTTGGGATAGCCTCCTGTCACTTACTGGAACATCCAATTTCCTTTTCAACATTGACTCAGACATATATCATAGTATACATTCATACATGCATACATACACACATACATATATAAAAATACATACATACATATATATGAGAGTGAAAGGAAGTAAGGGAAGGAGAGAACATATGTTCATTTACAATTGTATATTTAAACAATATTCTGTGAGGAATAGAAATTATCTTCCTTTAAAAACAATTTTATTGAGGTATAATTAGCATATTATAAATTGCTCTCACTGAAAGTACATAATTTGATAAATGAGAGTATAAATTAGAGGGTTTTGACATGGTTATGTAATGATAAGATCATATTACGATATTCTATATATATTTTTTACTACTAGGTTGAGCTTAAGTACAGCAATATTAAAAAAACAAGGAATTGGGGGCAGAAAACTAAATTTTTTGTTTGAAAAGCTTTTAACCCCACACATCAAAATATAAAATGATGTTTGCTGTAAAAATAATAAAATAAAAAAAGTTAAGCTTCCAGCAATTCAGCAAATAACTAAAAGCATCCATTGCCTGGAGACAGCCATGGCCACCACCTCAGTGTACAGCCTTAGCTGTCATTTGACACAAATGGTACCACCATAGAGGTGCCTGTCTGTGACCATATGCCTGCACCCAATGCATGTCTGGAGGCGATAAATACACGTGATTCACTGGTTGCGTTTTGTAGCACCTTCGGCATCGCTTCTGCTTTCCTCTCTGTTGTGGTTGAACCAAAGCTGCTCTGTGCAGTTACCTAAATGACTGCAATCAAGGCCAACAAGCATGTCCATTTAAGCTCTGAAGTGTACGCTTTCTCGCATCAGTGAGGCTGACGGTCCATTTCTGCATTTATTTACTAACACCCTAACCTGTCTTCTTTTCTGGCTTTGCCTTTTCTTTTACATCTATGTCTGTGTCTCTGTGTGTCTGTGTGGATACATGCAGGTGCATGTAGGTTGTGTGTGTCTAAGTGTTTGTGTGAATGCATATAGGTGCATGTAGGTGTGTGTGTCTCTGTGTGTTTGTCCAGATGCATGTGGGTGCGTGTAGATGTGTGTGTAGGTCAGAGGTCAACACTGGGTATCTTCCTGAATCATGCTTTACTTTAGTTCTTAAGGCAAGGCCTGTCACTTCATCTGGACTTGGGCATTTTGGCTAGATTGGGAGGGCAGGGAACCTTGGGGATCTGCCTGTTTCTGTTCCTCAGCAGGCACCACACCCAGATTTCATCCAAATGCAGGCCCCTATGCTTACTTAGAAGGCATTCTGCTAACTTATCCATTTCCCCAGCCCTGTCTTGGTTCACTTTTGGCAAGAACGGTATTGCTTAAGGCAACATTGACCCTTCTCAGAGGTGTGTCCCAAGTCGAAGTTTTACATCTGGGCAGGGTTGTGGGGCATGAAGTGGATGTGTGCTGAATGAAGTGGGGACCTTTTGTTCTGTCTCTGTGCTTTTCTGTAGTTAATTCAGATCACTGGAGTCAAGTCTTCAGCCATTTAATAAAAGTGTATTAAGTTTCCCTACAATAGACGCTGTAGACGGGATTATTGCCGCAGTAAAGCTTGTTCTCCCTTACAGTCCCCAGCAGGGTTTCCATCCCAAATAAAACCAGCGCAATTGAATAAGGAAAAGGAGGCTTTTCAGTTTAAATGTGGAACTGTCAGAGAAAGAAATATTTGAAAGGGAAATGTAAGGAGGGCTTCATAAGGAAAGAAAAGCAAATGATCAGGGAATGCAGAATTTGCCGTGTTCTTCTCAACCATGGGCTCTAGTTAGGAGGAAAGGTGTCTTGAAAGGTGCGAGTATTCTCGTACCTTTCATATTCTGCCCAAATCTCAGCTCTCTTCTCTGAGAATGATGGATTTAAATTCCAGGTACACAGTGGCCCTTGACAATGATTTTCATTTCTGTATTGGTGCTTGCCCTCTGGATAAATGTGTCAGGAGTTTTAGGAATTAGTTTCTGAGTTACCGATGCAATAACTTTTGCCTGAAATCCTCTGGCCTCTCATAGTTTACTGCCGAAACTTTAATAAGTTTCCGAGCAGTTGCCAAACATGTATTTTATATCTAGGGAAGCTGGGACTAGGAAAGGGCAAGCTTGTACCTAGGGTCAGATTTGTTTAAGAGACAGCCCAAAAGCCTGGTGAAAAAGAGACAGAGAGAGAGAGAGAGAGAGAGAGAGAGAGAGAGAGAGAGAGAGAGAGAGAGAGAGATTTAAGCTCGTCTCTCCCTGCTTCCCATCTTCTTTGCTTGGCTTGCAGTGGTCACAAACCCAACACATTAGGGCCTTACTTTCCCCGATTTGACTGTTGACAACTCAATTTATCCTCAAAAGGGAAAGGTTGTATTCTGACCTAGAACTTTCTAGAAACAGATGTGCAACTATATCCATGTGCTGGGGATTTGTGACATTCTAGCACGGGTGCAACAATCAATCAATATGACAGTGTGGGCGTCCACTTGGACTTTAGGAAGCCAGAAGGGGTGTGTGGACAGACTGTCACAATCCATTATCTTCCACATGTCTCTCTGGAGCTCTCCAGTTCCACATTCTGCCTGCCTCTGCCTCTCATTTGCCTGATGACTTTGGATGAAACACTTTTCTGAAACTGTCTAAAATTTTGCATGTTTTTCAACCAATTTTATTCTCAAAAAAGTATCTGTAATTTTGCAAGACTTTTTTTTTTAAAGGAAAACCCTGTCCATCCACTTTTGCTTAGTGATTACAGCATGAAGAATAAATTAGAGGCTATCAAAAGAAACTCTAAATTAACCAACCAACCAACTCACCAACCAGCCAACCCACCCACCAACCAACCAACCAACCAACCAACCAACCAACTAACCAACCAACTAACCAAACAAATAAACAAAAGCCAGGAGGCCTGTTTTGAATCCCAAGGATAATTCCTAACCTGGTAGAGAGAAGTTTTTAATTCTGACTTAGGGCTTGCTTAGACTTGTTTAATTTTCCACACCTCCTTGGGTATAACTTTCTTCATTAGCTAAATGTAGCCATTAGGATGAAAGTTCTCTATGGGTCTTAACTGACTAGCATTTAAATAGTTCTAGTGTTTTATGAAAACTCTGGAAGCTGTTACTAATTTCTATAAGTTATCTTGCAGAGTTTGAATAAGAGCGATTAGTCTCCAATCACAGATCAATTTACACAAAAAGCCTCTATCTTTCTCTTTCAGAGAAATGGAGACTTGTTTAATGCCATACTTGGAGTTAGCAACAAATAAAATACAATGCTGCTTCCTGGTCCTGAGGATCAGAGACAACATGGCCTGTGGATGGATTTGCCCACTCAATTTCATTTCCATACGTAAGATCACAGAGACAGATGAAGGGCGTATGTTCTTGGCATTGCCAGATGGATCACTGGCATGGTTTTTTAAAGATTAGACACTGGGAAGGCAGTGAGATAAGAAATCCATAGAAAAATACTAAGATTGGGTATAGAAATGAAAGGAGTTTCTCAGGTTCCCATTGCTCTTAGCCAGACTCTACATACTTTAAGGGAAATTCTTGGTAACATCTGCTGTAGGGCAAGATCCTAATGAGACTAGAGGGTTGGAAGCCATGATTGAAGAGCATGAAGGCACCGACTCATTTAATCATTCAATGGAGGAACATTTTATGACAGCTTGTGGGGACCACGGATGTATCTTTGCTTTTGGGCAGTGTCCTAGTGTGCATGATATCAACATCAGGCTGCCTTGAAAGAGGAAACTCTCAACTCAAATAAGCTTTCATAGAAAATGTTTCTGAGATGGTTTTTAAATGCTGTAATGTGGGAGGTGAGTGAGACCTAGACTCAGTTCTCAGCTTCATAGTCATCACTCCATGTGAGTGATTTAACTTCTATGGGTTTCCCTTTCCTAACCTTTAAGACAGAGGTTATAAAATGATATAACCTGGGATATACAGAAAGACTCTATCTAAACCAACTAACTAACTAACCAACCAACCAACCAACCAACTAGTCAACTAACTATACCGTCTGATATAACTGTCTATCCCAAATAACCAACATAAGATGTAGGCCATAATGCTTGGCTTGCTAGATTATGTTGTGCATCTGTGAGAAAGACTCAGGCAAAGTGAGTTCTTCTTACACAGTAGGTCCTCAACAAAAGATTTATTCTTACAGAAGACCACAGCTTTCATTATGGCATCATACTGGCCCAGGCAAATGTTTGCAGATGAATTTCTTTTTGAGATGTAGGGGTGAAAGGATGGTACACAAAAGAGAGTGAGAAGATCACTAAGGATTCCTGAGTTAACAGCTACCGTGCTTGTTTAAATAAAGAAAAAAAGAGTAAGTCTTCATATGAGAGACACAACTCTAAGAAATTGTGTTTGGACATCCTTACAAGAAGATATGTTAGCTTTAGATTGTGATTCACAGACCAACCATCTTCTCAGAACTGAGAAAAGGCCTGTCCACATTTCAGATAAGCATCTCTTTCATCCTTGTAGCTTCCTGCAGCCTGAAAGAAGATGATTGCTGCCAACATCACAATTAACATTTGTTGACATGCCACCATTCTTCAGGTGTTACTGTGCATTGCTACATACTCAAGTTTATTCTGGGGCTACAAAGAGTTTAAGATTCATCTTGCACTTGAGTAGCTTAAAGACTGGTGGGAAAATATATATACATATACACTAGATATACACATATACATAATACTGAAGTTTATAGTGAGCATCAGGGCATCAGAGCTAAGCGAGTGGTACATAGGTACAAGGCATAGAGGGCAGAGTGATAGCTCAGACTGGCTGATCAGAATAGGTATCACCTAATATTGGGTTATGAAAATGAGGCAGGAATTGGGGAGTTGGAGCTATAGACTGGCACAAATACCCAGGCAGAAGCTGGAAAGAGAGTATATGTTCTGAATCCACAGTAGTCCTGTCTGATGAGAGGAATTTTTTTTATTGAACTCCAAAGGGAAGATGATCCATGTGTTTCATGTCCCTACCTTCTCCCTGGCAGGATGACGGACCTTCAGCATCCTGTCTTATGTAATGTGAATGCTTAGCCAATATTTGCTGAAGGAGAGGAGAAACAACTGAACATATTTCTATTAAATTTGACAATATTCTGACATTCTTGGGCAAAAATTATGTGGTAGTGGAGTGGAGTGAATCTAAAAATTCACGTTCACTCACTAAAGATAACCATCATTTGTCCAGGTGATAACGATGCCTTTTCCATGAAGAGGCACCAAAGGATGTAGGTTGATGGTAGTGGGGTGATGCAGGGAGGGGGCAGTACATAAAACCACATGGTTACCACATCAAGTTACTCATGGTAGCTGCATTTGCCAAGAGCCAACAGGAAAAAAAAAATCAGAGAATTACGCAATCAAGTCCTGGGGGTACTTGAGTTCTCAAAGTGGAAAAATCCCATCTGATACACGAATGCTCTCTACCTTACAGGTCAAGTCAATACAAACATTGCCTGCAATAGCAACGCTAGTCACACTAACAGCACTGATGCAGAAATAAACAATGCTGTTAACATTCATTGAAAGTCGATCTAGGCTCTGCTTAGAGCTGGGGTCTGACATACAGGGTACTGCCTTTCTAAACTCCCTGGGGTTAGAACAATCTACCACACTCTTTATTTCAATTTCTAGCCTTGGAAAACATGGCTGGGAAAATGAAACTTTAAGGCGTGGACAACTTCGTGTTCTGGACTGGCCCTGACAGCGATGCTGTCATTAGGTGATAATGAACCCTCTAGCTGGGATAGACAAAGTCATGAGCTAGGTTGGGGTGGCAGAAGCTATATGAATCAGACAAGTATCCAAGTCCCTGTCACACAGAACTCAGTAGTGTGGTAGTGTGGTGGTGGTTATTACGAAGTGTAACCCTGTAACAGTTCGTGTGGCACAGCTGACATTCTTCTATTGTGTCTTTGCTCAGACTCCCTCTCTCTTTGACAAGGGCTCAGCTCAGGTGTGAAGGTGTGAAGACGTGTTAGAGACAAGGAGCCAAGCCAGTGGGAGCCTGCATCTAGATCAATACCAGAGGACAGGACACCAGCTGAAGCTCTTCCCTCCTCCCGACAGGAAGTACACACATACCTTTCACATTTTTCTTAAAATATACTTTGTGGTAATTTCAAAGCAAGTAAAAACTCTTCATCACAGCTTAATACGTTTCCCTTAAAGTCAGCCCACATGTAAAGAATTGTTGTGGGATAGCGAGAAAAATGTCTGACCAGTGTAGAGTCTACTATGAAGTACTTTCTTGTTTACACGTTTTCTCTACTAATACTATGTGAATGGCATGAGGTCTTTCATCCAAGCAGCCTTGGCTTTCTTATTTGCTTGCTCTTTGCACTGTCCTAGAGGTTAGACTCATGGCCCAGTTGATAAAGTGCTTGTCTGGGAACCTGATGTGGGTTCGAATCCCCATCGCTCATGTAAAAGCAAGGTGCTGTAGTAGACATCTGTCACTCCAGTGCTGGAGGGAGAGGAATTGGAGACCCATAGATCAGTGAAGCTCAGTGGAAGGCAGTCTAGACAAACTAGCAACTGAGAGACCCCATCTCAAAAACTAAAGTGAAGAGCAACTGAGGAATTGACTTCTGACCTCCACACACATAAGCACATGAATACATGTTCCTGAAATATATGCACACACACACACACACACACACACACACATTCATCTCTCTCTCTCTCTCTCTCTCTCTCTCTCTCTCTCTCTCTCTCACACACACACACACACACACACACACACACACACACACACACACACACACACACAGGTAAGTGTTCTCTGGAGAGGACTGGGACTTGGGGCTGAGTAGGGATTAAGGATGGGGTTTTTAGTTGAGTCAGAATCTGACTCAGCCCATGGCGGAGAAGAGCTGTCTCCTGCTAACAGTGGCCCCAGGCTTCACAGAAGAGGGCTGGAAACAGGAAGTGAGCCAAGGCAGGATGGACCTCCTCTGGACAAAAGGCTGTCTTGGCTGAGACTTAGCGTTAGCAAGAAGCTCCATCATCAGAGACGCTGAATAAGTGATGAAGCAAATCCAGGCAAGAGCCCTAGCATTGAGCAATGTGCCCAGACCGTTTGGGTCTTACCTTGGCCTGTTTTAGCTTCTTTTAGTTATCTTTGTCTCCCTCCTCTCTCCACCCCCCTCTGTCCCTCCTTCCCTTATTATTCCTCTTCCCTTTCCTTCCCTCTCTTCTTCTTCTCTTCTACTTCCTTATCTCCCCCCTCCTTTCTTACTCTCTCCATTTTCCTACCTTTCTTTAAGAAACATATATTTCTTAGGAATAAAAACTTTGGAGCCAGACTTTCTGTTTTATAATCTCATTTCTGCCTTTTACTGGCCATGTGACCTCAGGCCAGCCACCTAACCTCTCTGTGCCTGCATTTCCTATTTGCAATTGAGAGGGAAACTTGCAATAGAAGTATTCTTAACTAGTCTCCATGTGACCAATTTGCCTGCTGGATCAGTACACACCACTTCTGTAAATACTCTCTGAATGCTACCCACAGTTACTATGTTCAAACTGCTCTCAGTATCTGGTCCTCCCACCACTACTCACATCGCATACTGAGCATTAGTTATACCTGCCCAGAGCTGTTCAAACTAGCTTATGCAGGTGAACTCATTAAGCTGATGCAACAGACAGTAGACGAGTTTGGACAGACTGGATATGTCACTACAAATATCGATGTCAAATTAGGTCTGAATAGGACAACAGAAGAGATCAGGGGAAAGTGCTTGAAATTCAGAGAGCTTCCAAAGTATTTTGAAATTACTTCCTCTTTTGAGAAACTGAGGCTGAGCATCACAGATGAAGGAAGGGGGGCTAAGTGTGACTGATGTGAGAACCAGTATGGAGCTCTGGTCACAGACCACGCTGGAAGCAAAGATTGTGGCATGGCTTGATGCCAAACAGCGGCAGATTAGTTCACATTTATTCCCTGTAAACTGAAACATGACATTTCAAAATGGAAGCTGATTCCCAAGCAACGACAGACCCCAATCTCATGGTCTAGGAGGGGTTATCCCATGCCTTGATTTGTATAAAGAAGTGCATGGAAGATTCAGAAATGTGTTTTCCCTTCATTGGCAATGAAGGGATGATGACAGCACAGAGAAGACAGAGGTGACGGAAAAATCTCAAGCTAAGGATGGTGACCCTGAGACCCTGAAGCTCTTCTTCCTCTGGATTTTGGATTCAGTCTCAAGAAAGTTCATATCCTTCAGGTCCTTCCGCAGCTATTGACTGATGCCTGCAGAGGGCTGAGGGACAGGGTGGGACTAAGCTGAATTTGGAGCAGAGGTTGGAGAGGAGAATTGATTTGTTCTGCCCTGGTATCTCAGAAGTTACAGAAGATTCTAGAAGAGTACCATGAGAGGAACCCATCAAAGTTTCCCATGCTACAAAAGCAGAAGGTAGTCTTTCTGGCAGGGTAGGTGGTAGGTAGCCTCTGATTAGAGTCAGATATGTCCTTTTGCTTTTGAATTTCTTCTCCAAGGAGGTGTGGGCATGCCACCCAGCTGTGGCCAATGGAACCCTGAATTTGGTTCCTCCTCCTCCTCCTCCTCCTCCTCCTCCTCCTCCTCCTCCTCCTCCTCCTCCTATTTCTTCTCTCTCTCTCTTTCTCTCTCTCCATCTACCAGTTGCTTTTTAACACCTTCCATTCTTTTCAAACACAAGCCAGATCTCTTCTGGTGTCTGCACTCTTCCTTCATATACTCCAACTCATAGAAATGGATGGAGACAGCATTGAAATATGAAGTGTCATTTCTGTAGATTCCCTCCATCAGCACAGCCTGCCTCTGGCTTGAACCCTGAGTCCTGAGTGAGGTCAGGGATGAAGCAGCAATATGGGCTACCACCTCACCACCTCACCACCTCACCACCTCACCACCTCACCACCTCATCACATCACCACCTCACCACCTCACCACCTCACCACCTCTTAGCTTTTTTCCCAGGATTTCCAATCTCCGAACTGTAATTCTGCATGCTCTCCAAACACTCAGAAGCCAGCCTGCTCCCCAGAGAGGCAGCCTAAATGTCACTTGGTGTGTTAACAGATTGATTGGTCTGAAAAAGAATTCAAGCCTCTGAGCCAAACAAAATGCAGATGCCTTTACTCAGAGAGAGGCTCCATGTCAGTCATAACTCTCTGGGCAAGTCAAGTCGGTGTACTGAAACTTTATATGGTTGGTAGGTAGGCTTGGCTATGAACTGTGGTTCCCACAGGCAAAATCATGGACTAGAATAAGTGGTCAGCCGTTGAAAGGCAAAGGAGTTTGGGGAGATTGGGTAAGAAGAGCCTACAGACTTGTACTGAACCACCTGAATTGATGATGCATATTGCAAGCTGTACTCATTCTGCAGCTCTGCTGGGGTGGCCATCCAGGACTGGAGAGACAGTTGACAGCAGATTTGATGAACAGAAGGGGCCTTGAGCCCCTTGGGGCACAGGATCTGACAAGGTCTACTACCCAGAACAGACACTAAGTATCATGGACAATGATGTCATAGCAAGGTTGAGAGGTTCCAAATCTGTCCTGAGTTTTGGCTCTTGCCACGTTTAATGCTGTTAGTAGCTCAGCTCCTTGGAACAATGAGCTGTTTCTCAAAGACTGAAACCTCAGGGCTACATCAACCTGTACTCTGCAGCCATTTTGGAACCAGGGTCTGAGATGATCTTGAAACTCAGACATAACCAGGGCTCTCTCAGCCCTCAGCCCTCCCCATGGCTTACCAAGCACGGCAATGGGCTCTATGCTTCTGCCCTTGTTGTCAGTGTTGTTCTCAGTATCTGAAGCCCATTTTCTACCCTTTTGCCCACTAAGTTGATCTTCACTTACCCAGGCTCACCTTGACATCATGGCAGGCACACAGTTCCTTGATTTGACCAGGTAACTGTTAGACGGAACAGTGGCGGGAGGAACCCAATTCTGCCCAGAAGTCTTAGAAATGCTTCTTGGAAGTGGTGACATTTGTGTTATTTGTCTGACTTCTCTTGATCTCATTACAGAGGGCAGGAAAGGTAGTACCATTTGTTGACTTGTGCCTCTATGCCCTCACTATTGATTGAATACTTAAAATTATCTGCTACCATGCCATCACCACCAGTATGGGCTCCCCCTCTGGAACCCTAAGACAAAAGCAACCACTTGTTTCCATACGTTGCTTTTGGTTATGGTATTTTATCATAGCAACAGAAGAGTAACTAGCACACTTGAAGCAGCACGCTGTGTTCTCCTACACATTTGCCTCTTGGATGAATAGAATCCCAGGGAGGCTTCTCTGTGCAATGGCACCAGGGTGCCCTTACTAATGAGCCAGTGTATTACTTACTTGTCTCCTTGCTGTGGTAAAAACAACTTGAGAAAGGAACAGATTATTTTGGCTCCCAGGCTATAGTCCATCATGGTGGGGACAGTCAAGAGAAATGAGCTGGTCACATGTGTCACAGGCAGGAAGCGGATCATATAGAATGGCAGTGCCTGGCTACCAGCTTTCTCTTTTCCTTCAGTCCAAGACCCCAGCCCTTACCATGGCCTTGTCTGTAGTTAGAAGGGAGGAATTCCCACCTCAGTTAACTTCATCCCAATAATCTCTCAGAGATATGCCCAGAGACTTGTCACCTACCAATTTTAGAGCCTGTTTAGGTGGCAATCAACCTTAACCGATACACTCAAGCATTACTGGCCACGCGTAGGAGCTTATACTTTTAAGCTATGTTTGAAGGGACTAGTGGAATTTGGCCTTTGGGCTTCTAGTGTGTTAGCCAAGCGGGAGATTTGACAGCACAGCAAACACCTGCCTGAGAAGCCCCGTGATTGTGCTTTATCTCGGAGTTAATTTCTGTGCTGGAACTGACTCCAGCACAGAAAGTTCATCTGACTTCAGATCAACTCAAAACATGACCTGAAACTTCTAAGGGACACGGAGCCTGTACTAGAAGCAGAGGCACTTGGGGGAGGACCAGAGCTAGGCTGGGTTAGGCGGGAACGCTCAGGCACGGGGCCAGCTTTGCTTTCCTTCTTCTGAGTCCAAGAGGACTTTGAGTATTTACAGTAAGAAATCCCTGAACCTCCAGAATCCTTTGACACTGGATGTGACCTTGGAAGACAGTGCCTGCCATTTTCCAGAAGGGGCTGGAATCTGGGTTTTGGCTGGGTCAGTCTTTCAGCTTGGGAAATAGCCACCCATGAAATAGGATATTCCATTTTCCTCAACTTGCTTCTCACAAGATGTCTGAGGAATGAGCTGCCTGGATACTTTCTGTTTGTAAATGTCACCATTGCCACTATAAGGCCTGCAATGCAGCATTGTGAATAACTATCTAAACAGAAACTGCAGAAGGGTCAGTAATAACCGGATTCTGGAGAGGAGGTTGCCAGGATGTCTGTGGTGTTGGAAAGAATTCAGCACGGCTGTTTCCTGAGTCCAGAGAACTAAGTATTAGAGAACTAAGAGAGTTGCAGATGGGGGTGTGAGGAGCAGGATGGAGCTTGAATACATGTATCCCATGCACCACTGCTAAACAGTAAAATGTACTATCATATAATACTAAATATAAGAAGCCATGCTGGCAGGGCCGCAGTGACTCATCTTGCATACCCTGGGGCAACTAAATTCCATTTGAAGATGCCTTAGCCTGGCCCGTTGCCAAAGGGTCCACATTCTTGGGAGAGATAGATCATTTTTGTTTTGGTTCAGTCCATTAAGAAATTTGGCCTTTCAGTAGGCGGTGCCTACCAGACCAGGAGATCCTTTGTGTCACTGTGCAGGGCCTCTGACTGATGTCCTAGAATACTTTCTGATTCAGGTTGCCATTCCTTTTTCGCCATCTCCTCCTAGTGGTGAGTTTGGATCCTTAACAAACGTGCCTTCTGGGACTTGCATTTTTCCTTTTACCCTTTGATCTCTTTTTTCCCCCCAATACAATATTTTTATTGATTATTTGGGATTTTCATATGATGCACCCCAATCACACTCGCTTCCAACTTCTCCCAGGTTCACCCTCCTACTCTCATGCCCTCCTCCCCGCTACCCCCCCAAAATATACCAAGTCCAATTTGTGTTGCCCTGATACTCACTGAGCATGGTCAAACTCGCATTGGCCAGCTCCTTAAAGACAACCGAGTCCTTCCCCTCCCCATGCCAGAAGCCATCAACTCTGAACAGCTACACAAGAGCATCTATCACAGCATTTAAGGACTCCCTCCAGTGGCTTCCTGTCTTGACTGTGTTTTTCTCTTTCTGGCGCATGTGCACACATTTGTGTGTATGTGTGTGTGTGTGTGTGTGTGTGTGTGTGTCTGTGTTAGTCTCTTTAGTGAAGCTCTCTTTTCTCATCCTGATCTCTGTCCCTCACCCAGCTCACTGTCTCCCAACAGAAGCAGATGTTTTGGGATTACAATGAAACCTTCTCAGTAATTAGAGACTAGATACAGAGCTGTACATTTCTGTTGTACAAATTGCTGGCACCAGATACAAAGCACTCAGTGCATCTCAGTGGTGGTGTGGTTAGCTACGCCCATCCCCAGCATCCTGCTTGAGCCCCTTTCCATGCACCTTGATCAGATGCTCTTTGGGGAGCAAAGCAACAGCTTGCCTTCTGCTCCTTGATGCCAAGGTGGCCCTCAGCAGGCTGTTGCCATGTCTATGTCCTCTCTCTGTCCTTGGTACTCAGGCTGGTGTGAAGTCCTTTTCCAACATCCCATAGCTCCCTCAGAAAATACCGGCTTTCTCTTTTCCTTAAGACACCACAGCCCTCTTTAGGGCACAGCAATGTATCTTTCTCCTGTCTCTAGCATCATGTTCCTTTATTGTTTTCCATGGCAGGATTTCTTGTACATATTTGAATGCTCACAGAATTACACAGCTTTCAAAACAAGCATGGGTGGGGATATCCATCCTAAGCTGTCCGTCTTTTGCTTCCTATAAGACATTGGGAGAGTGGAGGAAGGATGGGAACTTGTTTTCCACTGGAGAAAACAAACCTTTCCCGAGAATCCAGCACACTTTGGTAGGACTGTGGGGACAGACCCTGTGGTCTGTTTATATGGCTATAGCTTTGATGTTGGTCTCTAAATGGAAGTGACACAAGTTGAATATTCAGATTGGCCATGTCCCAGGTGGCCTCTGTGTAGAAATAATTGAAGTCTTTTAACTGAGGTGTCTAAGAGAGCGATTAAAAGGGAATTGCAATTATTGAGCCCAGAGGTAAAATTTCAGAACTGGCCCATAAATCCTGGTCTGACATGAAATTTAAAACTCCCCAATGGTCCTCAGTGCCATATTAAAGGAGTTTTAATGCTAAGAAGTAGAAATAATGAATGATAACCAGGGTATTGTTTCTGAGTGCAGGAGCGTCTGTGAGGGGCAGGATGATGAAGCTATTCAGGTCAGCGTCAGGTTGTATTGTTAACATCATTCACGTCACAAGAGACCATTGAAGGAAAGAAGGGTGGGTTTGGTCGGTGGAGACAGAGTGACATGCTGCTGAATTATTCCCCAGTGAACTATAGCCCAAGTTCTGCCAAAATCCAGAGGCAGAGTCTGTAGCTAAGACGAAGACAGTTTGTATGGAGCAGGACCCTGGGTGAGAGACTCACGATCTGTGGCTGTGGGATTCTTTTGGTGCATGACATCTTCTGCATTTCTGGAGGTCAATCTCCTCAGAGCCTCCAGACTGGAACTGACATTTACACATGGAAGATCATAGCCTGGGGGAAATCCTAGCTCCAATGCTAGGTGGCTTAGGACGAGTCTACTCTATCTTTTCATGCCTGGTTCCACTATTGTATCAGCTCCATGTGCCTAGCGAAGACTGACCAGAAGAGTGCATTGAAAACACGGATGATAATAGGCTCCTATTGTTCTGGCATCTATTTTCTTTAAAGTACTTATTTAGGTGTAGCCATTCTCCCCTGGGTATATTTTACCTCTTTTCCTTTAAAATTTCGTGACAAAACCTAGCTAGATGAATTCTTGCAGCTCTTGGATACTAGGATGATGGTCTGACCAGTGCAGAAGGGACTCCATGCCTGTAGAATCTCACATTCTCTTTCTTGGCAGCTTCTGCCCACCATCGCCTCATTTCTCATGGGAGCATTTAAAATCTCTTTCCTCTCCACCCCTGTCTAGGTCCCCCCCCCCAACATCGTTTCCATATCAACAGCTACCAAACTGGATGTTATAGTTTCTGTCTCATATGGTTCCCAGCAGCTGGTAATTTTGACCCTGAGTGCAGGGCTATGACACTTCCTGCAGAAAATTTTAACTGTTGTGGTTTCCACAATACAATTCTGTCATCTGTAGGATAGCTCTCTTGACAGCTTTGAGTTCCCCAAAGACTGTGCCTCCAATGAAATGTGATGCTATGCAGACAGCTTCCAACCCTGAGCCTGCAAGGCAGAAGGTACCAATCAACTGTTAGATGTTGTCTCGTCTATGATCTCAGTGAGACACTAAAGCCACAAAGAGCCCAGAGCCAAGAGTTCTTTTGTGTGTTTTGTTTGGTGGTTAGAGATCCCTTCCAAAAGGCTCTGCCTTTTTGCATAAAGGTGTTCAATTTGTCAAGGACACAGCTATCAGAATATTGAAGGAAATACTGTCAAATGCCTCCATCAATATTCTATGTCTGTCTCATTCTATCCTGCTCCGTTCAAGACTCTGATGGGTTTTTTTTTTTTTTGTTTGTTTGTTTGTTTTTGAAAACGGGGTGTTACTTCATAGTCTTGACTGGATTGGAACTCACTTTGTACTCTCAGACACAGAACAATCTTCCTCTGATTTCTAGTGCTGGGATTAGACATGAGTAACTAAATCTAACTTTCTGTTTTAATTTTATTTTTACAGTTAGTTATTTGTTTATCTATGTGTGTGTGTGTGTGTGTGTGTGTGTGTGTGTGTGTGTGCGCTGCGTGCGCTTGCATGCATACACACACCACAATACATATTTAGAGGTCAGAGGACAGTTTGTGGGAGTTGATTCTCTTCTTCTACCATGAGGATTTCAGGAATAGAACTCAGGTGATACAAATTGACAGAAAGTACCTGTGCCCACTGAGCCATGTCACCAGCCCAAGCCCAGCTTCTGAAGATGCTCTAGAACAATGGTTCTCAACTTGTGGATTCCCGCCCCTTTGGAGGCCAAAGGACCCTTTCACAGGGGTCACATATCAGATATCCTGCATTTCATATATTTATATTATGATTCACAACAGTAGCAAAATTACAGTTATGAAATAGTAGTGAAAATAATTTTATGGTTGAGGGTCATCACAACATGAAGGTCTTAAAGGGTCACAGGGTTGGGAAGGCTGAGAGCCACCTGCTCTAGAATGACTTATTCTAGGCTAGCTTTGGAACCAGTACTCTCTTCTTCTGCAACCTGTATGGGATTTTATTGGGATTGTATTACTTTAAAAAAACTGATTGACTTCCAAAGTAAACAAAATCCTTTAAACATGGAGATCCTTGTATTTTACTACAATTTGCTTCTAAGAGGGCCATTCTTCTAACCTCATTACCTCGACCTCTTCTTAAACGGACAACTTTTAAATATTTATCAAAACAACACCTTACATCACAGGCTAGGCTTAGGTGACAGGTGACTTTAAAGAGTAATGGACACAGTCATCCAGTGTGTGAAGAACAAGTGACAACCTTCTGCAGCAAGATGTCTAGGAGCAGGACAACTGGAGGATAAGACGCAGAGTCTACCCTTACTGGTGGCCAGCGTGAAGATAGACAAGTAGTGGATTGGTTACTTTCCTTATTGCTTAGACCAAATACCTCACAGAAAGAAACCAGGAGGAGAAAATATATATCCGGCCTGACTGTGTATGGGAATACTGCCCATCATGGGAGGCAAGGCATGAGAGCCCGCAGCTGGCTCACATCTGGGGAGATCAGAAAGTGGAAAGAGGTGATTGTTAGTCTTCAGTTGCTTTCTTCCTTTCCCCCAATTTACTGAGTCCAGGACCCAACCCTTAGATGATTCTGCCCACATTCAAGGAGGTCTCCTGAGGTAAACCTCACAGGAAATACTCTCACAAACACACCAAAAGGTATGTCTCACTACTGCCATCAGTATCTTATAAGCTGATCAAGTTGACCACTGAAATTAGTCATCACAGGGAGTATGAAATAAAAAGCAAGTGAGTCTAGGAAACTTATACTAGCAACTTCACTGAATTCAGCAGTGCAGTGTGTGCCTAGTGTTGCAGCAGCTCCTAGACATAATAAATTTTCACTTTGAGGCTAAGTGCTGAGCACATTCAAAGTCGAACAGAGTCCAGGACCCCATGGAATGAAATTTATTAATTGGGGAAAAAAAAAAAGTAGAGGCAGAGAAAGATATTCCAGGAGGTGCCATGATAGGAAGGAAGCATACAGAAGTCCTCTAGTCAACTCCAGGGAGGAGGGAAGAGAATTTTTTGGGTGTAGGGAATGAATTTGAGGTCCTGTCTCCTGATTGCTCCTGACTTCTGAAGTTCAAATGTCACAGACAGAAAAAAAAAAAAGTGGTAGAAATGTTGGAAGGAGAGTTAATTCAAGCTTAAAAGAAAGGCATAATGTTACAAGTCTGGGGATAAGTTTCAAACCAGGACTTTTGTTTGTGACAGTGTCCCTTTAAATGATGTGACTGTCCTGGGGACTCTTCCTTGAGAAGCATCTGCCACCCTACACAATAATTAGCCAGCGACACATTTTCTTCGTTGTTCATTAAAGATTAATGAGAGGCAGAGCTTCAGGTCTGGTTTGATAGAGGAACCCTGAAGGGGTCATTTGAACCTTTCACGTCTCTTCCTCTTAGAGACGGAGGAGCATCTTTTCAACAGAACAGCAACCGTCTGCCTTCTCACTTACAATATGTCTTTGGTGGAAACCAAGACGTTTTTGGCATGCTGTCTCCTACCTACAGCTCAACAGCACATGCGTGCAAAGAGGGAGAACAGCTGTTTGCAGCTCTGCAGAGGGTTGAGCACATTTCATGCTGCGGTGATGGACAGTTTCAGCAGAGCGTGTCTCCCCACTCTGTGTTGAACAGGAACGTCAGGTATGCAGGTGCCAGTGTGCAAACACAGCAAGATCTGGCCAATTTGGAGGCAGGCCCTCCCGTACCAATTTATCTTGTTCTAACTGCTAAATTTTTCCCACCCTGCAGACAGCCACACTGGGGAGATAGTTTACTTAACAAAAGAGATAAAGGGAAAACTAATGGAGGTTCAAATACTTTGGGTTAAAAATAGCGATTTGAAGTGATGCAGACAAGAAGGATAAAAGAAACCTGGTATAATTAATGTCCTTCCAGAATTTAACAGGCCCTGGCCCTTTAAGATTAGTTTACACAAATAGATTCAGGCTGATTTATATCTTGCTCCTCAGAATGATGCCTGGTCTGGTCTACTTTCTGTCCCTTTCCTCTCTCTCTATTTTTTTTTTTTTTTTGAGCCTGCATTTGGCACCTTTTAGCATCTTGTACAATGCTGTGTACCCAGAGGAGCTCAGAGACCATTAATAGATGATGCTGATGATTCCAATAATCAGAGCCAGGAGCTGTGATTGTATTATAAGCAAAGCATTTGAATAATTGAAGAGCCAACAAAGCCCAGAGTGACACTTCTCCATCCCAACTACTGATGAGCACGACCTTGGGACAAGTCGACCACACGATGGGGATGCTGGGAAGGTTGGGGCAGCCTTCCATAGCAAAGGCCAGAGGAATGCAGCATTCCACCAAATGTGCCTTCCTGCAGCTCCCTCAGTTTGAGCTCTCAAACCCCCTCTCGATAGCTTTTCATTTCCATTTCTTCTTTTGGGGAACCCCTTTTGCATAGGGGCTCCATAGGACTTGAGAGGAAATGGAGATCTATGAAGCTCTGAGCTGAACTATCTCTAGCCTCCTTCTTGGGCTTGGAGGCTTCACAGCTCTGAATAGAAGGTTGGCATTCACTCCCTGCACTTGCCTTGTTGCAGAGACTACATGGAACAGAGAGGGCTCCAATTCACAGAACTCTTATACTCAGGAACTAAAACCATCAAAACCTTCTGGAAAAACTTGGCCTGGACGGCGGTTTGGAGGTAGTGTTCCCTTCCTGCTCTCATTGCGTGGCTCACAACTGGATTTCTTTACTTATTGGCTGTCCCCATTGTAGCACATCTTACTTTGAGTGACAACCGTGCACATTACTTGGAGCCCATCCTTATTCTTCAGTGGACATAAATGTCCTTCAGCTTGCCAGCAAATATGCCAAACTGCCTAGATGTTGTAACTTTCTGATGTGAGGTAACCCTGTATTTTCTTAACAGAGCACATTCCCCACCAGTTTAACCATCAATGAGACAATTTAGCCATTAATAAATTTATGCATGGAATTTGCCTTCTCCAGGTGAGAAATTCTGAGATCTGAATTTCCTAACTTCATTGGCCTTCCCAGTGATTTTAATTGAGCTCTTATTAAGCTTGTATTAAGTGGTAGATATCGAATTAAGCATGTCAAGACCACTTTTTTTCCATGTGATTTTTACCAGAACCATATTATGTAGACTGACTGGTGAGAAAAAGAGAATCAAGAAAGTTCAGTATCTGGCTTAAGATCACATTAATAGTAATAGTCACAAGACCTAGACGTGGCCGACTTCTAAACCACTGCTTTGTATATCTCCCACACAGAACCAGACAGGCCCCTTAGAGTCTCTGGGACTGTCTTTCTTTATGAAATGAGGGAGTGTGTCTGGGACTTTCTTTGAGTCTCAGTTCTCATATTCTGTGGGTCAATAACCCAGATCACTCTGTGTGTAATCCAGCAGCGTTTTCTGTTCCACATTCCCACGGCTCAGCCCTCTTCCTGCTGGCTCATGGAGTTTCATGCCTTTGAGTTTCATGTTCTCCACTTTACCTGGCAAACTATCTTCCTCCAATTCACCCTAGGGAAACAAACAAGGGCCATTCCCAAGAGAGGGGGTTTAAAAAAGTCAAGCAATTCTAGAGGCACTCAGGACTAAAGGCATAAAAAGATACATAACCAAGGTCAGAGGAGAAGATCTAGCAAGACAAAGGATGGATCCTGGGAAGCTCTTCAAAGAAACAGTACCCAGGAAAGTCTTTCCCCAGAACTCCAGGATAGGAGCAAGCTGGGAAGAGCACTGCACTCAGGAGTTCTCGTTCTCTCTCTCTCTCTCTCTCTCTCTCTCTCTCTCTCTCTCTCTCTCCCTCTCTCTTTTTAGAAGAAAATTTTTTCCTTACCATCTACCTTCAGATAATGGGTGCTTTCTTATCTCAAGATCTGGGGTTCTCTGGAGGAATAAGCACAAATATAGGGTCTCAGAAAACCCTTTCTTCTTCTAAAAGAACCAACACTGGTCATCTGATTTGAGAAACCATCTAATTGTCTCATGTGTCAATGACTTTGGCCATCATGTGTCATCTTTCTGGTTCTTCATGATGTTTTTAAGGGGAGAGGCTGAGCAATGGGAATATTTGGTTTTGTGAATTGCAGATCAAGAAGAGAGGCACTGTGGAGGCAGACAGTCCTCTCTGAGATTGCTGTCATGGCTCACACATCTCCTCAGAAACTAGCACCGAGCCTCTGAGAGTGCAGAAGCTTTCCACCAAGAGAGTAGAGGAGGAAAAATAAAAGTAAGCAGTAGTCTGAGGGCGCACATGCTACGGCTGCAAAATATGCTCAAAAGTGACACAGCCCCTGGCTGTTCCAGACAACATATAAGGGATGGAAAGGGGAAAAAGTGAGTGGCATTTTAGAGGATGCAGTAATGAATATGGCGTCTTTCTGGGGTGGCATATTATCAAGTGTGTCTCCTTCACTTCCCTTATGGTTTTCTGCTGTGGCTTCCCATCTCTGAAATACAAACTACACCAAAGCAAGTCCTATACAAACTACACTAAAGCAAGTCCTACTCCTTGGATTCAGCCCTTCCTGGATGCTCACTGTCACGTGGAGCAATCAGCTAGTCTCTATCACTTGGCTGTTATTTTTCTTCTTCTAGAAGACAGGAGGTCTTCACAGACTCAGGGTTCCCTGATCGCCTCCAATTAGAGAAGATGTCTTACATTCCACACTGCTAATTACCAGCATCAGGAACAGCACCTGTGACCAGGGCCCATGGCTGCCAGCAACCTTCAGCTTTAACCACGAAGACTACCTTGGCTGTGGTTTGAGGTTTTTGCTAAGACTTTTATCTAAGACCTTGATTCTTGTGGGTTTCTTGCTGCCATGAGTGACCGCTGCCTTATTTTGACTTTTGAACCTGGGCTTTTCTATCCCATATCTCTACCCCATTACATATGTCTGGGGCAAGGTTTGGGTATACAATGTCCTCCACAGATGTATTTAAACCACTGGTCACCAGCTCTTGATGTTGTTTGGGGAGGCTAGGGAACCTACAAGAGATGAAGGTTGGCTGGTAAAAAGGTTACTAGGGGCAGGCCTTGAGGGCTAGAGTCTAGCTTTATTTCAATCTCAGTGTTCCTGCTTTCTGGTTCACTGAGATGTAAGGAGTCCAGACTATACAATCCTGCCTTCCGGAACTTCACCTTGATTCTCTGCCATGATAAACTATTCCTTCTCAAACCATGAGCTAAAATAAACCCTTCCCATCTCAAGTGCTTCCGACGGGTATTTTGCCACGGTAATGAGTGAAGCAGCTAATGTGTCTGGCTCCCCTCAGTGCCTTTTCTCCATGGTTGCTGTTGGCTGCACATCTGAAGAGAAGATTGCATTTAAATTGGGGACGTTGAATTGGATTAGCTCTTAAGGGTTCTGAGCTGATAGAACTTAAAAACACTGGGAGACCATTTAGCTCAACTTTTTCTTTTAAAAGATGAGGAAAAGACTCAGGATGACAAAGTAACTTTATAGCCTGGGATTGGGCCAGGATTGGACTTTAAGTCCTTTGAGGCCTCCATTTGTTCAAACCTTCTGCCTTGCTTTCATCCCCTCCCTCTCTCTGCAAATAGATCTTAGCTCAATTCCCTAGCCATATTTTTATATTGTTGCTTATTTGAAAATAAGAAAATGAAAGACCATTGCTCTAGGATTATTCTTCGCATTAGTAGCTTCAAGATGACACTGGGAACGTGCACGCTACTTATGAGAACAAACTGTTTTTAAGGACACGAGCACATTGATTGTGTGCTAGTGACACCACTAATTACAAGTAAGTCCTGTCTATTTATTAAAGCAGGGCCCTTCCAGACACTTCCCGAACGCAAATGATTCTTTCCCACAATTAGGGTAAATTAGCAAGGTTTTACTGAACTAATGAGACAGTGTTTGGGAGGCTTGTCTTTAGTTTTTCCAGTCTGTTTGGAGATAAGAGTCTATAATTGGGCTCCTCAAACTGCCATATTCCAGAAAGTATGTTCAAGAAGGTGGGTCATAAAACTTGTAGTCATTTCAGAGAGTGCTGCATGGAAGTCTGGCTCTATGCTCAAAAAAAAAAAAAACAAAACAAAAAAAAAAAACATATGTGCATGTATGGATACAACACACACACACACACACACACACACACACACTAATAACACATTCCTCCATGCCTATTTAAGATTTCGTGTTTCTAACCTGGCCACCCAGAGTGCCATGGTATAGAATCTGATTGACTTCTGAGGGATAGTGGAAAGAAAGAAAGAGAGGGAGAGAGAGAGAGAGAGAGAGAGAGAGAGAGAGAGAGAGAGAGAGAAGAAAGAAAGAAAGAAAGAAAGAAAGAAAGAAAGAAAGAAAGAAAGAAAGAAGAGCAGACATCTGTGGGACAGTGGGTGTACCAGGAAACTTAGTAAGATTGAGCAGGTTCAGAGTCTCTGGCACCCAGGCACCCACCTGAGATGGTAGGCGGCTCCCTGCTCCCTACCAGATCACTGGCCTGGAACACGTGCTGCATGTTCCCACATAGGACACATGACCTGTGGTCATGTAGCCCGGAACAGAGTTCTCCGTGCTAATGAGGTATCTAGAGACCCTGAGGATTTAGCCAATAAGCTTCCCTTCCTGGACACTCCTCCTTGTAAAAGATATTTAATCTCTGGTCTACCCTGAGGAGCTGCTATGTATCCATTTTCCACGATAAGCAATCAATAAACAATTTGGAATCAAGGACTGTCTCTTTCAAGAAACGCAATGGGGAACATGGAGGAAACCTTTGCCTACCAAGCTGTGCTGCCTAAGTTTCCCACAGAAGGCTCCTCGGTACTCCCAGACGACCGCTAAGCTAAGGACCTTCTCTGACAAGCTTAGACGGAGTTCCTCGTTCCCACAGACCCTGGCTCATCACTGTCCTCAGCCTGCGGGCCCCCAACTCTGTTCCCAACTCCCATGACCCAGCAGCGCCTGGATGTCCTAGAGTTTGGGAGCCCCCGGTCCCGGCCTCGTCACAAGTTCAGGGAACCCTGACCTTCAGTTCTCAACTCCCCTATATGGTTTTCCAGTGGTGACTGGATTCCCGGGAGTCAGGGAACCCCAGTTTCTGCCTCCCATTTCCTAGGCTACATTTCCCCACACCATGAGCAGTGTATACGAGATTCACTCGAGGCCAGCACCTAACAGTGGTGATGCAGGGTAAATGCAGAGATCCATATTATAACCCCAGTATCTCAAAAACCCATCCAAAAGAGATGTTTTAGTTTGAATATAAAATGTCTCTTATGGGCTCATGTATTTGAATACCTGCTGTCTAAGCAGCGCCATTATAGGTTTTTATAGGTTGCTGTGACGCCTCACTGAAAAGTGTAGGTCAGTGTGTGTGTGTGTGTGTGTGTGTGTGTGTGTGTGTGTGTGTAAGATTTGATATCCCAGTCCCATTTCTTATCTGTAGCTCTGCTTCCTGCCTGCAGATGCAACTCGACTAGCCATCTTACGTTCTTGCCTCTGTCTCTTCCCCATCATGATGACTGTAAAAGTGTAAGCCCAACCAAAACCCTTAAGTTGTTTCTTATCAGGAGTTTAGTCACATTCAATAAAAAAGGAACCAATCTAGGAGGTCTTTCTGTTCCCATCTAAGAGACGAAAACAGAGGCTGTACAAGCAAAATTAAATGGGTAGTAAGTTCAGTTACCATGCAAAACCACTGTAGCAAAAATGTAAAATATTTCCCATAATTCCAGTTTCTTTAGCTGAAGGCTTACTGGTCACCTAGTCTTTTGAAAAGGGGTCCTTGTCATTAGTTGCTGGCTCTCCTCTCATCTCTAATCTGCCTGACTTGATTCTTAGATCATTGCTCTATAGAAGTGGGCAAAGGCTTTACTTTAGACTGGGCAGGCTCACCATCAGAGCTATTCTCTCAAGGGATGGAGTGTCAATTTTATATGTCAGTTTAACTGGTGCAAAGGGCTTCCCAGATGCCCAGGGAGCTGGTAAAATGTAATTCCTACTGTGGCTGTGAGAGGGTCTCTGGCAGAGATCAGCACTAATGCCTAATTTACTCAGCTGACAGAGTAAAGTTCTGTCCACACCAATGTAGTTATCTAGCCTGTAGTCTGAAGGCCCAAATAGAACAAAAGGGTAGCAGGGGGATAATTCCCTGCTCCTTCTTTTTTGGAGACAACCCCTTTTTGTGACCTTTAGGGGCTCCTGTTTTCCAGATTGTTGGTCCTCAACTGAATTATACCACTGACTTTACCTGGTTCTCTAAATTTCTAAAAGTGCATTTCCATAGTCATGTGAACACATAATTTTTGTATTATCTGTCTGTCTGTCTGTCTGTCTGTCTGTCTGTCTGTCTATCTATCTATCTATCTATCTGTCATCAATCTATCAATCAATCTACCTATTAGCCATCATCTGTCTAGCTATCATCCATCTCCATTGATCAATCTATCTACCTTTCTTCTCTCTCTCTTTCTCTATTGTCATCGTCGTCATCATCATCATCATCATCATCATCATCATCATCATCATCATCATCTATGTACCTACCATCCATCTATCCATCTTATTGAAAGTATTCTTATGAAGAATCTATTGATCTAGGAACAGAGGACTGAGGACGGCAAAAGAGAAAAGCCTGGAAGGTGGGGTGGGCACAGAAATATCTATGAATACTCTGGGTCACTGCCAGGTCTCAGAATGCCTGGTTAAATCTAACAGAAATGGAATTAGGAATAAAAGTTCAATTTACAGGGAAGCCATTTTTAAAGCTATTTCTTTAAGAACCTGGCTCATTACTTGGAACATGAATAAATTCTTTTTCAGCTACTAGAATGGCCCAAGCTTCAGGACCTAGTTTTGAGTTTTCCAGAAGCATTTTTTTTCAAGTGCTTAGGATAATTAACAGTAGGAGTTTTTTTTGAAAATAATCAAGGAAGTGAAGATTTCCAGAAACTGTCACCTTTGAGAATAGTATCAGGAAATGAAAATTTTTCTCTTTGGTAGCTAAGATGGAAAGAATATATTGTATTTACAATCCATAAGAACTAGTTTCCTTTCCTAGCTGGATTTTATTAGTCTTTTGATGTTCTGATTGGTGTGAAGCACAGAGCTAAGTTTCACAGTCTGTGACCTTTAAGGGTTGAATCAACTGTGCAATTAAAAAACGTTCACCGGGGTCAGACAGACACTGATGCCTTGGATGTTCTTCTGGTTGCTCTATTTTCTGATTTCCAATCATTTCACCCCAGTACTTCTTGAGCATCCCTGGGATCAGAAATCTCAGACCTGTGATTAAAACTTTGAATTCTCGGCTATCTTAAAATACATTGGCTAAGTAAAAGTTTAATAACACATTGACTTTTCTTTCCTTTAGATTATGTGACTAAGAGGTGGCTCTCTTTGCTTTGATTAGCTTAGGGAAATAAGTGTTGCTGTTTAAGGGAAGTATGTCCAGAATCAATAAACTAATTTGTTGATCTCTTACATATTTATTCGTCACCTAAAATTTATTTTAAAAGTTAGTGAACATGAAAAGCAGCAGGCCTTCGTGATAAGAAGGCATAATACAAATGTATGCCCATTCCTTTCTCTTTAAGCTGTATACTATAGCAGGGGGAACTAAGATAGTTACTCATATAATACAAGGAATTTCTAAGCAGGAGTTATCAACGCTTCCAGAACTCTGCAGCATGAGTTGAGATGTCACAGGCAGCAATGGAAATGAATGCATCTCAAGACTAGGGACATGGCTTAGGAAGGGCCACTGAGCTGGGAAGATGTGAGGACTGGTTAAAGGAAGTGAACCTGCTTAGCCACAGTAGGAATGTCATCTGTCCCACAGCACTGAGGTTACAGGCATGTATGGCCACCTGGTTTTTTACATGGGTGGTAAGCATTCAAATTCAAGTCTTCATGATTGTGCATCAAGAAGTCTCACCCATCTAGCTAACATCCAGGCTACGATTTGGTTCTCACTGGAGAGTTAATGAGAAGCTTAAGAAAATTCTTCAAGAAGTGGGCATTTATAAAGTCATCCACAGACAAAAAGTTTCAGCGTCAACAGTGACAAAGACACACGAGGAGGAGAGCATTCTGACAAATGGCAGTAGATGGGGTTCTGCTGTGAAGGCAGAAGGGTTGGACCAAGATTTTTGAGAACTTCATTAGGAAGGCATGGCCATACTTGATACTCCCCAAAGCATCATATAAACACACCTGCTATTGAATTTGTCACAAACAACAGCTAACTTCAAATCTCTCCCAATGTCTGTAATCTAGGGATTAGAAGACGAAAGTGAAAGTTATCTCTCATAGACAAACTTTTACTAGTATTTGAAGGATTTAAATGCTGCTCAGAACGGGTCAGAAATATGCTTGCATTTCCAAAGCATCAATTTCAGTCTGATGGAGCTGTTCCTGTGTGCATTCCCATCTCGATTTGCTGGTTATTCTCACTGGAGGAAGCCATTCCAGGAACTGATCTTTTCCCCCTCTGGTGTCCCTCACCTCAACCCTATGAAACTGGAGCCTTCCAGCATAGCTGGTTCAGAGGAGGGAAAAATTCTTCCCTGCTTAACATTCTGCAAAAAGCTCAGGCAGATCTCCTAAGTCAATCATCATGAATGAAGCCATTTAAGAGTGAGGCCTGCAACGCCTCTGCGCGGATGAATAACCAGGCTGAGAGATTGCTGGCAGAGGAGACTGCAGGCGACTCTTTCTGCTTTGTCACCCTTTATGACCTGCCTTACGGTCCCGACGCCCTTCACGGGAATGTCTTGCTTTGCAAAAAGAAACAGATAATAACCACAGAGAGGAGAAATGCCAGCCCTGCAGCCTGTGACTTAAAATAAAGGTGGTGAAGTGGAATGCAGGGCAGGCTACACTTGTGTACTCTGTTGAACAATGGTATACCAGCAGCCCCAGCACACACTACACAATCGGTGATGGAGGCCATACACCTCTCACAAGCTACACAAATTGGCCGCAAATGCAAAGGGGCTGGTTGTAGCCCCTGACCCCTTTCGCCGCACGCTGCTAGTCTCTGTTCAGTCCAGGCAGCACTGTTGGCTCTGTCTGTTCTGGCATTCAAAGTGGAAACAGGACAATCCACTGGACAATAGATAGTGTTTGTAGCTCTGAAAACTGCAGCCCCTTCAATCCAAAGGTCAGCATGCCACCAGAAGAAGAAAAGCTGTCCAGACTGGGAGTAGGCAGGAAGCCATTTTGGTGAGCATGTGTTCAGCTTCAAGTGTGTGTGTGTGTGTGTGTGTGTGTGTGTGCATGTGTGTGTGTGTGCATGCGTGTGTGTGTTTTAATGTGCAAAGTTGTGCTGAGCACTGGCTTGAGTGATGGGACAGAAAAGTGAGTTTCATATGCTAATCTCATTTCTATCGTAGGGCCACCAGCACAATGTGTATTCATTTGTTCCACAGGTGTTGACACCCATCTCGTCTCATGAACTGCACTGGTAGCTTAGAACATTAAGAGGAATAGTGCCCCTGAGGGATAAACTTGTAGAGAAGGGATCTGAAAAGCCATCCTACTTCCCCAGCACTGTCTCCTTTAAAAGTGCAGGCATGGGCATTGATTGGAAGGTTCCTTTTTACTCTGACTCTGGACCTGACCCTAACAGAGATGAACAGATTAAAGATGTGACTCTCGGTTCAACAACTCACATTCAGCTTGGCTGCTTCCTACATCTCAGAGAGACCAGAGCGTCCAACTCAGGCCTAAGAGTCTGGCATGACTGGCCTGGGCACAACGTTCTGAGCACCTCTGTATAGATGTGAGATAAAATGGTGGCAAAGCAAGCCTTTGTGCTTGGAGTCCTCTCTGTGCTATAGATGGTGGATGTCTTGAGGAAGAGTGTTTTCCTAGAAATTCTAAAATGGTGATTCATTTTACTCTCAGCTTCTCATATTAATCTCAAAGGGTATTTAGGGTTAGCTTTAAGGAACACAGTAGAATTTTCCAAACAAAATGGTCTCCATATTGAGATGACTTAAGCATTATACTTTAGGAGAGTATATACTTTAGGAAAGTCCAGAAAGCAAGACCAGTTATGTTTTTTTGGAGCTCATGGGAAAGGAATGTGTGGTTGAGCCTCCTCAAAGCTAGAATCATAGCATTCTAAGGTTGGGAAGAACATTAGTTATAATCAAGTCCTTTACAGAGGAATCTAAAGGAATTTGACTAAATTGGTTGAGATCTAGCCTAAGTATGAGATCTGACTTTCTAATAGAAAACACAGTCCTTAATGGAGGGACATCCTCAGGCTGACAGACTACAAGCCTCGAGATGGTAGGACACATTCCCTGACAGAAAAAGCCATTCCTGATTATGTGGAGGAATGTTTCATAACCCAGGCTTCTTACCCCAAATGTTGAAGATGCTCCTAGCTGTGTTAGTTAGGGGCTTAGTCCAGGCCGATAAGTCACTATCTCCTTTCAGCTTCTCTAGTACTTCCTTTCGGGGAAAGTCTTGTTGAAAGCAATCAACACTCAAGAAAGTTTTTATGTAGCATTCCTCTCTAACTCCCAGGAACTTAGTGATGCTCTTTACAATAGGCTCTCACATGGAAGTGGTAAGACATCTGCAAGCTGCTGTTTCTTCCTGATAGGCCTTCTCTAAAGGAAGAATGCAATGAGCATGGCTGAGGGCTTCTGGTCCTCAAGGGGCCCAAGTCTTCTTCATCTTGCACTTGTTGGGGTGCTTTTATCTTAAGAGTAGTGGCTTTTAAAATTCTTCTCAGGAAGTACTGCCTGGGCCTAAGAAAATGCCACACTATAACTGGGACAGCAGTTGGCACTTTGTTCCTGTGTCAAATCTTTGTTTAGCTGGAGGGGTTTTACCTCTGAGCATCCCCAAGAATGCCAAAGGCGATGGGCAGGGAGAGATGTTCCCTGGAGTTCTCAGAAGAGAAATGAGGGTATATTAATGTCACGAGGAAAAAAAAAGGATCCTTTTCTTAATAGAGGGAAAAGAAAGTTTCAGTCAATCATGGAATACTACTTCTGTGCCCTGGTGATCACTGAACTCGATTCTTTCATGTGTTTCATGTGTCATTTTCTTTGGCTTCTGAAAGAAAAGAGAGGAGAAGAAGGGGTGGAGGAAGGAGGCAGAAACTGAGATTTACTTGAACGAAATGCTTATTTGTCTCTCAGCCCCTGAACTAGAAATAAATAGGCAGAGTAGCATGCTTGCAGGATTGAAACCATCAAGGCCTTGCTCTTTCCACCACACACGGCCAAGATAACAGCGAGGGTCTGTGACTGAGCTCCTTCTAGCAATCATCATGTGTGGTTGCTGAATGGATTAAGCCACACTGGACCTGTGGTCCACAAGCTCTCAACTTCAACCTCCAAGCAAGGAAACACTCTGCTACTGGTAACAGAATGTGCCCTGGGAAGTTCCCCTTCAGTTTTCTCAGCTGGTTTGTGATCAAGCTATTTACTGGGCAGACAATCTAAGCAATAAAACTGCCATAAGCTGCAACAGACCAAGCTAATATAAATTGCATACTGTATACTTGCACAAGCAAGGATGATAATTCTCCATCTCTCTTATCCAAGATGGAAAATTATGAAGGGGTTAGGGACTGCTCTGGAGGGGGGCAGGGATTCTCAAGAGGATGTTTGGGCTGGAGTTACTTTATATACATGTGGTTAACTGTACCTTGGCATGTGTTAGCATTAGAATGATAGCAAACAGAGAGATCACAAAAGGTAGAAGTGTAATTCTTGCTGTAAAATATTTAACATTACATAAAAGTCTAGAATTCTCTTTGACCAGCAGACTGTTCTCATTTTCATATCTAGAGGTAACCATGATATTAAGTTCAGAGTACATTTTTTTTTCAGGTTTTTATTTTCACTGTGGCACAGGCATATAAATATGTATTCCTAGAACTGTTCACAAGTAGAATAAATGCATGTTACTTGGGTAATGAAAATTTAATTCCAAACAAGAGAGAGAAAGAGAAACTTAAAAACTAAAGTTTACTTTGGGAAAGAAAGTTCTAATTCAACTTCTAGACTTTGCAATAGATGGATCTATTTGCTAGAGGTAGCCCCAGGTAGAGTCACAGTATTTAATGTATTTCTGACCTGAGTTTCTTAATAATATACCATTAAAATTGGCTGACCTAAAAACAGTGAAACTGACAAAGTATTCAGACATAAAGTAGACACACACACACACACACACACACACACACACACACAGCTACTACAGTCTGGCACCAAAACAAACTCAAAGTGAAGGGTTTTCAGAAGTTTTAGAAAATCTAGTACAGTATTTCCTAAACTCTGTAGCTGTAAAATACACACTGACTTAGATGAACAAATTTAGTACCAAGAATATCCTTATATGTCATGATTATCATCAAGGCAAAAGGACTCATTAAGAAAGTTGAGGAGGTTGCTACAAAGCTATATCTGTCACCCTGAACAAAATACATGGCAGAGGTAAGGGCAGCTATGTGTTGATAGTTGTTGACATCTTGTGTCTCTGTTACATACACTCAAGCTGGTATCTGTATCCCAAGCATTATGACAGGTAGTGAGATACAATGGTAACATGGTGGGATGGAAAGCTCATGGTTGAGAGAGGGAAGTGGGGAGAGATGTCGGGGATGTCTTGGCTACAACATTTATTAACAGCAAGATTTCAGTCAAGTCACTTACCTCTTTGGCCTCATTATTTTCCACTACAGACTGCTGATAATATCTAGCTTGTTAGTCAAGAGGCTTAGAGGTAAAATTTCACAAAAGACCCTGTATAATTCCTGACACAGAGTGGATATAGGTTCAAATTATTGTGCCCTAATTCTGAAGGAGTTACCAGATGGTATAGAAGCTTCCTAGTCACTGTTTTCTTGCTGTGAAGAGATACCATGACTCCTATAAAAGAAAGCATTTAACTGGGGGCCTTCCTCTAGTTTCAGAGGTTTAGTCCATTCTCATCATGGCAGAAAGTATGGTGGTGTATATACATGGTGCCTGAGCAGTAGCTGAGAGCTATATCTTGATATGAATGCTAAGAGAAAGACACTGAGTTTAGCATGGACTCAAAGCCCACTCCAAGTGACATACTTTCTCCAATAAGGCCACATCTCCTAATCCTTCTAATCCTTTAGTGTCACCCACTCCTGACTAAGTATTAGAATATATAAGCCTATGGGGGCCATTCTTATTCAAATCACCACAGGAAAAGAGAAGCAAGAACAGCAGAGGGCTCTACTTTCAGAATGCTGGCCTGAGGTGTTCTGTCTGCTTCCCAGGGAAACAGGAGTGACTGGAGGGCATCATTTCAAAAACATCATCACTTCAGGTCTTTGGTAGCTTTCTTAAGGAAATATACAAGTGGAAAATCATTTGTTTATGAAAATATACTAAAATTCTATTAGAATTGTGAGACTCTGTTACATTTGAACCATGATCTGCTCTCTCATTTTTTCCTCTTAGTCAATGTGATAGAAACACTGAGAACAAGTTCACTCTTTTCTAACATCTGTATTTAGGGCCTGGTATCTCCCAGGAGAGATATGACACAGCATCTTGCCTGGCTACATATGATGAATGCTAAATTCCAGAAGAATGTTGCAAGAGGCCTGAACCTGTTTACTCCTTGCTCCTCCAGGCAAGAGGATATTCAGAGAATACTGGAGTCTTGATTGCTCTTATCACAGCTCAATGTAGGACAAAGGTCTCAAGCTGAGAAATACAAATTGAGAAGAGAACTGATGAGCCCTGTCTAGCAGCCTGCCCATAAAGCAAGGCTCTAGCCCAACAGAAATAAAATATGTTTTCCTTTGACCCAAGAACCATAACTCAGACACCTTATACATAAAGAGAAGGAAGTCTCCAAAGTTTCCCCACTAATGGAACTGGGTTCATTGGAAACAGGGTGTATATTGGGGGTGGCATTGGGGAAGGTGGGAGTCAAGTCATAGTATACTTTCCAAGCAATAGTGACCTTGGTAGTAACAACTGAGAAGAAATGGGTAGATTTGAAGGAGCAACAAGCTAAATAGTAGACCAGCCACTTAAACAACAACAACAAACCCAAAGAGAATCATAGAAAGTAACAGCTAAGAAGAGGTTGCTTGAGGTGAGGGAAACAAAAATCTGTCCAAATCTTAGCCTTAAAACCTTCTGCAAAGAGACTCTCATTTAACTGGATCAACTATGGAGCACTTCAGAGCGTTGGCAAAATCAATGGGACAATCAGCTGACAATTAGTGGGTCTGGTCACAACAAAGGCCTTAGTTTCATCAAATCAACTAATCGAGGATGTCTGCATCCGAGGCTGAGTCCACTGAAGTACAGCATTAAGAGAGTCACAATGCAGGGAACCAGGTTTACTGAAGCCAAACAGTGTCATATCCACAGGTACAGAGGATCAGGACACCAACATATCTTTGTAGCAGATACAATTCAACTTATTGTTATCTACATATAAATGCATCATAGTAGAAACACCGAAGACAAATAGAAAACACAGAAAGCATAAAGAATAAAATGGCTTGTTAGTTACAAAGTAACTGCAGTAAGAGTAACAGACCTTCTCAACAGAAACACTGTAGGATAGCGGGCAATCTCAAGAGTTCAAAGCACTCAAAGAAACATCTCTGTCAACCAAGAACTTGATATCTAGTGAAACTATCTTTGAACAAACGAAGATTAAAGAACAGCATTCCCAGATCAACAAAACCAGAGAGAGTCTATTGCTTGAAAACTTGCTTTATAAGAAATATTTAAAAAAAATGTTTAAGGCATGTAACACCATATATTAATTAGTTCCACACATACATACAAACATCACACACACACACACACACACACACACACACACACACATCCACCACTATTGAAAGTAACCATATTTATTCAGTTTAAAGATTTATTTTTATTTATTTTTTTAATCTCTTTTAAAAATTTTTATTGGATATTTTATTTACATTTCAGATGTAATCCTCTTTCCGCATTCTCCGCCCCCCCCCAACCCAGGAAGCCCCTATCCCATCCCCCCTCCTCCTGCTTCTATGAGGATATGTCCCCACCCACAATTTTCCCCCACACTGGGGTGTCCAGCCTTCACTGGACCAAGGATTTCCTCACCCACCTATGCCCAACAATGTCATCCTCCCCTATGTATACAGCTGGGGCCATGAGTCTATCCCTATGTGCTCCCAGGCTGGTGGTTTAGACCCTGGGAGCTCTGGTTGGTTGGTATTGTTGCTCTCCCCATGGGGCCTCAAACCCTTTCTGCTCCTTCAGTCTTCTCTCTCACTCCTCTATTGGGAACCCCATTATCAGCTTAATGATTAGCTGTGAACATCCACCTCTATATTTCAGGCTCTGGCAGACCTCTGAGGAGACAACTATATCCAGCTCCTATCAGCATGCACTTCCTGGCATCCACATCAGCATCTACCTTTGGTGACTGCACAAGAGATGGATACCCAGGTGGAGCAGTCTCTGGACAGCCTCTGCTTCAGTTTCTGTCCCATGCTTTGTCTCCATATTTGCTCCCATGAGTATTTTGTTACCCCTTCTAAGAAG
Organism: Arvicanthis niloticus; assembly: GCF_011762505.2. Classification (NCBI taxonomy): domain Eukaryota; kingdom Metazoa; phylum Chordata; class Mammalia; order Rodentia; family Muridae; genus Arvicanthis; species Arvicanthis niloticus. The sequence goes on along the minus strand of NC_047668.1, from coordinate 58,670,694 downwards.
AGCCAAAGCACCCACACTTTGGTCTTCCTTGCTCATGAACTTCATGTGGTCTGTAAGTTGTATCTTGGATATTGCAAGCTTTTGGACTAATATCTAATTATCAGTGAGTACATACCATGTGTGTTCTTTTGTGATTGGGTTACCTCACTTAGGATGGTATTTTCTAGTTCTATCCATTTACCTAAGAATTTCTCGAATTCATTGTTTTTAATAGCTGAGTAATATTCCAATGTGTAAATGTACAACATTTTCTGTATCCATTCCTCTGTTGAAGGACATCTGGGTTCTTTCCAGCTTCTGGCTATTATAAATAAGGCTGCTGTGAACATAGTGGAGCACGTATCCTTGTTATGTGTTGGAGCATCTTCTGGGTATATGCCCAGGAGTGGTATATCTGGGTCCTCAGGTAGTGCTATGTCCAATTTTCTGAGATTAATCTGCCAGACTGATTTTCAGAGTGGTTGTACTAGCTTGCAATGCCACCAACAATGGAGGAGTGTTCCTCTTTCTCCACATCCTCGCCAGCATCTACTATCACCTGAGTTTTTGATCTTGGCCATTATGACTGGTGGTGGTGGAATCTCAGGGTTATTTTGATTTGCATTTCCCTGATGACTAGGGATATTGAACATTTCTTTAGGTGCTTCTTGACCATTTGAGTTTTCTCAGTTGAGAATTTTTTGTTTAGCTCTGTACCCCATTTTTAATAGGGTTATTTGGTTGTCTGGAGTCTAATTTCTTGAGATCTTTGTATATATTGGATATTAGCTATCTATCGGATGTAGGGTTGGTAAAGACCTTTTCCCAATCTGTTGGTTGTCATTTTGTCTTATTGACAGTGTCTTTTGCCTTACAGAAGCTTTGCAATTTTATAAGGTCCTATTTGTCAATTCTTGATCTTAGAGCATAACCCACTGGTGTTCTGTTCAGGAACTTTTATCCTGTGCCTAGGTTTCCGAGGGTCTTCCCCACCTTCTCTTCTATTAGTTTCTCTGTATCTGGTTTTATGTGAAGGTCCTTGATCCACTTGGACTTGAGCTTTGTAAAAGGAGATAGAATGGATTGATTTGCAGTCTTCTACATGCTGACCTCTAGTTGAGCCAGCACCATTTGTTGAAAATGCTGTCCTTTTTCCACTGGACGGTTTTAGCTCCTTTGTCAAAGATCAAGTGAACATAGGTGTATGGGTTCATTTCTGGATCTTCAGTTCTATTCCATTGATCTTCCTGCCTGTCTCTGTACCAATACCATGCAGTTTTTATCACTACTGCTCTGTAGTACAGTTTGAGGTCAGGGATGGTGATTCCTCCAGAAGTTCTTTTATTGTTGAGAATAGTTCTCGCTATCCTGGGTTTTTTGTTATTCCAAATGAATTTGCAAATTGCTCTTTCTATCTCTATGAAGAATTGATTTGGAATTTTGATGGGGATTGCATTGAATCTGTAGATTGCTTTTGGCAAGATGGCCATTTTTACTGTATTAATTCTGCCAATCCATGAGCATGGGAGATCTTTTCATCTTCTGAGATCTTCTTCAATTTCTTTTTTCAGAGACTTGAAGTTTTTGTCATACAGACCTTTCACTTGCTTGGCTGGATTCACACCAAGGTATTTTATATTATTTGTGACTATTGTGAAGGGTGTCATTTCCCTAATTTCTTTCTCAGCCTGTTTATCCTTTGAGTAGAGGAAGGCTACTGATTTGTTTGAGTTGATTTTATATCCAGCCACTTTGTTGACGTTGTTAATCAGGTTTAGGAGTTCTGTGGTGGAACTTTTAGGGTCACTTAAGTATACTATCATATCATCTACAAATAGTGAAATTTTGACTTTTTCCTTTCCTATTTGTATCCCTTTGACTTCCTTTTGTTGTCTAATTGCTCTGGCTTGGACTTCCAATACTATATTGAATAGGTAGGGAGAGAGTGAGCAGCCTTGCCTAGTGCCTGATTTTAGTGGGATTGCTTCAAGTTAAGTGAGTATGCAAGTGTTCACAGAGGCCATAAGAGGGCATTGGATCTCCTGAATCTGGAGTAACAAGTCTGTTATGATCTGCTCTCTGTGGATGCTGGAAACCAAAGTCAGGTCTTCTGTAAGCATAATGCTTGCTTTTAACCAATGAACCATCTAGGAGACATTTTAAATGTATATTTTTCCTTCTCTCAATGGTTTTTAAAAACAGTTGTATAAAAATGCATAATATATAAAATATATTTGGTAATAATAGCACATAGATGGGGATGCAGTAAAGTTATACTGGACTAAGGAAATGAATTTTAATCCACAGGAACAAATTAAGAGAAATGGTAAATAAAAAAGTTAATATAACTAACACTATAAATATATACTTACTCTTCCTTTTCCCCCTCCCAGCTTATTTAAAGGACATAAAATTATATAAAGTAATAATTATAACAATGTATTCATTGTAGGGATTGTAATATATATAGTTGTAATATATACAACAATAATAGAATTAAAAAGCAAGAGGAAACAGAGCTATATGAGAATAATGTTTCTGTATCTCACTGACACTAAGTTACTATAAATCTAAAATAGATTCCATTTATTCAAGGCAAATATAGTAAGTAAGCTTTTAAAAACCCACTAAGAGTTCAAAAATAATATGGAGAAAAAATATTACAAAATTAAAAAGTTACTCTGAAAAAATGTTAACTTAATTTTAAAAAGATAGTATTGGTTCATAAGAACAACAGAGATACCAGACTTATAGAAAAAAAAGTAAGATGGCAGATATAAATCCGAATATAATAATAATACCATTATTATAAATATGTTAAATAGTAAAGTGAGAATCTTGCCAACTGTGTGTACACTGGGAGAAGGAAAGCAAAATTCACTGAGGTGCTCTTTGCAGTAGCCATGGATACTAGTTCCAGTCAAGTGTATGTGAAGTATTCTGTAGTATAGGTTAGTTCACAAAAATCTCAATATATTTAAAAATGTTGAAGTCATACCAATCATTTTCTTTAATTGCAACAAAAATGTAAGTTAACATCAGTAACTAGACAGATGTGTGGATAAGTATAAATGAATAGTGGGTCAAAGAAAAATATACGAGACAGAGAAAAGTATTTTAGATGAATGAAAATAAAAATAAAATACATTAATATGTAAGAAAGAGATGAAATAATGTTCAGAGGATGGTATATTGATGAAATTTTCTATAACAAAAAAGGAAGATAAAATTAGTTGTCTCGCCACCCACCTTAATATACTCCATTATGAAATTAAACTAAATCTAAGCAAGCAGAAATTAGTGAAATGAAAATGAGAAGAAAACAATGAAATCAAAGCTGGTTCTTTGTGAAGGTCAGCTAAATTGACAAAGGAACAGCTAGTTAACCAAGAATTAAAGAAAGAAGGAAGGAAGGAAAGAAAGAAGGAAAGAAGGAAGGGAGAGAGTTTGATTCACAAGTCAGGAAAGGTAAAGAGAGAATTACTACTGATCTTATAGAAAGAATAAAGATAATAGCAAAATACAACTAAGAGCCCTTGTCAATAAATGAGATACTTTATATGAAAAAAAAAAAAAAAACCCTGAACACAAACTACTGAAAGTAACTCAAGCAGGAAATAAAAAGAATCCGAACAGAGAAAGAATGAGTAATGAGGCTAAATTAGTAATTTTAAAAATTCCTTCATAGAACTTACTAGGTCCAGATGTCTTTTCTGCTAAATCTAAAGAAATAATATCATTTTCCTCACAAACTCTTCCAAAAATAGAGGAAGAAACACTTCTATGTTCATCGATGATGCTGGTATTATCCTGATAAAACCACAGAGAAAAAAATCATAAGCAAGTTACAGACCAGTATCTGCCATGGATATAGATATAAATATGCTTGACAAATAGTAAACATAACCTGGCAACATATGATAAGGAGGACACAGCTGAAATAGCTTGTATTTGTTGCAAGATTGGTTAAATATTTCAAAGAAAATTAGTGTAACACATAGTATCAGAAGAATAAGAGTAAAATAATACCACAATTGGGATATACAACACACCTGATAAAAATCTCTCATCCTTTTGTGTCAGCTATACCATAAGCAAATTTTAGAGGATTTTCTGAAGCTAAAAAAAAAAAAAAAAAAATCTGTACAAAACTCCAGAATTGAAATTTTAGCTAATTATGGAAGACTGAATGCTTTCCTCTAAGATCAGAAAAAGACAAGAATATTAACTCATAACATTTCTATCCAATGCTGTCCTAGAGGTTCCAGCCAGAGAAATTAGGTGAGGAAAAAAAGAATTTAACAGCATTGGCACTACAAAGAAAAGTAAGATGACAATCTGTATCAAAGAGATATTTTATAGACTATGTACAAAACTTACTGTTACAGTTTGGATCGTCAGTGTCCTCCAAAGGTCTGTTGTTTAAGGTTTAGTCTTCAGCTTAGAGTTGTCTGACAGGTGGATCCTACTAGGCTTTCTCTGGTCACTGGCCGTCTTCCCACACAGGAGACAGTGGGACCCCACCTCCTTTCTTTTCCTCCTTTTCATACTGAGCCATTAGATTCATAGTGTTTTTCATGATATAGCCTCTGTTGTGGTATTCCTAACTACACTCTCAAAAGCAATAGGGTTGAAATAAATACTTCAAAACTGGGAGCCAAATAAACTTAATTTCTCTATAAGTTGATACAAATCAGGTATTTTAACAGATATATTATTAATACACATCTGAAAAACTATATGCATTGTTGATAGAATCAAAGAGCCAAGTAAATAAAAAAGATTTCCCATGTTCATGGATCAGAAAATATAATACTGTTTAGAAATGTAATAATACTCCAATCAATCTATTGATTACTGAAATATCTGTTAGAATCATAGGTAGAGAGAATCACAATTGATGAACTGATTCTAAAATTCATATGGAATTTCAAGGGACCCAAAGAGGCCAGTCGTTAGCAAGAAGAATGAAATGAGGAGTTGACTTCTTTTAAAAGCTTACTATCATGCAACCATACTGAAGCCAATGTCTTTAATAGATACACGCTACAGGTTAGTAGAAAAGAATTGGAACAAAACTCAGAATTTATGCACTATTGATTTGTGTGTGTTGAGATTTTTCAGATTTTGTTTTTATTAGTAAGTATTGTTCTTTCACAATTTCCAGTATGTGTGTTATGCACGAGTCCCAGAGAGTTTAATTACAACCATCTATGTGAGCCCGAGTTTGGAAGTAAACATTCACAGCCTATTGGCCTCACCAATGGGTGCACAAATGGACCATGCCTCCTCCTCTAGAATCTCTTGGTTGTCAATAGATCAGCAGTATGTGGTAGGACCCTGTGAGTTCCATCCCTCCTCCACAGTTACTTGTTGATATTTGCTATACCATTAAAACAATTTAATGAAAATATATTTGTTTAAAAAAATGGTTCCTAGATCAACTGGATAGGAAACAAAACAGAATGGAGATTTACTCTTACTTCATATCATATCACATTAAATGTGAATGTAAAACCAAAAAGCTCCTACACAGAAACATAAGAGTAAGTATTCACACCCATAGATATAGCAATGGCAAGTCTTTGATGTAACATGCAAAGCACAATCAAGGAAAGACAAAGATTTTTTAAAAAATCAGAAAATTCACAAAGTTTGAAAGCTTGAGTCCTTCAAGTGATTCCATTGGGAAAGTAAAAAACCATCACACAGAATGGGAGAAAATAATGGGAAGGCGTACATACTGCCAATATGGGACTTGTATCTATAATACATAAAGAATCATTCAATAGCAAAAAGACAAATACTCGAGTTTTAAAATGCACAAAGAATTCTACAGACCAACATCAGGAGAACTTTTGAGAATGGCTGCCTGGTAAATATTTTAGACTTCCCTCTAGCCTAACCCCTCAGTGACTGTTACAGGAGAATGCCATAGAAAATATGTAACAGACAAGCATGGCTGGGCTTCAATAAAATTTTGTTTACAAAAGAGGTGGCTAGTTTATGTAAGCCACAGTCTGTCATCCCGTGCCCTAGAGCAACCCTTAAAAAAGTAAAGCAAGGTGCAGATAGTAAGTCAACTCCAGAAATAAAATGTGATATGTGAACCTATTTAGCCTGTGGTAGGTGCTTACTGATGGACACAAAGAGAGCAATTAATGAGAACTTTTAACAGATGAATAAGGAAATGAATGGGATGAGCCAGAAGTCATCCTTTGTCTCTGCTTCTCTTGAACCTCTCTTCCTTATTTTTATCCAAGTTTCCTGAAACCCTGTCTCAGGGCACCTTAACTGAGGATTTCAGAAAGAAAGCAACCTGGTGTAGTCTGTCACCCTTCCAGAAGGAACAGAGACTGGCATAATGCAAGGTGAAGAAAATAAGATGGCTGTAGTGCACGAGGATTACAATAGGGGTTCTCATATCAATCAAGAGTGCACACACACACACACACACACACACACACACACACAGAGGGAGAGGGAGAGAGAGAGAGAGAGAGAGAGAGAGAGAGAGAGAGAGAGAGAGAGAGAGAGAGAGAGAGAGGAGAGAGAGAGAGAGGGAGAGAGAGAGAGAGAGAGAGAGAGAGAGAGAGAGAGAGAGAGAGAGAGAGAGAGAGAGAGAGCTGGACATTCAAGAATTGACCCCAGAAAAGACAACAGTAAGCCAGCTGAAAGTAAAGAAAAAAATTAAGTTAGGCGATTCTACCATCAAATGATTTCTGATACATGACAGGGAGGGATCGAGAATGCCTCAGAAGCAAACCAAATGACAGATATGAGAAGACACCAGGCTTTCAGGTTGGGTTCCTTACGAGTCATTAATGGGTATGTAAGACGATGTCTATGAGATTCAAGGCCACACTGAGCACAGCTAATGGACTCAGAAGGAGATGGGAGTCAATCCACTTGACCCTGATAGCTGATTGATTCTGAATTTTAGCCCAAACTAAATTACAAATAGAAACCACTAAAGTGATTTGTTTTTTTTCCATGTTTAGTGACTTATCCTAGGCACATGAGGATGACAAGTCACTTTGTTTAAACTTCTTGCTCAGGATATTTTTCAAACTGCCTACTGTCTTGACTCAGTGAGACCGGGGGTAGTATAATTTGTAGTAGTATAGTCTTTAGCCAAGAACAAGGACTTGGGGCAGTATTTAGTAGGATTGTACCCTGGCGAAGGCTGCTAGTGGATGTGGGGTCCCCTGAAATCTTTTGCTATCATCCTTTAGATAGAAGCTGAGTCAATTTGAGAATTGCTGGTTGACAATTGTCCCATCAAATATGGGACTGAATGCTCCTAGACACAAGGCACTTTGTGCACCCAATTGTGAATCTAATTCTATCTTCAGGCACTCCCAGGTTAGTAGGGATGAGTGTGTTTGAGTCTAGTTTAGTCTACTGTCAGCATCCACTGACAGTACTGTTTCATCCACTCCTAAAGATAGGGCTGTAGGTGGGTGGACTTCGTCACACAGAGAACTCAGTGCTTTGTTCACAAATCTATTTTAAGTTGTTCATTCAGACATGCCCTTCAGCCTGTCTTTGTCTCTCAGCGAGGTGGGTGTGAATATGCTCCAGATAGTAAGAAACCCGAGTCTTAGCCCCAGCTCCCTTGAATACATATGAACCATCAATCATTTTCCTACTCTGAGTTTCCTTATCTATATTGAGAGGAAATAGGGAATCAATAAGATTCTTCCACACTGTGTAATCTATAATTTCACATAATCAACAAGATGCCCTCTCTTATAGGACCCTCAGGGAGAATCTATAATTGTTTCCAAAATGACAGGGCAATGTCCAATGACTACTAGTGACTGCTATTACACTGTTGGATGCATAGAAAGGACTTGGGGATGCACCCCCAATGAGCACTCTGATTGGTTAAGTGATTGTTTTTCGGACTCCCATGGCCCACAGCAGTGCTTCTCAATCTTTTTTTACATGCACAAATACGGCAGGAGGATTTGTTTAAACAGATTTTGATTCGGTAGTTGTAGCCTATGCTGGAGACCCGATATTTCTCACAAGGTTCTTGCTAATATGGATGTTGACCTCACACTCAGTAGCAAGATTCCAGAGAGGTTTTTGATGAAGAAACATAAAACCTGTAATAGGAGGCTAGATGTCTCATCTGAAACAATACAGTGTCAGTCAATTTGTATCCCTGCCAGGTATACACTCAAATCAGGAGTCTAGAAGTGCTCAATCACTAATTGTATTTTTATTCTTCATAGTGAAGGTTAGAAAATGCCTTTTATTTTGTTTTTGGTCACCAATGGAAATACAGTCCAAATGATTTCCTCACTGATGGTGGAACATCCCATTTTGCCCATGCTAGGCTTCTTTATAGACCAATTTTAATGGGATACCTTCAACGTGTTTCAAAATTGAGAGCTTCTCTGAGCCTGGCTTCTGGGTCCATATGGAGTCATCCCACATGTCTGAAGAAATGGGAAAGGATGGGAATAGGGATATAGCCTTTGGCTTGGAGTTTTAAAAGGATATTTTTCCCTAGCGCTTCATCATTTAAACCTGGATGAGACTACTCTTGCACTGTCTCTGGTTAGACAGGACAGACATAAAACTCAAGAATAAACATTAAAGAACTCATTTCCATCCTGTGTACCTATACAGCACGCTTCAAAGACATCTACTGTCCTTTAAAAAGAAGACAAAGGATTCTAGAGATCTAATTATCATGGGATTCAAGCAAGGGTGGATTATTGGGAATGGCTTACTCCTTTTCTGAAAGTTGAGAGAGCAGAATCAGTGCTGAGGTTCACCCTTACCCTGTTTTCTCTCCTCAGAATATCAGGTTCATATTGATTGTTCTGTTACAGATGATTTGCATGGCTCAAATGGAAACATGTTTATCAATTTAAGCTCCAACTTGTCATAACGGGTTTCTTCCTGACTGGGGTTTGCATTACTTGGAAGCAAGGCTAGTTGCATCACTTGGAAGCAAGGCTAGTTGCATCATAAATATTTCAATGTTCAGTACTTGTTTCTTTGACCTGGCTCTAAATCAGTCAATAAGTGATAACAATAGCTTGATCTTGAATGTATGAGGAGTACTGATAATCCACATGATTAAAATTCATAAGATAGGTATTTGTCACAGTAACACTTAACTGACAAAGCAAGGACACTGGTCTCTTCCAAACTCATATAAGAACCACTTTACATCACAGACCTGCCTTCCAGCTCTGATGCACATGGCTGGGCTCGTGGCTGGGTGATGAAGCAATTGTGTCTTTTCCCATTAGGTCAGTGGGGAACTCGTTTACAAGGGAATAGTCAATTTTGAATCACAAATCATTAGAACTGGAAAGAATAATAGAAATCGTCTAGCCCCAGACTGTCATGTACTAGATACAGAAACAGATCTAGTGAATTGAACTCATTTACACAAGATAACACCATTAGTTAAAGCAGTAAGTCTTTCTAGGTGGTTAAGCCGAAGAAGTATTTTGAGCTGCACCAATCAGAGCCACTGGGGAGATCCCAGTTTAGAACATTTTACCATTTCTACCAACAGATTTTTACTGATGTCTCTGGCCTAAAACAAATGAAAATATCTAATCAATTAAAGGGAACAATGGGATCCCAACCACTTAACACTTATTCATAACACAAAAATCATATTGAGTTTATTCTGTACAGGGATTCCAAAGATTAAATCCTTAAGAAACCATTGACTATTCTCTTCAGGAACTCGAAAACTCATTTATCAAGAACTCAGGGGGCCTTCAGTACCACCACGGAGGACCATTCTTCTCATCTAATAATAGTGTCTGTATGCATCTATGAGTGGTGGTCCTGAAGATGCCATCAGCAAGACAGCTGACATCCAAGTGCATTCTTTGGAATGTATTGGCTTGATCATCAAGTTCAGTGGAGGACAACTTCACTTCTGGCTCCTCATGTAGGATTGGCAATGGATTATTGCTTCCTCTTGCAATTGTTCTTTTGCAAATACCATAGAGAAAGGTGAAAATGTTTCACAATGCCTGCCTGAGGTCATGGTAGCAATAACGGAGGCTCAGATCTGAAAATGGGTAAATCTGACTGCAAAGGCAACATGAGTATTTCTCTCTCTGACAACTGAGAAACTATGTTATGAGCTGCCAGTGAAATGGATGTGAGCAGTTTGACCCACAGTTTCATAAAGTTTCATTGGGCCTCTGAGGTCCTTTCTTCTTACTGGCTACCCATGTTACTTTTCTCATCTTTATAAAGTTTAGTTTTCTATATAACATACATTTGATGATGCTAAGTTTTGTCTTTAGTATAACTTTGCTGTCAAAACTGATAGAAATAAGCAAATGATGGAAAGAGAGAAGGTGGAATGGCCAGTGTCTTTTTTTCTCATAGTTCGAGAACAATCCAAGAGCAATGTATTATAAACCACCAGGAAGGCTTGGGCTCCTTGGACTTTTGATAGGTACTTAAGATTTTCCCACACATTGTCATGATTTGGATGTGGTTTATTCTCTAGAGGTTCACTTGCTAGAGACCTGGGAACTTTAAAAGGTGGGGCCTAATGGGCGTTCTTTAGGTCATGGGGAAGAGATTTAGGTAAATCTAATGGGTCCCTGAGAGAGCTCACATAAGAGAGAGTTGCCACAAAGGCCTGAGCCTGACTTTTGAATCTGGTGACAGAGTCTCTTATTCCCTTCATCATGCCATGCATGGTGCCAAGTCAACCATCCTTGGAGTTTTAACCTTTTAAACTGAGCCAAATCAATCTCTTGTGTTTATAAAGTTGCTCCGGTTCAGGTATTTTGTTATAGCAGTAAAATATGGACTACAACATTGATAGACATCAATTAGTTTTGCTACATCTCCCTGTCTACAGGAGGTGATATGGAAGGATGAGGAAGATGAGGACCTTCCGCCGCCATGCCGCTTCCAAGTTATCTTTGCCTACTGCTGGGGGGGGGGGTCTGCTTTCTAATGTCATCATTTTTCAGGTGATGTTCCAGCAAGAAATTATTATCTCCAAACTCTCCTCCTACATCATTTTCATTAGCCCCTGTAAATTAATCTGGTTCGGCTAAAGCTATTAACCGAGGTATGGCTGGCATCAAGAGTTCATCTTCTATCAGGTATCATGAGGTATTTGAGAAAAGCCCCTTTCAACAGAGGCCAATTTTGTTGCTATCACACTGATGTTCTCTCATCAGCTGATAGCTCTCTATTAGCCCATCAAGCCCAGTTTTTAATGGCCAAACCGTATCTGTGACTGCAATTCAATTTCCACTCCACACTTGTGATTCCTTTATACCTTGGAATTCTTTAAACCTGCTTGATTAGCTACCTGAGGCAAATGGCTCAGTCATTTTAAGTTTTATGAAACATCTGTGCACTTTGATCATAGGCCAGCCAGAGGAGAAAATGGCTCTGGAATCTTCCTCAAACCATTCAGCACAAAGCCTAATATCTACACGGACATGGAATCCTGCAGAAGAGAGAGAGAGATTTGGGCAAGCAAAAAGAACCAAACCTATGATTGGTCCCAGGATTTGATTAAAGTGGTGCCTTTTGAGAGAACCAAATGGAGTTAGGATTCCATGGCTTCCTACTCATGGTACCTATCTCCCAGGGGAGGCTCATTGTCAAGTGAAACAATTCAGTGTGTGTGTTTGTTCCTCCTTAGGGCAAATCTCAGTGGATTCACAATCATAGTAAAGGGGACATGCTTCTCCTTAATTCTTCTTCTTTATGGTTTTTTCTCCCTCCCTCTTACTTTTTCTTTCCCACCTACTCTGAATCGATTGGATTTTGAAAGCATTTGCAGAATATGTTTTCAGAGAGACTATGTTGGTTTGAGAAAGGAGAAGTTTTTGGCACTTGGGGACTGTCCTGGCACTCACAATCAGGACATCTGACTCCCTCCTTAGATGTGAACACAGAATGTGACACGCAGACATGTTAAACTTTGCTGTGATGGCCTCTGAGTGAAAAAGGAGTAATGAAGAGATTTTGGCTCATACTGCCAGAGGCTTCAGTGTATTATGCTAGGGAGGGTGTGCAGACTGCTACAGCTCACCTAATGGCAAGCAGAGGGCAAAGAGAAAAAAATGTCTTTACTACATGACTTTCTTTTATCTGAACTCCCAGCTTGATGGATGGTGATGACCACAGTCATGATGGGTCTTCCTCTTAGTTATTCCTCTTTAGAAATGCCTTCATAGACACTTCCAGAGAGGTGTGTTCCTAATCTCTCAGTCAAGACAATAGTTCAGACTAAGTGTTGGGCTCATACCACCACACGAGCTCATCCAAAATGAGACAAAGCAAGAAATACTTTTGTATGTAGATAAAAATAAGATCATGGGTTATATGCAAAACATCAAACACACTGTATATAGTGATGCACACTGTATATAGTAATGCATATACACACACAGACACACACAGACACACACACACACACACACACACACACACACACACACACACTGTCTTCTCTTGTCATAGGAAGTATTCCTACCTGTTTATAAATGACAGCTTGATTCTCATTCTAGTATTTCCTTCTAGTAAGGATGATACCCAATGATGTTCAAATGCCCAGCCTTGGGTATTTCCCCTTTTATGACAGCATACCTTTAGAACAAGCTCCTGGTTCCCCAGGCCCTGTCTCAAATTATCCAACCAAAGCCCAAAGGTTGTAACATTTTTTTTTCTATCATTCTCTTATGAAGTACCTGCCATCTTTATTCTCCTATGCTACAGTTAATAACTAATCAAACTTCTTTAACTATGGGTGTCTTCCTGTGCCAGAAGGTACCTGGCAAATGGGAAAAATAATCATCCTTAAAGTAGCAACTTACATGTTGGAAAGCTTTCTCAGTCATTATCTTAATGATGAAATGTGTGGGGAAGATGAGTGTTTATTATCCTACCTATTTTTCTAATTAGGAAATATGAGGGCTCATTCTGAAAGATACAAAGAAGTTAGTAGAGTCTACTTTGGGGTGTATCTCAGAGGGCTTGTCCAGAGAGAATTAACCAAAGGGAGGGGGGCTGCTTTGATTGCATCCCAGTATTACCCAATAGGATGGTAGTCCAGGTAGAATAAAATGGGAAGAAAGAGGATTACTGATGACATAGGCCTCTGTTTCTCTCTGCTTCTTGACTGCCAAGGGATGAGCTACCCTGCTCTACCACTCTCCCATTAACTTGGTGGGCTGCAACCAGAAGCCAAGCTTATTTTTCTTCTTTTCAATTATTTTGCTCAGACATTTTCTTATAAAAATAGAACATTGACTTCCATAGTAACGGAGACTATGTATGGGTATATGGATTGTGTAATTTAAAGCATCTACTACATATTAGAGTTAGGGTTCGAGTTGGGTATTCTTGATACATATTCAGAGTCCTACCCCTCATCTGTTGCTCATAGAATGAAGAAGTCCCTTACCTATTTGTTGTTTAGTGTGTCACCAATTAAGCATTGCAGGTGAACAGGGGATGAGATTGGTGATGGGCTGGTACCATCATTCTGGAAACATCTCTAATATCTTACAAGTACTCGAAGAAACAACTTCAACATTTTTCTAAGAGAAAATAGAGCTTAAACATTTTATACTTGAAAAAGAACTCAAATGAATGTTCAATTTAAGATTCAAAGCCAAGGAATTTGCAGTTCTTTGCTGCATCTGGCAGCAAGAGTAGTCTTCCAGCCCTCCCCTCAGAAGCCAGAATTTGGAGACACTGAGGGGGAGCCTAGAAGGCCTACTGACCCTACTGATGTCCATCCATCCTGAATTGAAGAATTTGAAGTAAGTACTTTGGGCTGGCATGCTGTCTGTCTTTTGGAGGCACTCAAGGCAAACTTGTCCTTGGGGCTCTGAGTGTCAGTGGGATAAGCCAGGGTTCTTGCTGATTCTAGAAGAATGAAATTCTGTACTTCTCCTAGTTGCCAATTTTTTCATTTGGTTCTAGGGTCCACTTACCTTTGTTGACCTTCGTTCTCTCTAGATCAGTCCTATTGTAGAGTCTAAACCAGACTCTTGAATCCTCTCTGACTCAGATAGTGCCACTGTGTTGTGGAGTTGGTATAATGATACTTATGTTAATTTGATCCCTCAAAATTGTATGGTAATCCATATGTCTGTATGTAAGATGCTGAGGGACCTTGCCCCCAGTTAGTTCTGATTGGTAAATAAAGTTGCCACCGTCAATAGCTAGGCAGGGAGACAGAGGCAGGACTTTTAGGATTCATGGGCAAAGAACCAAGAGAGACAGGGAGAAAGATAGAGTTTCCATGCCAAGAAAGGAGTAGCTGCCAGGCCTGAGAGCTGCAAAAGAGAGCATAGCAATCATGTAAGAGCCAAAAAAAGAACAGCCCCAGGTTCCCCGTCCTGCCCCAACTGGGTCTAGGGCAACAATGATGGAATATAAAGTTTAGTAAGTAATAACTCAGGAATATCAGAGGGGAAGTGCTAGCCAAGTGGAGGTTTGGGAGTGGCCCAACCATGGAGCTGTTTAAGGCATATTAAAATATAAGTCTCTCTCTGTGTGTCTGTCTCTCTGTCTCTGTCTCTCTGTCTCTCTGTCTCTCTGTCTCTCTCTCTCTCTCTCTGTCTCTCTCTGTCTCTCTCTGTCTCTCTCTCTCTCTCTATTTAATTTGGGAACCTAGAATATTGGGTCGGGAAGCAAGTAATGCTTCACAGATACCAGGTCGACTAGAGAAGAAATTAATTGGCAACTGCAACATCACCAAGAGACACAAAGTAGAGGGCTCTACCAATCTCAGAATCAAAGGTGTACTCTAGGCTATTCCAGAATTCAAACTTTACTTTGGCATTTCTACTGATCATAAAGAGCTATGCACCCTTGCAAGCTGACACTTTGCATACACAAGAACTTTTCACCAGATCTGCTCACACATAAAGGCATAGTCTCCTTTCACACCTGGTATTCATCCAGACACATATTGTAGTGCTGATGCTACATGTAACTACAGCAAATAAATCAGGGCAAAAGTTTCAAGGGTTACATGAGTTGACAAATTATGTATTCTCATGTTATTTTAATATGCACAGCATGGGTATAAACTACTTATGCATATAGCTCTTGCTTGCTACTAAAACCAAACAACAATTCAATAACTACTTAATATAAAGTCAATATAAATGTACCAAACCATATAGTTCAAATTAGCAGATCAATTCAACGCTACGGCAAGTGCTGTGTACTGAAACAATGTTACTGCTCACAGGGAAAACAGCTCATAAACCCATTCTACTCAGGTTTTGTTTATGGGCTGAATTGCCTTCCAAACAGATGTGCTGAAACACTATCCTCTTTTACTTATGAATCTGACCATATATGGAGTCTTTGCCAATGTCATCAAGTTAAATGAGGTGATCAGGTTGGGACCTACCCAGCATGACTGTTCTTGTAATATTGGAGGGACATAAACAGAAGCTATGTAATGATAGAGACAGAGACTGGAGAGACACTTATGCAAGACACAGAATGCCTAGGGTTAATGGCCACAACAAGAAGCTAGAGAAAGTCTCAGCGGTAGTATTGCCGTGGTTTTAGGTTCCCTACCCTTCAGGACTACAAGCAAATGAGTTGTTTAGTTTGTCGCTCAATATCACAGCAGCTCTGGCAAGTGAATGTGGGTCTTTAGATGTTGACATAACCATGCCATTTGGGGTATGTGATGGATTAAAATTTCCAGAAGGTTTTTGGTAGACTAACCAGTGCCAACCCTCTTTTTATCAAGTTCTCTGTGAGCAACTGGCCTTTGAGGGTATCAACCCTGCCAAGTCAGTCTCAGTTTTTTTCCCCATATTTATGGCAATCAAATACTCATCACACCTGAGTAAAACAAGCCTCAAGGGTGAAGGTGAAGATGCTCTCTCTTTCTCATTAGCCCTGAATTCAAAACTTCATTTAAGTTATCATGGAGAACTCATGGAGGCTTCTCTATCCATGGATTCTGATCTAAGGAGCAAGACCTTCCAGACTATGTTCATTTCCTGTTCCCTTTCACCTTTCCTGATTCTGTCTTCTGCTTTTTGGCTCCTGGTTGGTAACTCATAGGTCAACAGCTTACGACTCTAATAGTCAACTATGGACTTCTACTTTCTACCAGGCTTGACCCATCTTGTCCGTTAAAAGCACTTGGCAACTTGTCTTTCTCTGGTTCTTTGGCAAGAGCTACAGAGTAGGTGTCTTCCTGTTAGAGCCCAACATAACTAGAAGGGATTCTGTTTCCTCATCAGGATAAGAAATATTCAGGAATAAGGCAGGCATGTAGGAGCCCTGGAAGCCTGATAGGTAGGTACATGATTCCCAGGTCAGCTCCATAATTTTATCAGGTCTCCCTGTGCCCTGAGCAGACAGGAAAGTGATAATGTATTTCTAGGTCTTGGGGAATGGGCTATTTTACAACCTACTGAAAATACATCAGTATTTTAATAGCCAGCGAAATCACAGCCCTGTAAAACATGTGAATATCAGCTCCAAACTAGGAACCATAGAAAAGCCCATTAGGAGCTTTCCAAGACGTGAGCTGGCTAGGTGTTTCTGAAGACATTGATGTGAGGATTATGGGTGTACTGAGCTTCAGAAGGCATGACATCCTTCCAGACATTGTCAGAAACAGAAATATCTCTCCTTCCTCTGCAGCTCAGCCACGCCCCTCTGTTCCATCCATCTGGGCCCATTGTGAAGCTAGTAAAACCTTATAGTCACAGGAAAGAAACCAACTTTTAGTTATGCTGTCTTACAGAGGCACAAATCATTTGCAAACAAGCTAAATTAACACTAATTGAGAAGCAGATGTCCGACTTCTTCTCTGGAACTCACTGGTTCATCATTCAAGTCTCTGCAGTAAGCAGTCTCCTAGGTACACTGAAGCATACCTAAGATCACTAACGACAAACCCAAACTGTGCCTTCCCTCCCTCTCCTCTGGCAGGCATTTCTTCCGCCTCCATTATAATCCTCATGATAATGCCACTTGACCAGTAAATAGAGCATCTGTCGGAAGAATGCATCGAATCCGAAAACCTTATGTACTAGGAGCTTTGGGGTGTTAATTACTCAAATTACCCATCAACACCATTGTTACTTTCGGTCCTCTGATAAATTTTAAAAAATGTTGAGTCTTCTAAGCATGAATACAGTTACACCAGAAATTTTTCTATAAATATGGATGGGAATCCTGGTTTCTCCATAGTAGCCAACTCTCTCGACCACTGTCTCCAAGGCAGTGTCGTGTATCTGGGAGTCATGAGTCTAGGTTTTATACCTGCTAACTATTTTGATCAATGTAGAAATGGGCATAGTATTCGTTTTTCAGGTCAGGTTGGTGTAAGGTGTAAAATGGTAAGATTAAAAACAAACCTAGACGCTAAGCATAGGCAAAAAGCCTGTGTGATGAAGTCAGCACTGGACTGGACATCAGAAGACCCGGGTTTCAGTCCTGCCTCCCTTGCTGTCTGAACTTGCAATCACAAAGGCCTTAAGCTCCTGGGTTTCAATTTGTTTGTTTGTAAAAGGGCAATGTTGGTCGAGTCATTTGCAGTGTTCCTTCGAGGTCAAAAACTTGTCTGAAGCTAACTCAAAAATGAACTAGACGAAGAAGGACTTTACCAGCAGCTTGGTTTTGTTTGTTTGTTTGTTTGTTTGTTTGTTTTTTTAACATGTGGGAGCTGCAGAATGGCAGCAGTGTGGGGAGCCTAGGGCTGATTCCTAAAGGGACAACTGTGAAGTGAACCCTGAGAGGACACAGTCCTGACTGACACTGGGCAGCTGAGGCAGTGCTTCCCCATGCTTGTGGCATTTTAATTGCCTTTTTTTCTTCTTGTTCTTCCCTCCTTTCTCCTCTCTTGCCTCTTCTGCCCTGCCACTGACTTAGATGCTTACTTCTTTGCCCAGAGGCCTGCTGAAATGGTCGAGAATGGGCCAGTTTCCCAAGGTCAGCATTTCCACTGGCTCATTCCCAGGCCTTGGTATGGATGGAGAACGTCTGATAATCAGAGCATTTTTGGTAGTGATGGAAGTAACTGATGGTGAGTCAGGAAGTAGAGGTGGATGTTCAGCTTTGTAGGCACAGGAAGACCTTATGCTGTAGGCACTCTGGGATGTTTGAACCTAAGGATCATCATGCTGATGATAACTCCATGCACAGTCAGGCTGTTCTCCCAAAGGGCACTCTGAACTTTTCTAGATGTAATCCCATTTCTCTTTCCATCGCTCTGAGGGGGCTGTTCTCAGTCAGGCCTAGTTTGCAGACAGAGAAACTGAGGCATAGAAAGTCATATCAGGAACTGGAATGATTCTGCCACTTCCTCAGTTGCTTATGTTAAACACACACACTGCAGTAAAGACCAGTGTGATTGCCATCGCCTTCCTTATTTGCTGGCCAGAGCAGCTCTGGGATGGAGAAGATCTGGGCAGGCTGATGGACTGGACATGTCACCCAAAGCTCCAGCTCCACAGAGCCCCCTGCCTATCATTGTTTGACTTCAGATCATTGGAGCTTGAAGGCAGACTCATGAGGGAACTTGGGGAATGTGGGAGGATCCTGGCTAGAGTAAGACACAAGGCAGGCCGACGAGAGCACCTGAACAAACTGAAGGTCATCTTGGTACTTTTGACCTCCTCAAGAAAGTGTGTGTTTTCCTGGGGATCTTGGATGTTGTGGCTGTGTCAGCCCTTGGTTGTCTGGCTTGGGTGTTTGTCAGGGAGCAGATGAACAGGGTACATCCAGGAGATCTCAAAGGACTAGGTGAGAAAATTCAGTGCTACATCATAGCTTTCCTCTAGATGACCAAACCAGTGATTTTAGGCTCATCCTATACATTGGGGGTGAATCACTAAGCACATTTGCTTTTATGGGGCCCTTCATCCCAAACCATTAAAAATCACATTGACCACTACCACATTTGTAGTAAGAAAAATATATTAGAGTTATATATTAGGCTAATTGAATAATTTTTATTCAGACTAAAGGCTTCCTGCTTTTTGTGTGTGATCTTATAAGAAATTAGTTTACTGAGACTTACAGTGAGCCCAAAGCACTGGGTCTTCTTCCTTACGGATATGTGGGCTCTGAAAGCATATTCTGTATTTGAATTTTGCTGGCTGCAGAAGCCCTCCCTTCAGCCCAAGTGTCTAGGCAAGACTCACCCCAAATGTACAGGATCATCCTCAAGACCTTGGTTTGACCATCTAGAAAGCATAGAGGTGTGTAACTACAAAAACTGTAGAATATTAGGGTGGCTCAGGTTAAGGCCTCAAAGATAAAAGAAGCAGGCTCAGCTTTGCTCCAAGCCCAAGTTTGTCTCCTGCTTCCCAGAGTCCTCCTTCTGCTTGTTAAGCAACAGTCCCCAGGCCAGGGGTGATACATACTAGCAGCCTTTATGTGGATCTTAGCAAATGTGAATGTTCATAATTAGACAAGGGCGGTTCTGTGAAGGCAGATCACAGGCAGAGAAGCCCCAAAATAAAATTACTTCCTGCAGTGGGAAAGGTTCCACTGAGATGCAGAGAGGGGAAAAAAAAAAGAAAGAAAGAAAGAAAAAAAACCTCTCAGAGGATTAATGTTCTAGTAAACTGTAAGCTGCTTATATTCTCACCCCATTACCATAATTTTCTCATAACTGCTGCAAGTGATAAAAAGACACTTGCTTAGGGCCAGCTGCATCGCAGACTGAGTGATGCTGTCTCTGTGACACCAGGGGGTTCCTTCACACCACCTCCCCAAATCAGTGCGATGTTGAAAGAGGCTGGATTAACAGTCAATGGGGGATGTGTTGCCTCTTGTCCAGGTAACTCTGGATCAGTTCCCAGAGCATCAAATCTCCAAGGTCTGAGTGACCTAGAATAGTCTTGGGTTTGCATCTAGCCATGGCCATTTACTATGTGAGAGCCAGCAAGTCACTTAACCTCCGTAATTCCCTTCCTAGATCCCAATTCATTGCACACACACAAGATTTTGTGGTTTAACAGCATGATCTAGGGATACAAATAGATTCAGTTTATGAATAGTTGAGCACACTCCTATGCTTGAAACACTTTCCCACAGCCCTCCACTCTTAAACCTCCTTGTATCTTTGTATCTCAGAATAGGTGGAAGAGAGATCTTCTCAGAATCTTCTCAGATCTTCTCAGATCTTCTCAGAAGCTCGCTCTTGGCTCTCCCAGCCACTTGCCTGTCACCAGCAAGATCCCCAAGCTGGGCTGCAGTACAATGGCTGTAGATTACACTAATTTGTTTTTATTTGATGTAGTTGAAATTAAGGCTTTTTGAAAGCACTATGCAAATTTATGTAAATGATCCCATTTCATGCAAAATGAAGTGCTCTTAGTGTGCCTGTACTGGCTTAGAGAAATCTGGTGGCCAAAGACTGGTTATATCATCTTAAGAACCAGAAGGAAAAAAAATATTTTAAACTTCAGTTACCCCTCCAGTTTGAAAAAAAAAAAAAAAAAAAAAAAAAAAAAAAGACAGATGCTGAGAAACTAAGGGCTTACTGCCAGAGTTTATCACTTCTACTTTTATTCTATGGTTTTGGTCTTCACCAGGGTATCTGACACCAGTTAAGCAAATCCCCCAACCACTGATCATTCAGCAGTCATTGCACATATCCTAGAAGAGGAGGAAGGTCTGAGACCTTCTTTACAGACCTCCCTGGTAGCCAGGAGAGAAAACATTACTCTCTGTGCCAACATGCATGGACGGAACCTGATGCCATTTTACGTGGTCTTAATACGTCTTAATATGTGGTCTGAGAAAGGCACTTAAAACCCTCCACAGCCTTCCACCCTGAACCTTTCTCTCTTGCCCTCTTCTCGATATCTCTGCCTTCCCAGGAGTATGTTTGCACTATTCAGCATCCTTCTAAACATGCCTGGAAATTTTATCCCTTACTCTTCTTTTATAAGTATGACCTTAGATAAACACTATAGAGGGGGCACTAAATTTCTGGGACAAGACCATTTCCTTCCAGGAAATAAACATTACAAAGAACATACTTCTGTGGTACATAGCCATCCTTTGGATGACAATGAGTGGGAGACCAGATATATGTATTACCTGACCTTGAGTACGGAAGTGAATAACCTAGAGCCCAAGTGGGGAATTCTTTTTTTTTTTTTTTTGGTTTTTCGAGACAGGGTTTCTCTGTGTAGCTCTGGCTGTCCTGGAACTCACTCTGTAGACTAGGCTGGCCTCGAACTCAGAAATCCACCTGCCTCTGCCTCCTAAGTGCTAGGATTAATGGCTTGTGCCACCACTGCCTGGCAGGTGGGGCGTTCTTAACCCTGTACCCTAAAACTTTTGGGGAGACCTGAGCCATATTTACATTCAGACTCAACTCCAATTGGTTTCCTGACATCCCAGAGATTAGGCTCAGGTAGTAATACTTTGAATGAATCAGGTAGAGCCAGGCTGCAGAGAGGTAAGACTAGGTAAGGTAAGTCTTTCTCTGAATCACCATCTCTTCTGTGCCTTCTGACTCAGTCACCAAGACACACTCCATTTGGTTCATCCCAGTGGTGATAGCACATCTGAGGCCTGGGAAGATCCCTTTCTGTGTTGAGGAAGCAAGAGGGACCAAAGCTTCTCTTATCTCTGGTAAGCACCAGGATGCTTGCTGCCATTCATTTGTACCAGGCAAACACTGGGTGTGGCGACACCATCCTCTGCAATCCTAGCACTTGGCAAGATGAGGCAGGAGGCTAGAGAGGTTGAGGTCACCTAAAACCACAGAGTGTTCCAGAGGAGCCTTGGGATACACAGGGAGACCCTATCTCAGATAAACGAACCCCTAAACATTAGCAGTAGGTGATGATTTGAAGTGTAGTGATTTCTTGAAATCTCTGACAGGTAAAACAACCTGTGGGGAGAAGGAAGTTGCAGAGGAGAGGGATTCTGTAGGGAAGAGAGATGATGCTAGGTAGAGGAATGCTTTAGGGGAGCGGGATGCTACGGGTACAAGGAAGCTACATGGGTGGGCAGCATTCATACTAAGTCACCATGGTACCCAGGTAGGATGAGAACAGAGAATCCAGGCAGAATACATCTACTGACATATGGAGCTTTTGTCAGGTTGGGGAATTATTTTGAGCAGAATAATAGTAACTGTAGGAGAAGAGGAAATATCCCTCAAGTTTTTATTATAATGCAGTTGAAGAAGAGTGCCCAAATGAAGGAACTATAATAGATTTGGTCCTGGCTTGCTGAGCGCAAATAAGAGAAAGATGTAGAAAACAGCCCCATTCTCTCCAGAGTCCATTTCTATTAGGACATGGCATGATTCAGTGGTACCTTTGGGATAAAGAGTGTGGCTGGGATGATTCAAAAGGGTCTCACCTTGACCCCAGATGGCCACTTTAAACCTCCAGTTCAATGCCAGGTAAGTTTCTGGCTCTGTTTTTTTGCCCAGAAACCTCCCACACACTTTATCTTTGGAATGACAAGCTTAGCAACACTCCCTACCACCACCACACACACATACACACATATACGCACACATACACACTTTTCTCACTCATTGTTACTTAAACGTGTATGAATTTGGGGGCAAAAGTACATTGCTTCATGGAGGGGGATGCTGTGAGAAAGAGAGAGGCTGTGGGGGGAAGGATTCTGTGGAGAGAAGGATGCTGTATGGGGAGGGATGTTGTATAGGGAGAGAAATGCTTTAGGGGAGAGAGACCCTGTGGGGAGAGGGATGCTTTAGGAAGCAGGATGATACTTTTGGTACAGTTTTGTAATTGATTAGGTAAAGAGACAAATAAACAAAAAGTACAGAGGATTCAAACTCTCTTTTTAAATGACAAAGGAGAGAAACAAATTTGGTTTCTTGCATTACTGTTTTCTTTATAAATTTAAGGCCAGATGTAGCAATTTATCATGTATTATTCTTTCCTGTGGCGCTGGCTTTTTCAAAGTTGTATCATACGGACTTTTTTTTTTTTTTCCTTTTGTGTCTTTCAGCTAACAGACACAGTTTGAATCAAATCCCCAACAAAGACAGGAGGCTTGGAGCCTGCTTATTTGCTGAAACTGCTGGAAACCCTTTTTGATTTTGGGGGAGCCACAGAGGGTGCCTGAGCTTCTGCAGATCTCAGGCACAAGAGGCAGCGATTTCCCAGGCAAGCTGATTTGTTTTTGCCGGTAATGTGAGTTAATTTGCAATTTTCTTTTCCTTTTAACAGTCTTGAAATCAGGTGTTGAGCTTCAGTAAAGGATGTGTGGAGGTATGCTAAGCCAGAGGGTGTGTGCTTGCTTCTTTCCACTCTGGGGAAGGCCGGCTGGCCGTGCATCATTTTTTACAGCTGTATTTGCACAGGTGGGGAAATAACAGTGTCATCTTGGAACGGCAGACACAATGATATACGTGCTTGGGGGCATCTATAGAGCACAGTGAATCATGCAGCCTGCGAGTCAGCCACACTATAAGTCAATCCACGGTTCCCACCAAAAGCTCCATAGGTAAGTGGGGAGGCAGCCTTCAGATCACTTTGGAAGATGAAAAATATCCCCATATATATTCAGACCAATAAAGGAGCCGTGTGGGCGAATAAAAGCAAATTTTGAAATCAGAGTCTCAAAGTTGGAAGGAACCTAGACCAGCCCTATCTCCAAGCTTCCAGGAGTCAGGAGTCAGGGCATCCTTGCATATTCTTAAGGTCACATAGCTCAAAGATGTTGTAAGCTGGTTCTTTCCGCTTTACCTAAGGGGCTTAATCTGTCCTGATTTCTCAGTGTCCAGGCTGTTAAAACAAAACTGGGGCCAGTGGCATGGCTCAATGTACAGGCATTTGCAACAAAATCCCGGAAACCTTAGTTCCCTCCTTAGAACCTACACTGGAAGGAGAGAAGTGACTCCTAAAAGTTTTCATTTGATAGCCACATGGATGCCATGCCACCCCCTACATGCACACATACATACCATACACATGTGCATACATATAATAATGAATAAAAGACTTAAAGCCAAACTGAATCAAATCTGCTTTTGGTTAACAAAATCATAGCAACTAGTGTTTGAGCCCAGTTCTACCCACTGTTGCATAAGGACAAAACCAGTTTTCCTCTGCATGAAAACAATAGCTGCAGAAAGCTGCTCTATGCCACGTCCTGCAGTCAATGCATGTGTTCCCTCATTAGGCAAACATATAGGAAGTGCATACCATCCAGTTCTCTCCACTATTGCATAAAGGGCAAAACCAATCTCTGTATAACAACCAGCCCAGTAGTTCCTTACAGAAACTTCATTCACAAGAGTCTTCTGTCTCAAAACCCTCCTCTGCTATGCACAGGCACAGGTAGCCAACTGAAATCTTCAAGACTTACTTTTTTAAAAAGCATCTGTCGTTAGTCTGACATATTTGGAAGAAAGGGGCTGTGTCAAATTGTGAAAGCTCCTCACTTGTGTGGAATGGAAGAAAAGTCTGTAATTATCACGCTCTGGACTCCCAGTGTGCCTGTGAATTGGGAATGCCGGTCTCCCAGAAGGGCTAATGGCATGTCTACCTGTGGATGGTGATCCTGCCTGGGCCTATCATTGGAGACACAGAAACGGGAAAGGCTGGAGTTGGAAACAGATGACAGCAAACAAAACCCAAAGGCGAAGAGGAGAACAGTGCCACCTGCCTACTCCAGCCAGGATAAGTGTGTTTCTATGACCTCAGTGGAGTAATATACTTAACCTCTCTTCATCTGTTGTCTTCAGGCCACATTGGTTAAGGAACAAGCCTATGGGATGTTGAGTTCAGGACCCTGGCTTAAAGCCCTTAGGTATTTTACCCATGTCCTTGAGGATGCTGTTCACACCTTCTGAGACTTCATAATTTCATCTGTGAAATGACTCTTTGGTAATGACTTCAATTCAGAGTGTTATGAGAATATTTGTGGTCCCCCAAGGGGCCCAGGCTGTGAGGAGGGTCAGACCAGTTAACTGTGGTTATTCCAGAATGCTTGGCTGAGACCCACAGGGTCGGTGGAAGCCACTCCCAGATATGTCAAGATGAAGGATAAATGGCAAAGGGTAGGCAGATTAAGTCTGGCAAATCAGCAGGAAAGAGGGTGGAGGAATAATTTTTCAAGCCTATCTTAAGTTGATAAGAAAAAGAAATCTGTGGATGGAAGAATGTGTCACTGTCCTTTACATCTACAAATTCAGGAAGGCAGGAGAAGACTTATCAGAGAGGATTTTTTTCTTTCTCTATTTGCAGGGCTATAGCTGATAACTGACGAGAAGGAGAACCCCAGGAGGGGTGTCCAGGCCAGGGGGTGTCACTGACCACCTTCTTCATGATACCTTCTGGTCCCCACTCCTGATGTACTCAGTTGGAAGCTCTGGTGTTGGAACTCAGGACTCAGCATCGGAAGCTATCCAGGGGAGTTTTTATGAGTGACGTTTAGAAACTTGCCACCAGGGAGAATTAACATCCATAAAGACCATTTTTTTTTTTTTTAAATCAAGTAGTATAATCCAATCCTGCAGGACTAATGGATTCTCATTATAAGTAATAAGCTTATATTTTTGAATTTCAAGCCTTTTCCTTTTTGTAAAGACAAGGTCTTTAGCCCAGGCTGGCTTTGAACTCACTGTGCAGCCAAGAATGAACTTTACCTTCCAAGAGCTGGAATTCCAAGCACTGGCCACCACCTGGGGATTGAACCAGAAGCTCAGACACACCAGGTAAACAATCTGCCAATGGAACCATGCCCGCAGCCTCTCAAGGCTACTTTGGAATGCTATATTCCATGCAGCTTTGTCTTCATGTGTCTGAAAATGCTTTTGGATTTGAGAAAAATATACACTGGAACAGGACCAGCCTCGGAATCTGCTCCATTGCAAACAGACTCAGTCTCCCTGCCCAGTGCCCATGAATCTTTCACTCCTTTTTCTATTTGTACCCAGACACAACATCCCCTCACACAGTGCAGACACACCAAGCCTTTCTGAAGTACAGTTCTGATTATCCGATGCCTTTGGTAAACCCCCTCGACATCCACCTCTCAGATAAAAAGTCTTCAGCTTGGCTCCAAGGCCCCTTCGTGCTGTGTCTGCTAGGATTGCCCTCACATTCCCCGGCACACAGCCAGATGCCAGGTAATCCAGACTGTTTGCCGGTTTCATCATGTGCTTGCTGCCTGCAAAGCCTCAGCTCAGACTAAGCTTTCATCAGGCACAACTTCTTTCTCTCAGTTCAGAGACACTGTACCTCTCTACCCTCACAGCTGAGCACACTTGACCATGGAGACTTTCTTGATATAATTGTCAGCTGAGTCATCTGATGCCTACAGCAATTTTTTTCTGGGTCCTGACAATGCTTCATTTTCCTTTCCTTCATTTTAAGTTAAAAAAAAAAAAAAAAAAAAAAAAAAAAACTTTTTGAGTTAGCATGCGGAGAAATTGGTTCCAGGGTAGCATCTTCATGCATGTGTGTCATCCATTCCATTTCCCAGTGCTCTCCCCAGTACACCCTGCTTACAGGGGGTCTATCCCTTACCCCTTCTTAGCATGTATGTTCTATTATCTCTCCATTGCCCATCTTCCATGAGATTTATTCCTATTTCATGATCCCCTTTCTGGCCTTGTGGCCTGTACATGGATACATAACAATTTTAAAAAGTGAGCTCTGCAGTGACAGAAAATATGTAGTTTTTGCCCTTTTGAGTCTGGCTTATGCTGTTTAACATAAAGATTCCTAGTTCTATTCATGTTCCTGCAAATGTTGTATATCATTTCTTTTCAAGGCTTCATAGAATTCCACCTGTTGTTTTCTTTATCCATTCATCTGTTGATGGCCATCCAGGCTGGTTCTATGTCTTGGCTATAAAATAATCAATAAAAATGGATGTGCAGAATACTTATTCAAGGGTGATATTGGTGGTCATATGGCTTCATGGTTTTAGATCTGTGAGGACCCTCCATATTGATTTCCAAAGTGCTGTGTTAGTTTGCATTGCCACAAGCACCAAGTAAGGGCTCCAATTTCTCCGAATCTGTGCCAGCACTTGTTGTTATTTGTTTTCTAGGTGATGTCAGTTGCTATTCTAACTGGGACAAGATTAAATCTGAAAGCAGTTTAACTTTGCATTTCATCAGTGGTCTATGGATATTGAACACTTGCTAGAGTATTTTATTGGTCATTTGGATTTCTTCTTTTGAGAACTGTCTACTCAACTCAAGAACCTAATTTATTGATTAGATGACTTAGTGTTTGAGAGTTTATTTTACAATTCCTTATATCTGCTGGATGTTAACCCCTCACTGATAGGTAGTTTATGAAGACATTTTCCCCTACTTTCATGTTTCACATTGGAGACCTGTGCTGTGCATGGCTTCTTGCTTCCACGTTATTCCATCAAATCCCCTCTTGGGATTATTTCCCAAGTCTCTTTTAGAACTATCTGCCTACATCATGTGTCTTGAAGCATTTTTCCATGTTTCCCTCTAGTAGTTTCAAAGTTTCAAGTCTTACATTTATTTGGCTTTTGATCCACTCTGGATTGATTCTCACTCACAGTGTGTGACAAGGATCCACTTTCATTCTTTTGTGCATGGAGCTCACCTTTCCCACTGCACCATTTGTGAAAGAGACTCCCGTTTCCCCAGTGTTTCTGATTCTCTTGCCAAATCTAGGTAACCTCCTTCTCTCTGGCCCCCTTCTATCATAGAGTCCATGACTCTTAACACTTGCTGCCTAGAATTGTACTAACTCACACATTGATTCACTAATCTTGAAGTTACCAGGGAATGAGGGTCATAACTCACTTAGCTGTATATCTCACATAGAAACTAACATAAGGAAGGCCTTGTGTGGCCTACAGATATTCCCAACAGCAATGACTAGTAGACTTTGTGTGGCCTACAGATATACCCAACAGTAGACTAGTAGACCTGCAGTAATAGATAGGTTTTGTAGCTATGATGGTCCATAGGGTAGCCATTAGCCACACAGTGACTATCAGACACTTAAAGTTATAGCTTAAGGGTCTGAATTTTAAACCATAACTTGATCTGAATCCAAATTCATAGTAAAAT
Organism: Arvicanthis niloticus; assembly: GCF_011762505.2. Lineage (NCBI taxonomy): Eukaryota > Metazoa > Chordata > Mammalia > Rodentia > Muridae > Arvicanthis > Arvicanthis niloticus. The sequence continues at coordinate 58,642,667 of NC_047668.1, read as the reverse complement.
AGCAGGCATGGCTAGTGACTAGCCTGCTGGGCAGGGCAGACAGAGGACACAGCTAGAGGAAGAAGTTGCACAGAAGACTTTGTGGCTCCTTATCCTCTCTGAGGAGTTCACTTGCCGGGGGCTCCCCACGATCTGCATCCTTATCTGCTGCAGGCTTGCCCTTATTCACTTCACGTCAGCTCTGCCTGACTGACTTCCTTTCCTCAGATATGCCTTGCTCACTTGGGCTTCTCGGCCTCTGCTCTTGCAGCATGCTTCACCTGGAACATTTTTTCTCTCAGACATCACTCCAGCTTTTTTGTTTTAATTGTCATTCGGGTCTCATCTCAAATGTCACTCTCTAAGAGAAAGCATTCCTGGTGTGCCTTCTAAGGAACACCTCTGTCTTCTCCCTCTCTACTTCTGACACCACCTGTAGCACACGCTCATTAAGTAAAATCATCTATTTTATCTTATCGCCTTATCGTCTAACTCTAATTAAAGGTAAACTTCATAAGTGAGGAAATACCCTCCCCCAAACCATCATGTAATAAAACAAGGAGATAAACACAAGAAGCAGGGTATTGGGTAGTCTTAAAACACTTCCACTCACAAAACAGGTTGATTATAAAAAGGAAAACAGCAACTTTGCCAGGGAAGAGAAATCCATCCAACCACTCACTTTGTTAGTTGCCATCAAGTACAGCCTAGCCTGGTAACATCTTCAGTAATCACACTCTTGAACATCAGGTGTCATCTTGATCTATAGCACTGAGGTCATCTTGGTTCTGTGGCCTTATCCCACCTCAGGATCTCAGTTTAATAAGAAGAGCATTTTAGATAAACCCAGACGAGACCACAAAGGCAGCTCTGACCCCACCAAGGATGCAAATTATTTGTCCTTCTATTTCCAAATTCCAGCACTCATGACATTCTAAATGTTTGATTAAATTTAAGTAGCTCCTAACTTAAATTAAACACGATGGTTGTGTTAACACAGGAAGTGCTTCTTCAAAGAGCAGCTTCTTATGGGAGGGTCACCATCATTGGCTGCCTACAGGAACTGAAGTAAGGGCTTGCTGAAGGGCTCCAGTCTCAGACTGGAAAAACTGGTTAGTTCACTGAAACATGATCCATCCTGGATGACCTATGGGAGTGAATTGTCTTTCAACCTCAAGAGCTCTACAATGATCTGCTGTCTTGTCCTACAAATACTAGGATGCAAGAGGGGCTCAAACTTTGGCTGCCTCTCCAGTATGGAACAGCAAATCTCATTAGTAAATAATATCTTAATTCCATATATCAAGTGCTCAGTATGTGCCCATTTTTTGGTGACATATATCATTAGTTATTTATAATATAAACTATGTAAGGTTAGGTTAATATTTACTTTATAGATGATGAAACTAAGGTTCAGGGAAGTCAAAACACTGGTCCTAACTTACACATCACTAAAGACATGACACAAGGACCCCAGACTGACTGTGAGTCATCCAAAGAACTTGCAAAGGGGCTTTCATAGTAACAGATTTAACTCTACATTTCTTTGACCCATCTTGCAAGCAGCCAATAAACATCTGCAACACTAAGCATTGGCTACACTTGTTCCTGGTTGTGGTTATGATCTTCCCTGAAAAGGGCTGAAGCAGGTGACTGGCTAGAGCAGTGTGTAAAAACTCAAGGGGTATTGCCACCAGATCATGGTTCCCATATGATTTTGTGGAGTCAGTCAGGGCATTTGTTTGTTGAGTCTTAGCTGTGTGACTTGTCAAATGATGTGACATAAAACCCTTCTGATATTCCAGTAATGCTCCTTGGTAGGTGTTAAGTCTGGTCACCTGTTGGGAGATTCCTGTTTTCCTATTTGCCATGGACAGATATTTTTTGTCTGAAATATGTGCCATGCCAGTTATATCAGCCTGCCAGCCCTCTCTTCTTTTTGTTTTCTTTGCTTTCATTGCTTCTATTTCTGTCCATGCCTCTCTTTCACTGTCATGTTTCAAATAAGACTGTTCTGTTAGCTTTACCATCAAAGCAATCTAACTGGATGCACAGGTGAACACGCACAATGGCCCCAGGGAGGACTTTCTTATAGATACAAGAAAGAAAAGTTCCAAAACACTCAATTGACCAAGAAACTTCAGAGAAACTGGAATCCAGAGCTTCTATTGATAATTTTAGAATGTAAAGTTCTGAGCTGTGCTCTTGACCAGACAATGATTTGACAAAAATGGCTTTCCTATCCTTGGGTAGCTCTTAGAAACTAGAACAAACTTGAAGACGTTCCTTTCTCAAACAGGTTTCCTCCAATGTGGTTTTTCCAGTGGCCCTACATACCTGAAATTGTAGTGATGCAAGAAGCCTTCAAGTAATATTTGAAAGCTCAAGAGCTCTTGATTGAGCTTCTTTGGCTCATCAACAAACTGGTGTTCATAGTTTGCCCGTTGTCATAGTTACCTGGCAGGAAGAGTGACAACTAAGGCATTTGCCTTTGTGGGACTGGCCTGTGGGCATGTCTGTGGGGGAGTTGATTGACATAGAAAAGAAAGCCAGTAATCAGAATTCCTTCATGATCTCTGCCTTACTTCCTGCCTTGAGTTTCTGCTCTGGTTTCCTTCACTGATGGCCTATGGCTCGGTAGTGTAAGCTACAATAAACCCTTTATTTCTCCAAGTTGTTTTTTGGTTGGTGACTAATCACAGCAATATAGAAACAAACCAGAACAGAAGTTGGTTCCAGGAGTGAGGTATTACTGTAACAGGCTTGACCATCTTGTTTTGGGAAGGACTTTGGAAGAATTTGGAATTTTGATTTGGGAAAGCCATTGGATGCTCAGAGCATTAATGAATTTCGGGGACTTAGAAAATAGTTCTGAGATAATGTAGACAATGGAGCCCTCTGGCTTGTAAAAATTCAGACTGAAGTTTGAGAGTCCTTTAAACACTCCGTTATAACTTGATATTTTGAATTAAGAATCTGTAGTTTCTGGTCAGCTGGGGCCAAACAATCAGCTCTCAGTAACAGAGCAATACTACTCTAGTGCTTTCTTTACTGGTACAACTAATGCTACTTAGCTGGGTGAAAAAAATCAGTCTTGAATAACAGGAGATCAGCATCATTGAAGTGAACTCTCATAGGAGATACCAGAACTGTAGCATGATTGCCAAAGACAAAGGCATCTATGAAATGGAGGCAGCCTGAGTCTTTGAGACGAGCTATGTGTGTTGTAGACGGCAGAGCTGGAGAAGTAGAATTGTCCAATGACTTTAAGGCCCAGAAGAATTTGGGTGAGTCCCAGAAGTCAGACATCGAACTACAGGATTTTAGTTACAATGTTAAACTTTGGTTTTGCTTAAGTGTTGTTGTTTTTATGCTCTGGTTTTTCCCACTTGGAATAATAAAGTATTTAGCTTTTAAAAATAATTTTACAGGAGGTCATGGTTAAAAGCCTTAATATCCTAAAGAGAGATTGAAATTTTAAGCCACTGGAGTTTTTAAAGAATTTTGGGCTTTTAAAGTTACATTGCATTTTATATCATGGTATAAATATAAGATCTTGGGAGAAAAATCAAGAAAGGAAAAGTTATGTTTGTGTGCCAAAGTTGACAAAGTGTAGAGTATCACGATTTGATTAAATTAAATTAAGGTTAAATTCAGTTGTCATCTTAATACACCTACAAAGGAGTCTCAACAGAGGAATTACTTCTCTGGGATTGGCCTATGCCATGTCTGTGGGACTGCTAATTGTTCTACAAGGACTCAGGCAACTGTGGGTGGTACCATCCCCAGGCAAATGGGCCTGAGCTGTATGTAAAAAGTAGATGAACAAGAGCCAGAAATCAAGCCACTTAACAAAATCCATCCATGATCTGTGCTTCAGTTTTTGTTTCTATCTTTCTGCCTTGAGCTCTTGGCTCTCTCTTTCCAGGGATAGACAGTGATATGGAAGTGTAAGAATATGCAGGCCCCTTTCCTCTGCCATCATGTTTTGTCAGTGTTCTATCACAGAAATAGAGAAGTAAACTAGAACCCATCACATCTGCAAAACCCAGATTCCTCACTTATAAACTGGGACAGCAGTATATACCTATTAGGATAGTCTCCAGCAACAGCATCAAGAAAACAGTAAATGTTGGAATGATGTAGGAAGATCGGAACCTTCGTGCAATGTTGGTAGAAATGCAAAGTGAAGTATTATCTGTAGGAAGTCCTGGAAGTTTCAAAAAGTGTTAAAAGTATAATTGCCATAAATTTCTCTTCAGACAAGAGAAGGTAGGGGAAAGTTTCTGGTCTGAAAGTTAAAGGTAATTAAACTATGATAGTTTTGTTTGTCAACTTGATTACATTAAGAAATACTGTATGCATCATAGCTCTTGCGGTGAGTCCATGGAGGCATATTCAGAGACAATTAGCTCATAAGGGCTCTGACTTAATCAACAGATTAATCTCTTGGTAGGAGGGTATTGTGGTTATTTTTGTCAACTTGACGCAACTTAGAATCATCTGGGAAGAGAGCCTTGGTGAGGAATTGCCCATATTATGTTGGCCTGTGAGCAGGTTTGTAGGTGATTATCTTAAATTACTTGATGTGGAAAGACCTAGCCGACTGTAGGCAGCACAATTCCCTAGGCAGGAATACACATCCTACTGTTTAAGACTGGAGAACACAAGCAAGGATGTGAGCATTCACACAATAATTTCTCTTTTATCTCAACTATGGCTGTTTGAAGTTGTTGCCTTGGCTTCCTCACAGTTACGGACTGTAACCTGGAACTGTAAGCCCTAAATTGCTGGTTGACAGAACAGTTTATCACAGCAACACACATGAAACTAGAACAGACATTGGTATGGAGGAAGTGGGATTGTTGCTGTGATAAACTTAACAATGCAGCTTTTATGCTTTTGGACTATTTTGTGGAAACTTTGGAAGTTTGGGCTGGGAAAACCATTGAATGCTGACAGCAGACCTAATGGGCTTGTTTAGTGGGAGCTTGGAAGATAATAAACGAATGCCGAGAGAAACATGGATGGTTGAGGCCCCATGCATGAGGTTTAAGAAATGAAGAAAGACTCCACCCGGAGTGGGCATTGGGTAGATGGTGAAATTCAGGCTAGATAGAGCTAGTAGGTCTAGGGTTGGTTCATTGGGGGTTATATTCCACTCTGGCTCCTTCCTGTGTTCTTTCTCTGTTTCCTGGTCTGTGATGATGTGAGCTTGAATGAATCCTCCAAAACAGGGACAAGTCTTTCCTCCTTTATTTCTCTCTGGAATATTTCACAGCATAAGAACATTAATAGGCTTTACTTACATAGTCTTTAGCCCAACAAATATTTGAACATGAAGCTTGATTAAAGCGTTAGAGCTATGATCCTACTCATGTGGCTGCATGGTGTTTCTGCCACATCAGCCTACCTATACCCAGTTGACCTTCAGAAGCAAGGCAGAAGGGAATGCTAGAGTACTGAGTATCAAAGAGTGCTGTAACTGATGGGAAATAGGCTTATTCTCAGAAGAGTGCCAGAATGCTTTTCTAAATCCTGCTTTGAGTGTATCAGTGGCTTCTGCATATGAACAGCCCGGAGAACTCTTCCAAGATACCCAGTTTGTTGGTTATATTTTTGTCAACTTGACACAAGCTAGGGTCATCTGGGAAGTGGAAACTTAAACCAAGAAAATGTCTCCATCAGATTGGCATGTAGGCAAGTCTTTGAGGCATTTTACTGACTAACGATTGGTGTGGGAAATGCCACCCATGGGCTGGGTCAGTGGTCCAGGGTTGTATAAGGCAGGCTAAGCAAGCCATTGAGAGCAAATCAAATAAGCAGCTTTCCTTCATGGTCTCTGCTTCAGTTTCTAACATTAGGATCCTATCATGAGCCCCTGCCCTGACCTCCCCATGTTGTTTTGGGCCACCATGTTTGTCACAGGAATAGAAAGAAAATTAGGTCTCAAGGTCAATCTCTCATTCTTATACACCCCTGTCTAGTCAGGTTGGAACCAGGTCATTTTTCCATGTTCCTTCTCAGATTCAAGATATTTTAAACACTATGGATGGTAAGATTGAACTCAAATAACTCCTGCAAACCCACTATGTTTAAATACAGAAGGAAACAAAAGCAAAATTAAAAGTAAGTGAGTTATTGATGGCATGTCATGTGTCAGACACTAAGAACTTTGAAAACATTATTTCATTCAACCTCCATAATAATTCTTTGAAGTTGTTTTTGTAGTTCCAATCTTACAGATAGGATACAGAACAAAAGATTAACGAGGCCATGACCAAGATTAAAAAGAAAAACTTTCATGTACTTTCTCCCTACTCAACAAGAACCTCTCACTATCTCTAAGGTTTTTTTTTTTTTTTTTTTTTTTTTTTTTTTTTTTTTTTTTAAACAGTGTAAGAAGTTTAGTAAGGTCTCATATGTTGTTCTTACCTAAAGCCTGTGTGCAAACCTGGCAGTTTGCTTAACTTGTAGAAAATTTATTTTTAAATCCATAACCACATTGAATGCTGGTTCCCACAATGTTTATGGATGCATGCACATGTGTATGCATGTGTGCACACATACAGACACACGTACAGTTTAGATTGTGTCTGAATATGTATATGTGTATATATACATTATACATATATGTATACATATACATTATACATATATACATTATATGTATACATATGTACATATGTACATATGTATACACATATACACATATACCCATATACCCATATACCCATATACCCATATACACATGTACACATATATACATATATGCATTTGATGTCCAATTATATAACCTAGGAAGCAGCTTAGTAAGATCATCAATAATTTGATTAATTTGTTTTAAATTAGACCAGGAAAACATCTGCTCAATCACTTCCAGTACTTAGCTTCACACATGCTATGCTGTTATCTGACATGGGAATTTTAAGCATTCTGTTAAGGGTTGGAGTCATTTATCACGTGTTCTTCCCAACATGCTTGGATAAGGAAAACCACGAATCATTGCTTCTTGAATTTGCTGTTTTCTTCTGAGGAACTCTATATCCTTTATAGATACTATATCAATCTTGCAAATGCCTTTGAAACAATCTTGAGGCATGAAATTTTCCTTGACCTACAGAATGCATTGGAAATAGCATACTGTTCCTGGAAGATTGAACTGGGAGACTTCAGTGGTGTCTATTGCAAGCAGACGTGGGTGACAGTGACTTCATTTCACAGATTGTGACCAAACAACTGAACCATAGCTGAAGCATCCATTAAGGTCCAGGTCTCCTGGTGCTGGAGAAAATTGTCAATAATAATAAAAGTTGCCAACAGTACTGACTGCTTACATTGTATGAGGGGCTGGGCTAAGCTTAAACTATAGTTACTACTCAGCCATCTCCTTTCATTAGGATCCCTCCTCTCCAGAAATAAAGTATCCACTGTAGGTGCACATCACCCCAGAATACCTGGCTCTACCTCACTGAATTATTACCAGTCATGCAAGGCTACCGTTTTCCATTTTGATAGGGAGAAGAGTCGCTTGGAAAAAGCCTCAAAATATCAGTTCTGGGAACTCGCCATAATTTGCTGTTTGACAAGACAAGACTTCTATCTAAAATGAGGAGCATTTGTGAAACCTCCCAAAGGAGGCATCATGAGTTTACAGTTTAATCATCACTGATACAGGACATTGAGTACCATTCTTTTTGAGCATTTATTTTATCATTTTTAATTGTATGCATATGTACCTTTAGGGGAAGTATGTACACTTAAGTGCAGATGCTCTCAGAGGCCAGAGTTGTCAACTGCCCCTGGAGCTGGAGTTGTAGGTGCTTGTGAGCCACCTGAGGAGAGTGCTGGGGGTTGAACTCTCATTCTCTGGAAGAGCAATAAGTGCTCCTCTTTACCCCTGAGGCATCTCTCCACCCCCATGAAGGCCATTCTTATTCTCTATTAGAACTTTCCCCTTTATTCACCCCTTACTGTTTTCTAACGAGCTCTCATGATGAAAGCTCCAATCCTTTCCCAAACACTCATATCTGAAGCATATACCAGTCATCCATCAGCAGGTACGGAAACAGACACAGAGCCAGCCAAACTCCTCCCCACCTCATCCTTAGAAGATCAAAACTCTTGACTGGTCCAAAACGATTTCTTTAACAACTGGTTGGCTAAAGTTGGCCATGTTCAGCTAATATGATTCAAAGCAAATGGTGCTGGAAGAGAATTTCCTTTAACATTTCAGAAGTTCAGAGTTAATTTCTAACAATGGGAACTCTTGATCATTTTTTTTTTTTCTGGAATGACTATCTTAAAGCAGTATACATACATAAAGGGAAAATACTACGTGGTAGATATGGAAAGCGGTCAACATGGAAAGGCAGAAAGATCATGTATATTGAACACATTATAGCACATTTGAGCTACTGTATGTTGTATTTCTGCATGGTTTTGTTTTGTATTTAAAAAAAAAAAAAAAAACCTTGATACAGACTAGAGTTACCTGGGAAGACGAACCTTGTTTGAGGGATTGCCTTTAGGCGAGTCTGTAGTGCATTTTCCTTATTAATGACTAACATGGAAGGATCCAGCCCACTGTGAGTGGTGCCACCCCTGTGCAGATGGTTGGAAATTGTAAAAAAAAAAAAAAAAAAAAAAAAAAAGCTGAACAAGCCATGAGCAGCAAGCCAGTAAGTGTTCCTCCATGGTCTCTGTTTGAATTCCTGATCTGACTTCCACCATGATGAACTGAAAGCTCTAAGGTAAAAATAAACCCTCTCCTCCACAACTCACTTTTGTTTTCTATCCCATCAGTAGAACCCTCACCAGAGAAGCATATAATCAAAACAAATGGAAAGAGCTGACATTTACCCAGATAATAAAGCTTTGGAAAATAAAAAACTTCAACAACTGTATACACTTGAGCTTTTTTTTTTTTTTAAGTATTTATTTCATTTTCTGTGTGTTGCTGGGGATTGAACTCAGGGTGTTGTATATGAGTGCTGTGCACTGAGCTACATCCCCCAACCTTGAACTTGCAAAAAATGAACCTTTATTTTTATATGTATGGGTGTTTTGCCTAGAGGAGAGTGTCATTTTCCTTGGAATTGGAGTTACAGATGGTCATGAGCTGTCATGAGGTTAGAACATCCTGAGAGTCAAACCTAAGTCCTCTGGAAGAATAGTCAGTGATCTTAACCAAGCCTCGAATTTGTTTTTAATTCAGAAAAAAAATTCTTTTCATCTCAATATCTTTTATCTCAATCACTATTATTTAGATTTTAACAACATTCATAACTGATAGAAAAGTGTAATTACTAAAATCTTTCATGGTTTTACAGAAGATAGCCTCAAATAGCTATGTGACTGGCTCAATATATTCCAGGGAGCAGCTGGTGGGGCTTGGCATTAGGTTCAGGCTGGATGCCTCCACATGCTGAGCCCCATCTCATAAGGGCTGTGGTGAAAAGGCTGTGGTGACTGGCATGCAGAAAAGGGCTGTGGTGACTGGCATGCAGGAAAGGGCTGTGGTGACTGGCATGCAGGAAAGGGCTGTGGTGACTGGCATGCAGGAAAGGGCTGTGGTGACTGGCATGCAGGAAAGGGCTGTGGTGACTGGCATGCAGGAAAGGGCTGTGGTGACTGGCATGCAGGAAAGGGCTGTGGTGATTGGCATGCAGGAAAGGGCTGTGGTGACTGGCATGCAGGATAGCTGCAAGGACTGTGAGTAGGGCTCGGGGATTATTTTCTTGCTTCAACTAGAAGAACTCTTGCTAATCTGCTTTTCAAATTTGGCTTTCCTATGCGATATAATTTAAAGGCAATGTTCTAATGACTAATAAAAAGAGCATTATGCTATACTGCTTTCTTATGTAGCAGGCAGAGCCAATAGGAAGGGTACAGCAATTGATCACTGTTCTCAGCAGATGTCCTAGTTCAGGAGTTAAGGCCTAGCACAAGCCATATGGAGAGGAAATATAAGAGACAAACTAGAGCCTTTTAAAAGTAATGGCTACTGTATGCTACAATGTGTCCCTGAAAACACTGTTATAAAAGCAAATCATTACAAAATGATTCCTATTCTCCTGTGGGAATTATTTCATAAACAGGGTTGTGCTCTTATCCCAAAACTTGGGATCCAATTAATTATAAATATAGCCAGTAACAAGGCACAAAAGCAAAATATAATATCAGTTGAAATAGTAAAATTATGAACCAAGTCCTATAAAATGGGAATAAATATACTGAACATATTATAGCACATTTGGGCCTAGTATAGAATTAAAGTAGTCATATAACATTACAAGCATGATATTCTCGGCTATAAATCTGACCGAAAACTAACATGCTAGCAATAATAAACCCAAAACATGCAATGAATGATAATTTTATTTGCTTCAGACTTTAGGTTGATTTTCATAGGATAATTTAGATGTCCATTTCTCTTATCCACATGGAATATCCAAAGAGATAATAATGATAATAATATTTTATAATATTAATATTACTTTTATTATTATTTACTTTCTTGTTGTAGAGTGACTCTTGCAGCAGGATGATATATTCCAGACATTCCATCACTCAAAATACAAGGAGAGGTAATAACTGTTGTAAAAAGATACACAGTAGAAGGTGTGGTATTTGCTTTCTTTATTTTCGAGATTGTACTTTAATTACAACAGTCTGCCCTTTCCTCTCCTCTTGCTAAACCCTCTCATTCTCCCCTCTCTATTTTCCTTCAAATTCACAGCCTTTTTTTTTTCATCGATTATTATTGCATGTGAAAGCCAACTGCTGCTTAATTTGTTAGAAGAGCCTTGTGGAAGCTTCTAGATTGCCTCATGGGGATCAAAAGCTAAAGGGACTGATTTCCTGATAACAACTAGAGAACTGGAAATTTATGTAAATTATAAATATTAAGCCATTGGACAACAGATAGGTAAGAACCTTAGCCCTTAAAAGAAAGAAAATAAAAGAAGTAAGCTTTAAAATTTTCCTAAATTAATGTCTGAAAGAAATTTCTACTCTACATTATAGAGAAAATAAAGCATGGGTATAGTGGGTATGCCTACGTAGAAGATGTCTGGGAGAGAAAGGCAGATCTGCAGAGGATTAGCCTGAGTTTAAGCTATTATGGCTAAAGTTCTGAGAAATCTGCATCCCAGCTAGCCAGAGGGCAGACAGACCCATTAACTGAGGGGTCACTCAGTACAGCCATTATGAGAGTCACACTTTAACAGTGGTAAGGTTAAGTCAGTTACAGATTAAAGACTACTGTAAACCTGGCACGGCACACTTAAAAGCAAGTTACTCGGCATGTCAGAACAAAGTCCAGCACTTTATGAGAACATAGCAAAAAGCTAGTTCCCACAATATGAAACCATGGTGTCTAGTATCCAACCAAAAATTGCCAGGCATTTGAAGATCTGACATCAAATCAGAAGAAAAATCTGTCTGGAAATAGAACAAGAAGTGATACAGATATGAGAATTATTAGAACACTATCTTAAAATTCCTATTATAAATCTTTAAAATATAGTCAATGGAGTTATATCAGCACCAGGATTGCAATTCTACAAAGAGATAGGGTGAAATATACAAACATTTTAGCGATTTTGCATTGTTATCAGCAACTTAATTCTTCTGTTACAGTGGGGAACCAGATACAATGACTTACTGGCAAATGACATAGTTCAAACAAAAGTTTACTCGTATGAAGTAGTATCGGTTGAAATAGGTTGTGTATTGTTCTTTGTTGATCTGTGTATACCGGAAGATACAAACTTATCAAGGTAGAAATGAAAGACTACAAAAAAAGATCCAGTAGACGTTTGGTAATGATTGGATGTGATTTTTGTTGTCACCAGAGGGAAAAAGTTACTCTTGGCCTCTAGCAGGTGGAGACAAGGGATGATTCTAAACATCTGAACGCTGACAGAATAGTTCCCCTGACAAACACGTTATCTAGCTCTGGATGCTCCTGGTATCATTGTTGAGAAATCGTGCTGCAGGGGAAATGATCAGATCTGAAGACAGGGTAATGGAAACTATTCAACATGCAGCCGGAGGGAAAAGGACTAAAAACCTAATAGCATTCTACTATTGATACCAAACAATGTGATCTACAATGCGTACACCCGGAGTCTCAGAAACAGGATAGCTGTTTGAAGAAATAACAGAGAAATTTATAAATCTGTTGAAAACTATAAATCTGGGAAAAAACTTAAAAAGAAGAGATTGAATCCTATAAAATTGATTTAAAATAGGGAAAAGGATATTTAAGGTGTTCAAAGAAATGAGATAAATAAGAACAAACATAGGCAGAGCAGCAGACTGCCGGAAACCACAGAAGCAGGAAGACAATAGACATGGAGAACTAAGTGAAAATACCAAGGTAGAATTATATATGTATTGATATATCTTTTAAAATTTAAAAAAAAAAAAGGTTTTGTGAGAAATAAAAAAAACCTACAGAAACTTTCATTGTAAGAAATGGAAAAGGAAGTTCTTCAGAGAGAGGGAAAACATACCAGATAGATATTGGGGTCTCCACAAAGGAATGGAATATGTTACCAGTGGAAAATACCTAAGTAAATATTAAAAATATAATTTTGTCTCATTTAAAAATCCATTAAAAAGGCTTGACTGCTTAAAGCAAAAAATAATGGCAGTGTAGTATATTATGGGTCTCATGTAAAATTAAAAATATATGGCAGCAGCAACATCAAGGCTGGAGAGATAGGAAATGTACTAATACCAGAATCCCATTACTATGTATGAAGTAATATTAGTTAAACGTAGATTGTAAGACATTGAAGATGAATAATAACAGCCTTAGAACACCCAGTAAGGAACAAAAGAGAGAGAGCTGACAAATTACAGGTGGATTTAAATTTTAATTAGAAAACAATGCTTTAGTAATTAGTAACTAGGGCTTCTGAGTCTCCTGGATATTGTGTGGACATTGTTCTTTTTGTACTCTCTAGGAATCCAAGGAAACACTGTCACAAACATGGGGGAAATTATCTCCCCAAAGTAAGTATTGACATTATAGTTTCAACTATCTGTTGTCTCTCAAAGTTCACAACAAAACACACACACAATCATATATACAGACACTCACAGTGGCACACACATACACACGCATTCATATATGCACACAATGACATATACACACTCATACTCATATACACATACACACTCACAAAATCACACACATTCATGTACATACACATATCAGGGGCAGCCCTGCTTAGACACTGAAGGCCTAAAATCAGCCATAGGCCTGCCATACATGCCTGCTAACACAAAGTCTTGAGTCTCTGTGGAAAAACACTGAAACAGATGGCTAGAAGCTATTGTAAACAAGCAGCTTTGGTGGAAATTTACCAGCCTGAGTAGTCACAGACCTTGTAAATAGGTAGCCTTGGTGGATAGTACTAACTTAGATAAGGACAAGTGAATCATAGGCGGCGTCATAGTGATCTGTCCCCTGAACCTTCACCCAGCTGACACTCTGTTCTGGAAGATATCTGTACTCCCCCTAAACACCTACACTCCTGCGTCATCTCCTTCCCCACATCCTGCCTTTTTGTGTCTATAACCCCTGTGCGAAAAAGTAAAAATTACGGTTTGATTAGAGTATAGACAAATCGTGGTTCTTTGCGTCTGCCTGTTTCCCCCACTTTCTCTTTCAGGTGACCTACCCGGACCCCTGTTTAATGCCCTGCTGGACAGGACATACACAGGCACACAGTCATATACAAACACAGAGTCACTCAAACACACAGTCTCACCCACACACTCTTATATACATTCATAACTCAGTCATATATATACATTATCACATACATTCACCATGTACACACTCAGGTACTCAGCACACTTCATTTGGACAGTAAGTTCCTAAGATACTCTCATAAATATTTGTGCAGTTTCAAAGAAATGTCAATACAGGTCATGGTACAAATCTACTTTAAAGTTTCGTTTTAGAAACCTCAACGCAATGTTTGTGATGAATGCTTAGCTTCTACTGTGTGGAAGTCATTAAAGGGACCCTTATTTTTCTATATTTGTACGTATGATTCCATTTGCCCTTAAGGCATTGTTTTCTTTTCTTTTTTTTTTTTTTTTAACACAACTTTGCTCCAGGCCATCTACTTTGTTCTATTGTTATGAAACCTGTTTCTACATGTTTGTTTTGAGGCTCACTCTCCAAAACTTTATCAATTAATCATAAGTCAGTCACTCGATTCTTAACTTGGCTTGCAGACAGCTCTTATCCATTTGCATTACTGAAGCCACTAGACCATATGTCTTATAATGTAATTTGAGTTTACACTTGATTGGATAGTCATTTGTGATAGGTTATTGTGACAGCTTTAATGGACATCTATAATTTTGTGTGATGTGTGGTGATCAACACTCTTACCTTTTGGGGGAGGGGTTTCACATCTCTGTTTGACTCTCTCGGGTTCTAAGCATGGTAGTACTCATTGCTCTCCCATACAGTCATTAATCCAGCTGTTCCCATGAACCAAGATGGGATGGTCACTTTTCTTTTAGCAGATGACATGGATGCTTGCTGATTTCCCACCACCCTCTGGGGTTGCATATGTCAAGAACCACACTTAATGAGCTTCTAAGAACTAGCCTTCTATAAAGATGTTCTTATTGGGGGGGGGGATACAGAGAGACAAAGAGAGAGAGGGAGAGAGAGAAAATGGCGACAGAGGCCACTTAATAGTAACTAACATTGTGTAGTTAATTTAAAATATATCACATACTTACTATGTATGCATGTAACAGACTATATGCTGTTGAAGCCTTGGGCATATGGCAGTGAACACATTTTTTGGCTCATAACTTAGGCAATTCTTGAGCCTCATGGTATGGAAGACCATGAACCTCCCATTCCACAAGTTTAGCATGTATTTTTGAACCTGAGTGTCTCACGGAGGCCAATGTTTTAAATGTTTGTTTCCTGGCAGATGGCACTATTGTAGGAGACTATGGAATCTTTAGGAGATGAGACATAGTTGGCAGCAGTAGGCGATAACAATGAGTCTTCAAACCTTACACCCAACTCTATGCTTCCTGCTTCCCATCCTCCACCATGGAGGAGCCTGTGCCATGAACTCTGCTGTGCCTTCCTTCCCATGATGGACTAAAATCCTCCTGAAATCAGGAGCCAGAACAGTGTTCTCTCTTAAGTTGCTTCTATGAGTGTTTTAATCACATGGATGTAACAGTAATTAGTTGTATGAGCCAATTAATCTTTCATTTTTTAAAAAAATTAAGCTGGTATTACTGTCTCTTTACAGTGATACCATTGTAGAGAGGCTGTTAACTCTGGATGAAGAAGCTGTAAGTACAACTGAAAAGATGAGCCTCAGAAACTCCATGTCTTTCTGATTTAAAACTTGCAAGTCCAGCTGGAGCAGTACTTTCCAGAGTGTGGAACATGTGGGGGTTCAGAGAGCCTGTCAGTGCTTCTTTAAGGTCAAAAATATTTTCACTAAGACATCAATTGCCCATTTAATATACATTCTTGAAAAATGTATAGTAACATTTTCCAGACACTCTATAACTTCTATTAGGCCAGACATTAGAGAATTTCTTTAAAAATGTACAACACTGACGTTCTTCATAATAAATTTGCTTTAGTTTGGGTACACATCACTGATTTTCATTAAAACCCATCATTCATGTTAGTGTATTCTATAAGTAATTTGTTACTATTTGTAAATAAATAGGTACACTTCAAACTTTCTCAATTTAACATCTAATATAACAAAATCAATAGTCACAACTCACACGGGCAAAACTCTCTGAGATCCTTAATAATTCTTCTTTAGACTGGAAAGGAGATGAAAAATTGTGAGAACTGGTGCCCAAGACCAGTGCTAAGCACATGGGGGTCAACAGGGGTCACAGAGATATCGAGTAGAACATTTGCTTGCAGGAGAAATGAGCACAATATAAGTTCATGAACAGAAATACCTGTATGCTATTCTTCTAAACGAGAAGTCCCTGCTTCTAATAGAGTGGCATGGAACAAAGCACTAATTGTGTTATGCTGATGTCAGGCACCGTGTGGCTCGGAAGTTGCCAGTCCTAGTGAGGCCTGACAGGGTAGAAATGAGCATGTGTGATTCTCATAAGGAAGCCATTCTTGCTGTCAATCTGAGTGAAGGAGCAGATAAGTGGTCAATGAGGTAATGAAAAGATGGGTGTCCTGACCCATGCCACATTATCAGGCCAACTTAAAGGATTAGAGCTATCAGTGATCAATAGCTATTGTCTTGTGCCAGATAGATTTCTCAATGCAGAGCCCCAGATTTGACAGCTCCTGGGGAAGAACCAGTGGATCCAATAATAAGGCAGAAGGTAGGTTTTTGGATATTACAGTTTATATTACCTTTATACTCTGAAAGGGTTATCTCACTTTAACATTTAGACTTGTGCTCAGTATGTTCTTTCTCAGAAATGTAAAGCTACTGTGCATATTCAGTCTTCGCATCCTTTTACAGACACTCTCTATCTCCATGACAACCAAACTTCTCCTTACACTTTCCCAATGCTGGTCTACTTTGCAGCTCTATTAAAGGCATCGTCCTCGTCTTCACTGAGTGTCCACAGGCTGAGAGTGTTTGGTTCCTGTCTTGCCAACTGCCACAGAAAGTTTCTACTCCCCACTAGTTTTCCATAAGTTTCTGTTTCCTTGAAATCTTTCATTGAAGCTCCACAGTCATGTGTCACTCAATCATACTGGATTAAAAGAAAGTATAACTTCTCTGGGGAAGACCATCACCCATAGTTTATAGAATTCAAGATAGTCTTACCTGGAAGCAGGCCCATGTGTCTGAAAACCAAGATTGTAAAAAAAATAACAGCAGGAAAATAATCTAGAATGTGAAGTCCATGTATTTAAAGATCCAGAACATCTAATTCACAGTCTTAAGAGAAGACAGTAAATACAGAAGATTTTCTATGTTGATTTATGAAGTATAACTTTGAGAACAAAGGCTAGCAAGACAGACAAGAAGGAAAACAGTGACTACTAGAAATATCACACACAGAATAAAATAATTATTTTATTTTATATATACATATAAGGATATGTTCAGGGACATTGTAGATAAAAAATAATGTGTGAATTAACCTGGCTAGATGGACTACAGAGAGGTCCGAGGTGAGAGACCACTAGGAAACAGTTGGGAAGAATCTCTTGCTGTGAGACACCATGTTCCCAAATGATCTCTCTCTCTTATTTGAAGTTGTACAGTGGAGACCACAGACACTGGGAACCTGAACAAGCTTTCTGTACCATACTTTGTCTAGAGTCCCCAGCTCACA